>NC_088602.1:141552121-141856031 GCF_036013475.1 Columba livia | reverse complement strand
TTCACACATTTCTGGTAACTTCATATTCAGCACAGAATACCGTATAAAAACAGAAGGCAAGTGAAACATCTTCTATCAAATAAAATAACGAAAGTGAAGCTGCAAATGCTACATCTTGCAAATGACATCCCTTCAAGAGAGCTTTCCTTTCTGCCTTGTTTTTTGTGTATGTCTGCATGTATTTTTGCCTAATAACTATGCATACATGCACATGCACGTACGAATGTGTGTGGGAGTGAGAGCCAGAGAGCATATAAAGGGTATTTGGGGATTCTTTGGTTTTGGACTCTCACACACAGTTGGGGGAGGCAAGTTATAAACATATAGGTAGATCCAAGAACGAATACTTTCATATTTGCAGATCTTGATGGCTGCCAAATGCTAGCATTTCAGGGATGCATATTCACATGCAGCTGGCAACACACTTTGGATGATACCCAGCTTTTTGCCAGTTAGGTTTCAGAGTTGAAATATCTCAGCAAACCCATATGTATATCTTAACAACAAGAAGGGAATGTTTCCCCTTAGTCTCCATATTCATTAACTAATAAGCAGGCAAAATGGTTTACTGAAAATAGGAGAATGGAATAAACATTTTACTAGAAATCCTGGCCTTTTAGAAAGAGCAAGTTATCCTTTCCAGGGACTCCAAGTCAACCTGTTAGCTCCCTAACCTGGAGAAAGACACCAAAGATTATTAGGCTCAATTAAAATCAACCCGCAGTCACTCCCCTTTGGGACACTTCACCTTCGTAATACTTTCTAGGCATTTGTGCTAAACGGTTCATTGCAGCTGGACTTCTTATTTAATTTTATTTTCTTAAGGCTATCACACAGCTCTAACATTCCTCAGCTTGTTTGCTGGTAGTCTCACTAGCAAGCCGGGTGCCAGTTTTATTTAATTTGTTTTTCCAGTGGCAGCAACAATCTGTGTGGAAAGCATAAACAGAGGGAAAGAATCTGGAATCAGCAAATGGTGTGCACAGCTGCACACCATAATTTCTGCTAGTGAAAGTTTTAATTCAGTTCCTCAGAAGAAGAGCAGAAGAGTTGGAGGCAAAGAAAAGGTGGAGTAGTGGAAGAAATATACCAAGAGGAAATAGTAAACTCCAAGGCAGCTGGAGAATCTTGGAGTCATTATATTTAAGGCCCAACAGGTCACAATTTCTCCAAAAAAGAAGTCAAAACCAGAAACTAGCCAATGGGTCTTCAGGATTGCTCAAAGATGTGATTCTAAAATACATTGTAAAGGAAACAGGAAAATTGTGTTCTGCCTTCACTTCTCTCGCAGATAAGAACATTTCACCAAGACACAAAATCAGAGGGGATAAAAAGTCACAAGAGGAAGAAAACTACAGCAATCCAAAGAAGCAAGTAAATAAGTTTAAAAAACAGAAGCATCATCACTGTTGGAGGTGAAATGTCCAAAATTACATTTCAAACCAGTCTTTAATAAAAATATGACAAGTAAACAGTAAAATTGGAAACCATGGCAGAAAGCAAGTGTAAATGTAGAAATGTCAAGAACAAATACCCATCACCTGTTCCTTGAAGGCAGCAGCCATTATTGGTTGTAGAAGCAAGTTAACTAGTGAATAGAACTGCTAATATCTATACTTTGAAGTAATTAGGAGAGATAATAGAAAAAAGTAGGAAATCAATAGTGCTATTTAAACGGAGAGGAAGCAAGAACAACATCAATTGACACTCAGGAAATACAATTTCATCCTGAATTAGAACAAAACTACAAATACTCAGAAAAACACACTCAGCATTTAGAGGCTAGTAGGTGAGTCAGGAGTAAGAAGTACGGTCCCTGGTCTGTTTCTGGCTAATTATCTTTTGATATCAAATCTCGCCCTTTAAAGGGAAAGCAGGTTTTGCACTTTCTAGACCGTCACATTTTAATCAATCCGTTCATCCAGATGGATTCTGTCACTTGCCTTGCTGAAAGCTTGTTGTAGATGATGTTCATGCCTCCATGGTCATAGCTGCCTTTTATGGCCTTACTTGTGAGATATTATTAACTGGCCCATGTTTAGAGGTAGGGAATGATCATGACTATTGCTATTATTGTGAGCTCGATAGAGTAATTTTATTCTCTACCCCAGCAGATCTATTTCACAGGAATTTGTGGGCTTTCATTTGACCACCCGTCTTGTAACTGTTTTAATGTATGCTTTTGTATGAGCTTAGGGAGGCTTCTGCAATGCTTTGGATTGCATTTGAGTGCCCAGTACATCTAACCATTGTTTCTGGGCAAGGTCTAGTCATGTAGCTGCTTCCAGATGAGGAGTTCAAAACAAAAGCTGTTAGACCAAGCTAGACATAACACAGGTGGAAAGATCTGGAGTTACCACCAGGAACCAAGTTTCATCCTTCCTTTGCAAGAGACTGCACTTCTGTTCGGTTTGAGGAGCTGACAGCGGCAGAGGTCCTGCTCTGCCCCTGACGGGTCTTGAAATAGCATTAGTGTCTGCACAAACCTCCTCTTCCTCACAGTCCTTGCTTTTCCATGGCTGATAAACCTGCTGAAAGGTTGCCACTCCATTCTCTTCCCTGGTGAGCATTTATTAACACTCAGCAGAAGTCAAAGAGAATAGAAGAGAGAAGATGACAGCCTACAGCTATAACCTCCCAGTACAGCATGTACTAGGAGGCCTTCACATTCTGCCCTCATCCCCTTTTGAGATAACAGCTGCAACTGTCCTTGTCGGGCTCAGATTATTGTCCAAATAATGCTCCTTGGCAGCCATTTACGTGCTTAATTGACTGCAGATATCAGCAAATTGCTTGTTTTGGTGATGGCATTAGAACAGAAGCACAGTGTGTTTTTGCTGCCTGTACTCCACAGCTACCTGCTGTCTGCAGGGGCAACTGGAGACTTCAGCTTAATCTTGGCTTAGGGCAGGGTTAGTTCCCATTCATATCGTTCCCCCCTGTATAACCTTCCTTAGCTGAAATGCCAACAACCCAGACAAACCATTCAGCACACAGTACTTGACGGAAGAACCAAGGAACATGGTCATGGTTACGTGCCCACTTTAATTTGACACTGGTTTGTTCTGTGCCAAAGGAACAGTCCTGCCCACGCTCATCCTTGTTCCACTACTAGAGTTTATGCAGCCATGTGGCAAGAAGATGAGACTGAAGAATAGAGCTAGTGCCAGTGGAGACAGAAATAAGCAGTAGCCAAGGGTGTGATGGAGGGGAAAAAAGGCAGAGATGAGATACCCTTTTTGGCTGCACAGATTTATGCCAAATTACAGTGACCATTCAATAACTGGGTGAAATCTCAAAACCTACAATAGTTGAATTTGTTCATAAACTGACATATTCTCAAGCTTGTTACAAATGCTGACAGCCCTTGCAATTATCTTTTAATCCACCATCACAGCATTGATTGAAGACTTCTCTCTTTCAGCAGTGGTTGACATTTATATTAATGTATTTTAAAGTAAGAGTGTTAAAATATATAAAAATACTTGAGTATCAGATGTGTAAAAAGAACTCTTAAAAACACAAATAAATACAACAAATATAAAAAAGATGTATTTTCAGGCAAACATCTTTTTGTTGTTATTCTGTACTTTAAAATTGCTACAGATGAAGCAAACACAGGGAAAATTGTGTATGAGATTTAGCCACAATTTTGAAGTACTGCTATTGAACTTTACTGATTTATTTGAAAATTGACTTGAACTCCTATAGTGTCAGACTGCAAACTGGCTGAAAGACCATAAAGAAAAGGGGAGTAAGAAAGACTGCATTTTTGTCACAGCTGTCATGTAAGTCATGGATTTTCATGTGCTTTCAAAGTATCCGTGACTTTTGATATTTAGGGATTTTGCATGTGGGCTGGTAAACGTGATGGTTAAAGAGCTGAACCAATTTCTCTGAAAACCTTGAGTTCTGCCAAGTTAAACCCTAGATTGCACGGGACGCTAATAGAGAGCAGGAGCTCAGCAACAACACTGTGGTTACACAAAGGATCAGACCAGTGAATTCTCACCAAGAGCTTTAATTCCTCCAGGGACAAAGAGATTTCTTTTTCCCCACAACACTTGCAGTTAGGTTGAACTTGTAAAGGCCAGCTCTGGCAAAACAATGACGGAAGTTAAATGGCTTCTCATGATAAAACATAGCATATTAATTAGTTGGAAAAAAAAATAGGAGGGGGGAATGAAAGAAAGAAAAAAGAAAAGAAAGAAAAACAGAAAAAAATATTAGTTGCAACAAGAAAAAAAGCACTTCTTCACCTGCATCCCTGCATTTGTCACGTCTCTCTCATACTTCCGTAAAACTGTAACACTACTGAGTCAGACCAAAGATCTGTCTGGCTCAGTACCCTGTCTCCAATACTGGCCAAAAGCAGATGCCCAGGAAAATTACAAGCAAAAGATACAGTGATACTTCCTTGGAACACTCTTCCAACTTCCAGCAATTTGCAGTTGAGGGACTTTCTGGTTTTGTATTTAATGTCTCAGTAGATTTTTCTGCTATGAATTTGCCCACACAGTTTTTGAAGCTGTGTAATTTTTTCTTGAAGTTACTGTCACTGAAGATTAATCAGAGAATTCAGTACTAAACAATGATACTAAATAAATATTCTGAAAGCACAAGTAGACTTGTGAGAGGAGTTGCCCTTTGTCCTGTGGTGAGCACTCCTTAAGAAAAAGTTAATAAGGAGAAAGAAATATTTCTATTGCTCCATCAATTGCCTGGTCACATAACTAGTATAAAAAAGTGGTCAACTATCTCAGGATACACTATATCTAATTATATACCAGAACTTCTATAAATACCAAATGTACAAATGAGAAATAAAGATGGAAAAATAGTGTTTACGGTAAGAGATACTGTTAATAGCTATTACAGCATGGAGGGAGATTTCAGACAGACAGATGATGGTTTATTTAAAAAGCAATGGTCAGTCTATTAATCCTTTTACAGCTGCACTTGTTCAAGTAGAAGATAAATTTTGTAAAGGGGTGCTGAGTTTTCTTCCCTGCCTTCTTTTATTTATTTATTATTTTTTTTTAAATTCGTCCAGGGCACCGAAAGCTTAGTTGGTCCAGCCAAAAGCCTTAGAACCTGTTGTTCCTCCCTTACCTTCTGTGTTATAAATAAAATAGCAGGACCTGGAGTACACTTGATCAGCCATGTACTTTTGAAAAATTAAATTCTGAAAGGCCTTATCACAATAATTCATTTATTTGTCATAAGATTGATTTATTTATCATAAGACTGATAAAAAGGCCTTGTATCTTCTTCACAAAGCTCTCCCATTTTGTCGGAAGTGGAATCCTACATATTTGCATCTGTACGTAAAAGCATCACGTTGTCTACTCTGACATGCCAAGCTCCTAGTAGTAGAGATTATGTTCTCCACTAGCAAACATATCAACTTTGATGCCAAAACAGCTAGAAAGAAAATAAATCTTGTTGTTTCTTTTCCTCTAAGTGACATTTTATTTCCATAAACACAAGTAAGAAAAAAATCACAGCAATCAAAAAATCAAGCTGCAGAGAATTTTTTTATTGGCATTGCAGGAAACCTGTTGTATAGGCCTTTGAAACCAGATTGATTACACTTAACAAAATAAATTCTGCATTGAACCTTAGTTTTGGAAAATGCCAGGGTAATCTCATCTCCTTGATTTGCATGCACAGTTATAGCATTCATGCATACAAAGGAACGTTTCTCAGCAGAATTATTGCAATGACATACCAAAATAAGGCACTCAGTAAGGCATTGAGTATTATGAAAAATA
This sequence comes from Columba livia, assembly GCF_036013475.1. Lineage (NCBI taxonomy): Eukaryota > Metazoa > Chordata > Aves > Columbiformes > Columbidae > Columba > Columba livia. The sequence goes on along the minus strand of NC_088602.1, from coordinate 141,850,257 downwards.
CCTTCCTCATCCCCTGTGTCTACTAGTCACTGTGAATACAATAAAACTTCAAAATTATCATATGCAGTGAGCCAGATCTGTGGTGTGGAAGTTGTCAGCTGAAATTATTTCAACTCAGTAAATTCAAAGTCCACTAGAAGTGGGGTCTGACACCAACAAGGACTGTTGCCAGCTCTTTCTTAGCTATCTGAACTGTACTTTTTATACTAGGCTTTGGAAAGCCCCACTGTCTTACAGATGATGTTTCCTTGGACTCCAGAATCCCACAGGCCCAAGACTGCAACATTGTGGTCCAGCTGGAAACCCATCATGGAGTAGTTTTGCACAGCTGTGCCTACCACAGCTCTGCCATTCAAAAATCATGAATCAAAATAAAGAAAGATTTTATTTTTTTTTTAATGCTGCTTTCTGAATCTATGGTTGATCTTTTGATCTGAATTACGATAGTTTTCTGTTCCATATACAAGCCACTGAGACTCATGTAGTGTCTTCAGTGCCTATATGACAGACAAAAAAAAATTTGTTTCCCATCTAGTTTCTGCTTTCAAGGCTACTTCCCTTAAATGTTTCCTGGGTTTGTGTACATTTTGTTTTGTTTTGTTTTTAAAGTACACATTTTCTATCTTATTTTCTATTTGGTGTTTATTAGGTTAATTTTTACTTCTAATGTCCTTGATCATATCCCTTGAAAAGGAAAAGAAAGGTTTTTCAATTACTCCTGGTTCAATTCCATATTCCACATTGGTCCACTGGAATTCCACAGTGTCATCTACTGCAAAGTACTAGAACAACTGATAATGCTGTATGGTTTTTTTTCCAGTTGTTCTTACCTTCCTGAGTTGTTCCAAGGTCTCCTTTCCTTCCATTCACATCCCAACACATTTTGTCACCATGCCAGTTTCTCTGTCTCTCTTCTGTGCTGTACTTGTGGTCATAGCATTGCATCACTTACTTCCAACCCTCATTTTACTATTCATATTATAATTTTTTTGTGGCTAGGTGTGGTAGAGCTATGTTGGTTTCTGAGGCATGATTATCCCCTCTTGCCAGATCACTGGCATCATCTTTCCTTCAAGAAGACCTTGAGAAAATTCCCTTCAGAGTCTGCCCATGATAAGTACTCATTGGCTAGAAAGTGAGGTGAGAGATTCAAACCAAACAAAGCACTAACATCCTTCTGGAAGGAGCCAAATGTGCTGTCTCTGCAGCTTCTGCTGGCCTTGGAAGTAAGAGATCAGAAGAAAAGAATAAATATACCACTGCTCAGTTTGAGAGCAATAGAGCAGAGCCTGTGTTGACTGACAATTCGAGCATGGCCTGGCACAGTTCATTGCTTAGTGAGGATCAAAGCCACTAAGGTTCACAAGAGTGGTGATTTTTTCCTTCCACACTGTGAGTTCTTCCCTTAAGGTAAAATTTGGAAGCCCAGTGCTTAAGTGAGACATAAGTAGGCTGTAGAGACCTTGGGTTAACATTCTATGATGGGCTGATTTTCAGGCTCTTTTTTTCTTTTAGGGAAACTTCAGAGAGCAGTGAGACACACTAAGAAATGTTTGTCAGTTAACACAATCACTAGCTGAAGATGTAAACTCATATTTGGAATAAAAGTTTCTTCAATATTTCAACAGTTTATTGCCTTTAATATGTGTTGGAATAGAAACAATGTTTAAAAAATGAATATTTTATATCATCAGACTCCACTACAGTGAAGCAATAAGTAAGGCATGTTTATTCCTCAGACCAGTTCTAACCTCATATTTGGTTGATTACTGTCACATTCCGACCAGATTTGAGAGATAGTAATTAATTAAGCATATTATGCAAAAACAGAAAAGAGAAAGAATTATGGTTATATATTTATACATTTCTTCAAATTATAGACTTTTGTATACACTGGTCATGTACAAATGTGTGAACATTACGGTATGTTCAACAATTCCAGGCAGGAAGATTTCCTGCATTACTATTAATAGATCTGTGGCCTGTTAGGCAGTAACACAGTCATTAACAAGTTATGTTTATTCTCTGATCAGAAAATAGATCTGCCAAGCCATGCCAAAGAGACATCAATATTTCTAAAATTAGGCATGGGAGGTCAGTAATCTTTTAATAACACTGTTAAAAAATGGCATCCTAATTAAGTTATGAATTACAAAAAGCTTTTCAAATTAGAGCTACTTGCTCAAGGACCAAATAGATATATAAGGAGAGGTTCCTCATCAGATCACAATTCCTTTCTACGTAAGTAATGTCCAGGAATCTTGAGTAAGGACTGGTCCCAGCTACGTGTCTTGAGACTTGGTTGACTGGATAATATGTGATCTAAGGAAAGGGTAATTTAAGTGTGGTTTTATTTTATTTCTGTGTGTCTGTTTTGTTAATCTTGGAGTAAGAAGAAATTAATTCTTTACTTTTGCTGTTTTGTTTTGTTTTGTTTGTTCCATGGATAGGGCAGTTGACAAACCACTGAGGAATTTCAGTAGAATTAGAGTATTCCTCAACAGTGGGGGACAGGACCACGGTTGCAATGACCAACTTTTCTAAGGAATACTGAGGAGGTAGCGATGTGGTTCCTTACTAAGCTGTATGGGGGCAGGTCTGGCAGCATTGTTATCAGGAATTGCTGGGGAAGTGGGCACCTTACCAGGCTGCCCGCACAGTGGGACAGTGCCTTCAGCATCTGAGCCTTGGTGGTCACCCAGAGTTTTCTGTCACACAGCAGAAACTGGACAGCATGACCTTGTTTACCATAGTCCTAAAATGGCTTTTAGAGCATTTTAAAAAATATTACATTACAGCTTCCTACCCCAAAGCAAAGGGTCCCCTTGGAGTGATTATGGTTCACCCCTGCAATTCACTCTAAATAACCAGAAAGACCACTCAAACTCCCCCTTCTGCAGAGGAGCGCAACTTTTAATTGGGTTGGGGGCTATTTTCCCATGCAGAAACGACCCCCTGGGAATTATAGCATATGCTCAGTTCATATTTACCTGATATATTAGAGGCAAAAGCTGTTCTGACAAGAACGGTCATTACAAGAATGTAATGTTCATTTCTACAGAAGGCACGGTGTCTGCATGCCTGGGAAGGGCCCAAGATGCTTACAGCATTTCTATTTTCCATGCTGTGGTGAATTTGGAACCTTTACACAGCTTAAGACAGAATAAATTTCACTCCAGCACAAATCTCTTGATCATTTCTCCTTCAAATGTGGGAAAACAACACTGAGAATGTGGAAAGTGTAGAGCACATCATAAATCCATGGACACAGGAACTCAGAAAGCTGCATAAGGCACATAAGGTCTGCTATAAAGGAAGCACTGTGCTTTCATATTATTTTCTGTTTAAAATCTACATGTGTGGTTTGGGACAAAGGTCTTTTAGTGTGGAAGAAAGAAGGTTCAGTGTTTTTCTTTTTTCCTTTTTTTTTTTTTTTTTTTTTTCCTAAAGAGAGGTACGTCTCTGGAGAGACAGCAGAGAGATGTGCTCCAGTCTCTAGGACACACTATTTCAGGAAAGGTGAAATAAGTAATACTGACGAGACCTCAACACCCAGGATATAGTTCATGTCTGAATAACCAACAGGTGTTCATGCAAAGCTAAAGGTTTGCATGCTGGCTGTCATTTGGTGAGTTTCATTACCTATTTCTGATCCTAAAATTGAGGTGTATCGAGGAAGTCTTTCTCTACCACCTGGTCTTATTGGAAAGCATTAATGTTTTATTTCTCTCCCTTGTCAGGAAGGCAGAGCGATACCAACAGACTCACTCTGTAGATGCTTCTATCTCAGTAGCAGTGCCAGAAATGCCACCTGCATATTCCTGCTGTTGCTTTAGAAAACAGATCCCTCACACAGAATTTGTACATGTGTTGCCTGCTCAGGGCATCTGAGTCTGTGTTTCACAGAGCCTGGGAAACCTTTAGGTTTCCTTTTTGCATCTTCATATGCTCAACATGCCTGCCATTTTCCTTGCCACAGATGAAATGCAGAATTAAAATCCCCTAAGTACACGTAATCTAGACAATCTAAAAACAAATTGTAGATGAGTCATCTGTTTAACAGAAGAAGTAAAATCATCAACATCAGCTGTCACAATAAATGTTATCAACTCTATTTTTGGTAGGATATGCTCTATATTAGGGAAAGGCATAGAAGCTGAATTTTGCAGTTCACATTCACTCTGCCTCTCAACGGCAGCAAAGTTTAGGTAGGGCTCATGTCCCCTCAGCTCCAGTCTTTACACAGTAGATTTCATAGCCAAATGAGTCACTCTAAGCTCCCTTGATATATAGTGAGAAGAAAGTGGCACTTTTAGAGACCCATTTTAATTGTCTAGCTTTGGATGGGATAGATTATGCTCTAGACATCATTAATTACACTGATTTGATTCTGACTGTAAATGGAGCCCAGTGTGACCTGTTCAGATGCGGTCTTAGATACTGCAGCCAGGTACACCTGGATGAATTGGCCCTTTCATACGTGAAGCAAGGGAGATAAAGTTCTCATGGCGCTGCTGGCTGAAGACTCACACAACTTCTGCTAACTTTGTTGTAAAGTTAAATGAGAGGTAACCGGACTTCCATGCATGCTGTAGCCCAAATTTTGTGCTCATTCCCACCAATTAAATCTCAGAGATGGTTCCAAACACAACCACAGAACAACCACTGGTGGGAAAAAGTAGTGATGTGGTGGAAATGCAGTGGGACAACATTATGCTAATAGTTTTCTACTACCTCTCCTGAAAACATACATCACGATATATTCTCAACTACCCTGTGAAACTGTCAAAGGAGTATGAGTAGGACAGTTATAACCACAGTGAAGAGTGACTGAGCTGGAACATCTGATACCCCATAGACCTCCACGAGGACAACACAGCCTGAAGCTCAGGTTGGTTTAGGAGCAATCTGGTGTGACTTCTTTGAAAGAAATCGTAAGCTTCATTTTATCTGTAGCATCTTAAAACTTTCTTCCTAATTCAGTCTGTCTTTCATTATATTACATTTTCTTCTTTTCCTTATATAAACACACTTTCTTGCTCATTCAAAGAAGTGTTTTAAAAACTACATGCTTAACAAGCTAGATTTCTAATACAAATAAATCTGTACAGTATACAAGCTTGTTTGTAAATTTTTGTCAAATGGTGTGTTGGAAAGGAAAAGTAAGATAGTATTTACCTCAGTGGAGGTTTTTTTAGGTGCAACAAATTTCAAAAGTTATTATTGCTCTAGGAAAAATGATTTTTGCTTGTGGCACAAACATATGCAATTGTCAAAGTGCAACTAGAACTAAAAGATTAATCAGATTCATGGACATCACAAAGGCTGTTTCACTGTTCTTTACGCATACATTCTACAGTACTGCAAATTGCAGAGCACTGAGGTAGCTTGTATTTGGCTACTGCTGCTCCTGTGGGCTGCTGTGGGAGAACAATTGCTCTTCTCTGCTCCATAAACATGGGTTTTGACAAATTGGGGGACTGTAGAAAATCTGGGTCCCCTATTCAAAGAGGTTTTTCTGCACTGTCTTTCATGTCTGATCACTTAAGATTCTGAGTTACAGTCACCACAACAGCATCTCCTGTTTAGAGAAGCGAACTCATTAGGGTCCACAGAAGGCTGATGAGAAGTTCTCACATACATGGGAGTTTGATACCAGTAGCAGCCATTTTACTACCTCATTCCAGGCACCCAGTTCCCCTACAGTGCTGCTTGAGGCAGATATGTCCCCTTTGCACCAGACTCAGGGGAATCCTGTCGCCCCTACCTATACACGGAGTCCAGAGACACAGCTAACTTAGCCACCTTGGCTCAGTTCCTGAAACTGGATGCTAAAAGTTTACTCTCCTAAATAACTTCATTAATCAAATTTCTCAGCAAGGAGAGGAATAAAAGCTGTTGCATAGCTGTGAGGCACCAATTTTCTGCAAGGATCTGACTGTTCACCGTAGTGCCATTTCACCTCTGTTTCAAGTGGTTTATATCAGAGAGTGATCGAGGAAGGCAAGATCTCATCCTAAATTTCTACATGTCTCTGGATTCTGAAAAAAAGTGCAGTGGTGGTGCAGATACCAGGATCAAATGAATTTATTAATCCTTGCTGATATTGGATTGGAAAGCACTTGTAGAAACCTTAAAATTCACCATTAAGATGATGATGATATTCAATTACAGGTAAAAAGCTATAGCCACAGAACACAAAGCAATAAGAGTACATGGACTATCAGTCTCTCTATAACACCCATGACTACACATAGACATTTGCCTACACATGTACAACACCTTCAGTGACAAAGTGTCTTTAATTCTGCAGAAAGTCAACATGGAAGTCTGTGTCCAACAGATGTTGTAGACTCTCACACATGCAGAATTTTCTAAATGCTAGTGCAAGCTTTCTATTGCACAGTGTGTGTAAAACAAACAAAAAAAAACCAAAACAAACAAACAAACAAAAAAAGATAGTATATTTAAAACTCTGCCTTAAAATCCAGGCAGATTCCAGCAGGCACCACAAACCTGTGTTAGCACTGCAAGCTGCAGGAGACAGGGGGTTGTATTGAAAAATTTTGTTCTACCATACCATGTAATAAACAGCTCTTTAAAAACCCTCTTTGGGTTACTGGCAAGTGTAGGTACAAGAGTGAACCTCCCACCTACTGGAACTCTCTCAAATCCATGGAAAGAATATCAGTGATGTTACTTTGTAACTGGCTTTAAAAGCAGGCATCTCTTACACAAAATCAAAGAAGTTGCCTTTCCACGGAACAAGAGTACATACACTGCCAAACTTTTCCAAGCAGAGCGGGCTTATTTGTCATTGGAATCATGCTCATCAAATATCTGAAGACATTAGTTCCTGTGACAAACTCTACTATCCCTAGGATCCACAGTTAACCCCTGCTAAGAATTACTATATTTCCTATACATTTTTAAAAGTAAATGTACTTTTGCCTAAAACTATTACCAGGTTATCATAGTCAACTGTCCTCTGCGGTTTTCCAAGGAATCTTTGGGATCCTGCACGGAAAAGTATGGTGTGTTACATATGGAAACATGTTTGCAGTACGTACAGGGCTTGGAAACTTCCACGGCTTGGAAACTTTGTGACACTGAAGGATTTATTCTATGATCAATAGAAACATTAGATTCTTCTGAGAAACTTTCATGGATATAGGCTTTTTGGATCTATAAAGAGTGTGAATTTTCAGCTCAAACAAGTACCCAGCATTAAAATCTCCATCTTGAAAGGATGGACTGAGTTTTAATAGGCATTTCAGTGCCAAGACATGTCAGTCAAATTATTATTGGCTCTAGTTGCACTCTCACAAGCTGTTACATTCTTTGCCTGCAGCAGAGTGGCACTCAAAAAGGTGCAAAATTCTTCTTTGCTTTTGAAAACACCAATGCAAGTTTGAAAATAAAAACAAAACAAAACAAAACAAACCCAAACAAACAACAACAACAAAAAAACCAGACCCCCCCCTCCCCCAAACTCTCCAATCTAATTTACACAACTGAATCTTCTGATCTGCATACAAAAAGGGTAGATCCACAAACTTCAGTAGTAATGGTCCTTTGAAAAATAGAAGTCTACAAAGCCAAAATATTTAGTAATTAATGTGAAATCCATAAAAGTATCCATAAAAATATCTGATTCTTGACAAACTGAAATGAACATGAATTCTAGCCTTATTACTCCTGTTTCCATACATGTGTGTGCATGTACATACAGTATTACATAAAGCTGCAGAAGTCACGGTAGTCTCAGAATTCCTCTTATACCAGTTACCAATTTTTTAATCATAACCGCATCTTGCAAATAAAATCAATCTCATTGAATTGTTACATGGTTCATATATTCCCAGGATGTGAATTTTCCTTAGAGAAAATGAATTACATTGAGAAGAAAGGGAGGGAGCAAGAAAGAGAGGAAAGGGCAAATCAGAATTGTTATTTTTAGATCACAATGTTTTGAAATGTGATCTGCCCTTTAGTCTAAGATTTCCCAGTTGCCCTGTATTCTTTTTTTTTTTCCACTCCTTTTTCTTTTGTTGTTGTTGCTGTTGTTGAGGGAAGGGTTGAGATGGGAAAGGAATCATATATACACAAAATAGCTTTGTCTAGAAACTCTAGAAGTATGTTTGGTCTTGCAGAAAAGAAGTCCTTTATGAATTTGTGGAGTGGAAGCTAGGGAGTGTTTTAAGGGGAATAACACTGCTATGTAACTATGAATCTTGTATACATATAAACAACCTCCACCTTAAGATCAGCAGAGAAAAGGCTTGCTTACTTGTCTGATGGCCAAGAAAAATTAAACTATAGCAGGCTATAAACAGAATTAAGAAGAAAACCGAGGGAAAAAAGCACTCATGGCTGAGAGAAAATGTTCTTCCTTGCCAAGGGGTTAAAGAGCTGCTTACAAACTTTGTTAAACCTTGTATAAGCCTCTTTTTCTTTGGACTTCACACATCATGACACAGACCTTTTCTGTAGTGCATCCCTTGGGCATGCCTCCAAATGAGCATCAAAAAGTTTCATTTCAAGACAAGGCTTAAAGTGTGTTTCAGACAACAAAAGCCTGCAACCATTCCTTGCCTGTGTCCTTTTTTCCAGGTCATAAAAATACAGCCTGTTATAGTTCCCAGTCTTCCACAGCTCTGGAATCAGCTCACTGTGCTGATCCACGCTTGCTGTGACAGTCTCTAAGGGGTGATCTGCCACCTGAGAACTTCCAGACACAACTACATCATCTGCTCACAGCTCCCCCCCCTCCTGACATAAAGCTGGAGCTGAAGCCAGGCGGCAGGAAGCACCTGTAAGTATTTTACATCCACCAGGGAAAACACCTCCCAACTTGCAGACTTCTCATCTGGTCGAATACAACCAGGGACCTATCCTCTCCTTCTCAGGTAGCCAGAACCCTGGCCAGGGCCCACATAAGTGGCCACAGCTCATGGGATGAAGGCACTTCCTCTCTGCCATAGAATGCATCATTTACTATCACAGCCTTTTTCTCCCTTGGAAATGGCTGGCAAAGGATATTTGCTCCACTCAGCCTTCTTACTCTTCTCTCTCCCTTTTTCCACCACTCCCACACATGCTAAGTCCCAGGAGGTTTCACAGGAAGGAAGGAGGTTGTATGTTGTTTGAGGAGGGTTTATAAACTACCCTTCTGGCTCAGAATGAGAATTAGGACATTGTTTAGCTACATGTCTGAGCTAGGGGAATAGGCACAATGAAGCTGGATGCCGTTGGGTGGTTCACAATGAGTAAATTAGTCTACATTACATTAACCAGCACATCACCACAGCTGCAGTTCTCTCTTCTTTCTTCTTTTACTTTGACAATGCCAGGTAATATCCCCAGAGCTACAGTGCAATACTGAGTGTTGAATATGACAGAGCTGGAGACAAAGCTACATACACATTCTGGGATCCATCCAGGAAGTCAAGTCATTTAGTCAAGATAAGAGACAGAACTAGAGACAAGACTACCAACATTGTAGCTCAGACCAGAGAGAGAAACAGGGCTATAACCCAGGCCTGGTGTCCATCCTGGAAATTTAGTCAGCAACTCAGGACAGAAAGAGACAGGCACAACTGCAACATCTCTCAGGCACTCTGGGGTCTAGGACTGAGCTTAATGAAGCTTGTCAACTGATGGGGGGGGCAGGGCCTGGCACAGATAGAGACTGTGGGTAAGGTTTGTCAGTGCAAGTAAGGGATTTTGACACACTCAAGGCCTCGACAGCTGTGATTTGGCAACAGAGATTGTAATGAAAGGGAATTATAGCCCCTTAGTGATCTAGTAGCACTCTGTTCCTTTGCTAAATTCACCTCAGCACACAGGGTTTTAAAGGGACGATCCCTCCAGGGATCGGTAAACTCAGTAGACCCATATATTAAATTTCCAGATACTAGTCGTCATGCAGATAGTTAGTGCTTGTCCAGCTACTTAAACCAAATAATCCAGTAGCATTCATGAAAGAACCTAGCATACCTACACAGACACCTATATCAACAGGGACGTATGCCATATTTCACGTCATCTTCAACACTTTGCCTGTGAATGAAGTACAGAAATTTGCAGAGATCTGGAAACAAAGCAAGCATTTAGGTTGTGTTCCTCAGCCCTTTATCCTGGTCTTCAAGATCAGCAACATATCTAACATCTTGACTAGCTCCTTGAAGCCAACTGGAGGACAAGTATCACTTGCTTTTGTTTGGGTTCAGCTAGACCTCTTGGTGACACTCTGGTTTCATTTATCATTCAAAGCAGACAGAATGTTCTCCTTGTTTTTAAACTCTGTGAGATAAGACCATTGGATGCTCCTGCACGCTTATCTGAAGACGCTGTACCTCTGCCTGAAAAGAGCCACTCTTAACCCTGCTTTTTAATGTAACATGCTTACCAACAGTACTGTCTCTCTGCTCTCCTGCAGCCTAAACCTAGCTTTGCTATCTAAATGCAAAGTTCCACTTTGGTAGAACCAGGCATTTGAAGTTTTAATCTTAATCTTCAAGTCTGAGAAAAAAACATCTCACCCAGTTGGTGCCATTTCCAGTCAGAACCACCTTGCTGTGAAGTTTTCCATTTTATAAACCCCAGTCCTTGAGGGGAAACAGCTAATTCTTTAAATGGTGTTGCACAAATATTCTCAAAGTGAACAGTCCCCCAAACGCCTGCTGCTGTAGTTAATGCCTGTGCATTTACTTCTAGCCATAACATGCATATTTATAATCTCTGTATGTGAAAAGACATTATGGGAAAAGTATTAAAAAGGCAGGAATGTTCAAGCAACCTTCTTCTAGCTTTTCTTTACCAAAAAGACAGAAAGTGCAGATAAGTGTGATATCAGACTATAGTGGGAGAGGATCTAATTCTTTTTAATATGTTTATGTGCCGGAAGACACACATGACGGAGGGCTTCTGTTTTGTATGGAAAAGTGACCATGTGGTGACTGGACAGTAAATCTCTTCCCAGCCTTGACAATTTTCTGTGAACAAGATTTAATATAAGGCAGCCCAGTGGCTGTCTGCTTGCCTCCCACATAGGCTGTGGAATCCCTCAGAAGCAGGAGGATCAAAAACAGTGTGGCAGACACTGCTCCACAGTAGGGCTATTGACCATTCCGGTTTGCTGTCCTCCCCTCAAGCACTAACCTATTCGGGTGCCCCACGCCCTGTGAAAGCATCTCACAAATGGCTTGAAGCAATAAGCAAGAGCAAAAATGAGTTCTTTCACAAGCTGTGATGGCAGTTTATGCCCAGAAGCAAAAGAACTGATAAACCTCATAATACTTTAACCTCACAAGTTAACTGCAGGTATTATTCCTACTCAAGTGCTTAATCCTACCCTGACTCTCAAACTGTTTGCCTCCATGTCCCACAGCAACACATTCCACAAGTTGATTAGATACCACTTTAAAGTTTGCTGCTTTTCACATGCTTTAAACACTTCATTTTACCATGTTGACCCAGCATGAAGAGATAAATGAAAGTGTCCAGTTAATTACAAGCGAGTCAGCTCTCATCCTAATAGAACAAGAGCTGGCCAGGTAACCAAGAGCTCCCAATGGCAAGGATGTTCTTAAACTAAGAATGTAAAGGTTGAGGTAACAACCATCTTAGACGGTTATGAGAAGTGACAAGGAATGTGAGGTTGAGTTTTCTGTTCCTTATTCTATGTTCTTATTCCCAGAGAAATTTTATAATTTAGTTTAGTGGGAGCACAGCAACATATTGGAAGAATCCACACTTTAATTAACACCTGAAATCCAGAAGTGTATTTCCCCTAACAAAAACAAGTTAGGATACTATCAGAAATGTATTTTCCTTTCAAAGGCAAATTAGCTCCCACAATAATCAGTATAGCTGAACCTATTCGGCTAAGAAGGAGCATCAGTATGTCAAAATTCTTCAGTACAACAATTCCTGCTCCTTATTTGCTCAGGTCAGAATGTTCACCTTGTGGGAGTCTGCAGAAAAACACAAACATCCATTAGTATACTTTTTACTATACATTTTAATGTCAAAAACATCAGTTCCATAAAACTAGAATTCTTAATGGGAACATGTTAGTTTAGAATAATCTTGTATCACAAAATCACTTTTAAATTTTGAATAGAATTTTCTGCAGAGTTTAGTTTCAGTAATTTGAAAACTCACCTAGAATACAGGTCAAAACCTTGCTTCATTGAAAAAAATTCTTGCTTATTTAAATGAATGGGACTGCTCTGAGATAAAAGAAAGACTAAGCTACAGATCTTCCAATAGACTTACAGACATCAATCATCAAAACCAAACTGTAAGTATCTAAATCTCAATAAAGCAGAATAAAGAATTCTGTGAAGTCCAGCCACTGTGTAGTCAGGACTTGGGGGGATCCTGAGACAAATTAAAATTACTCGTTTTTAAAGCCTGGTATAACTTTTGTGTGTGTGTGTGTGTGTGTACAAAGAAATTAACATGGAAATCCTTTTAGGGTGTGTCAGAGATTAGACTGCCTAGGAAGGAGGAAAACTGAGGATCACATTGATGTTAGGCAGGAGAGAGACACACAAGAGTTTGACCAAATAACTTCAGTGTAGATGATATCCTACTGATTGGGCCTGTCAGCTGGGATATAGAAAATCCTGGATTTAAACCTCTGCTAAGTCATACTCTGCCAACCCACACAAGTGCCCTAAGTAGACAGCTCTTAACTGTCCCAAGATGTCTTTGCACATGTGTGTGAAAATATTTTAAAAGATCTTTTAGCTTTCCTTGGCCTCACCACTATACAAGTAAAGAGCCTTTCTTGAACCTCAAACACTTCATAGGATGAAGCACTCATCTTTCTGCTGTTGAAAGCCGTGCACTTTTAAAGCTCAACCTTCTGAAAATTTTGACACAAGGAACTGGCTGTATTGGTTCTGTAGAGGATTCTGCTATGCAAATGGGCACTGAAGTAATAAAATAATCAAAGCAATGCTAGCTATTCAACAATGAGCTGACATTTGTAGCCAGAGAAATAATGTGTTGAATGAAATGCATTTAGAAAAACATTACTACAAAGCAAAAATATGAGTAATCAACCTAAAGCAATGAGCCATGGAAGCTTGTTCTATTAAATGTCTTCCGGACTCTTAAAACATTAGGCATGCTGATAGAGATATCAGAGAGGTTTTCCGTTATTTCTTATAGAGGTGGTTTTAATTTTAAATTCATTACCTCAAAACTGTATCATCTTGGTCTACCTGTCATGCTAAGATTTTTAATGAAAGAGACTGAAAGTCTGAAAGTCATAAGAGAACCTGAAAGAACTGAATTCCAGCCAACCTACTCATGTTTGGTGGTTTTGTTTGTTTGTTTATTTAGTTTGGGGTTTTTTTTGTGTGTATGTGAATGTCCTTCTCTAGTTCTTCTGTATGACTTCCCCCACCTTCCTTGAAGACAGAGGATCAAATCCTACTCCTTGCACCATATAGTACAGGCAAAGGAACTCCTATATGTTTAGAGAAAGAAAATTATGCTTCAGAAACTTAAACTGAGCTCTCCAGAATGATGCCCGACCTTGAAGTCTCTTGTTTTATTGAATCCATAGACTTGAAACATAACATAGCCTAACTGACTTATAATGAATCAAAAACCTGGTTTGCACAAAAGCAGCTTTCTTTATGGCATGCCATATTCTGCACAGAAGGTTGCAAAGTAATCTGCTGATAGTGTTGGCTAGTACAAAAGTAACACTTTCTCCATCAGGAAGAAGAAGACAATACAAAAGGAACCGTTCCTTTTTAAAGCATGCATTTTTTTTTCCCTCAGGTGATCCTGGAGTTACACACCTTTGGTTTTGCTTAGGTTGAGAAAATATACTGGGCATCACATAGAAACACACTGTAGGCCTCATTAGCCTGCTGGGTGATTTTAATAAGCTGTAAATACTTGATTAGGAAAAAATTATTGCCTTATAAATGAAATTAAGGAGATATACAAGCAAATCTGATCATATCAGCATTCCATATATTGTCATACAGATATGGTTGTGGTCGTCTGCATGGAATAAATAGGTGTATTAGCATATTCTCTATCCTGTGCAGATAAGCAATACCTACAATACCAACACCAAGAGACACAGAAGCTTGAATCCATAGCATTTGTCTGTTTTGTTTCAAGGGTATAGGATGAGTTACGAGTTTAACAAAGTTCATTTTCAAGTAAAATATGGAGGCAAGGAGAAAACACAAGTGAGTATGAACACCCACTTGTGCCTGGACCTTTCTTGATTCACTGGTCAAAAGCCAGGAAGGCAAAATAAAATAAACAAGACCTAGTCCTCTTAGCCTTTGTATCTTAACTGGCTGTGAAAACACAGACTACAAAACACTCATCAAGTAATAAAAACACTGACTCGTAGCAAAACTTTTTCTTTCCTTTTTTTTTTTTTTTTTTTTTTTACCATCTTGTTTCAAGAGTTCTTCACTAATTTAGGTGTCAACCTACCTTGTAGAAGTGCTGTCAACTTTATGACATTGTTTACATTAGAGTGTGTCCTTTTCCATTTTGATGAATTTCTTTAATAAGAAATGCCATCAGAATTAGAACACTTGAGGGTAGGATTATGTCTAAGTATATCCATCACTTTTGCTCAGGGGAAATAAACTGCTGTTGTCACTTGATAGGCACTTAAACTGTTTCAACAGGATCTCGGGATCTGGGTTTTGGTGGTGGTTGGTTGGTTGGTTTGGTATTTGTTTTTGTTTTTGGTTTTGTTTTTTTCCTCTCTAATTCCACTTTAACTGACTGATGCATATTCTCCTATAACACTTTTCTGGAGATTTTTTCCTCTGGCCATAGGTATCGGTTATCGGCAAAGAAAGTAACATTCCAGACATGCAGCTGGTTCTAGCATGTTCTAATATCTGAGCCCTTAACAAGCCATTGTGTCTGTTCTGTAGTGCCATCATACTTTCAAGGACTTGCTCTACCTCCTCTGAAGTAACCCAGATGCTAATCCAGATGGCTCTGACAACAGATGAGCAACCTATCAAAATGAAGTGAAAGAAAAAGACACATTAATTTGACCAAATCTTACTGTCTAAATACTCTCAGTAGAGAGCACGCAAGAAGTCAAGCAATTCTAGATGTGATCTTTCTGCTGCACTTGGAGTGCAACTGAATGAAAGGCTTTAGTATGATCTTGCTGTTGCTAGCCACCTAGTTGAATGCTATAGCCCAGGGAAAGATTGTTGATAATACAGACACAATTGACCAGAGAGAGATTATAGACTCATGGACCAAAGAACAGCAGCAGGATGGAGGTCCACTATTCAATCTTTCATTGCTTTTATCTCACTCTCCAAAACCCTTCATTAGAGTGACCATACTTATCTGTGATGTGGGAAGTTTGCTGATATCCCAAAAATCCATCGAAAGTGCTCCAATTCTTGCTCCTGTATGGAGTGGAGCCCAGCCCAATATTGAGTTATGACAGATGAAGTATTGTCTCCCAAAAATCTGTGGATGGATTTAGACAGCTGAGGGAGAGGGTTCCAATAGTCTATTACACTCACAAATATGTAGTGTTGTAT
Source organism: Columba livia (assembly GCF_036013475.1). NCBI lineage: Eukaryota > Metazoa > Chordata > Aves > Columbiformes > Columbidae > Columba > Columba livia. The sequence goes on along the minus strand of NC_088602.1, from coordinate 141,834,685 downwards.
GGTCAGCCTCAGGCATCCAAGAACTATGAGTAAGCACTCTGCTGCCACATAAAATGGTGAGATTTAGTTTATTTGAAAACAGAAAACAATAAGAGCGGGTATTGTCCCTGTTCAGTTTTTAACTCCCACTAGCTCTCTTGTGACATTTAGTTTTGCCAAGTCCTGCACATTTGTATAAAACAATCTTTGGTACCAGGACCCCCACATGAATCAATTACGCACTGCTTCAGCCTTATGACAATTCTTCAATGCCCAAAGAAATCTGCCCTTTGTGTCCACTACACATCTGCTGCTTCTGCATCTGCAACAGATCTTCAGCTTCTGACCAAGCACAAGAATGGCAGTTTCCACGTGATTTCTCTACATCTCACTCAATGCCAAGGCAGAAGTAATTTCTTGAGGTATTTTGTCCCATCCATTTCCTGGAATAGAAATTTGAGAAGGATGGAGAGGAGGAAAGGGAACCAGAGTGTAAACTGATGCGTTTTCTTGTATAGTGATGAGTCGGCTCAGCTGTCCTGAAACAGTGGATAGTTTCTGTTCCACTCCCATCTCAGGAAAATAACATCATATTCCATCTCTCCTTAAGATTCTCTGGTGGCCTGAGCAAAGGGAATAGAGGAAGGGATGGCTTAGCCTCCTGCAGAAACCCTCACTGAACGCTCTTCCCCACAAGGCAGGCAGTCAGAAGCATCCTGTGAAAAAGCCAGCTGTAGACTGCAGCTTGGCACAGCTACCTGACTGTTAGCAGCAGGGGTCAAAACGTATGATTAAGGTGAGAGGTTCACCAGCTGGCACTGCTGCTTGAATGAGCTCAGACACCAGGGTGGCTCCAGATGGAAGTAGTTGCTGATGCTATTAATAATTCCTGTGCTTTCTGTCCAACCCTTCAGCTCCATTCTACTCCCCAAATATCAAACTACTAAAAAGTAGATCCTGCAGAGTATTCTTGGCCTAAGAAACTTTCCCGAATGGCCAAGGGAGGGCATCATGACCCAGGGCTCTCCCAGTCTTGGCATGACAGGTATGGCTGTGGAAGAGACAAGTGCTTGAGCTGAGGCAAATTAATTTAGTCTTGCGGCTGTTCCAGTTCACCCAGAGACAAGCGGGGATCTCGCCTAGCTGGAAGTATCAGCGTGTGGCATAAAGCCAGCTGTGCTATCCCATTCCATAGGGCTCCAAAGTTCGAATTCAGATTTTATTCTGTGAGGTTGCTGTGCTCCAGCATCGCTAGGCTGGACATCTTTTTTAGATATTACATTTTACATTTATGTTTTAAATAAATAGCCTGTATTTTAGGAGCACTTAGCCATAAGTATATAAACTGCTCTGAGGTTTACCCCATTGGAATTAGAATGAACCTAATTCATAATTCAGACATCAGGCTAGAAACAGCTCAGCTTTGCTCCATGAACCTATAGCTTGATGTCTGAACTGCCCACGAGACGCCCTCTAATCCCAATAGCTGTAACCTAACCTCAGAGTGGTTTCTAAACTTACTAAATAAATATACTTTTTAAACAGGAATGCACCATATTTATCGGAGTTTTTTCTCCATTCAGGCAGACTATCATTTTAGAGCTGTTCCTATGAGAGAGGCTGTGGAGAGACACAACCATATTCAAGAAAAGTTTCAGAGCATATTAAAAAAAAAATAAATAAATAAAAAGAAAAATCCATCCTGGTCTGTTTAACTGAATACACAAAGTATCTGAAGATACAAATTCTTAAGCTACAGAGGGCTGCCTCCTGTAAGCACTTACCCATGCAAAAACTCCTCTTGCATGCATAGCCACACTGAATTCACTACAACTGCCCACTTCAGAAGGTTACCAAAGAATGGGCCTAAACTGTCTGTTCTTGTGTTCGTTCTTAAATCAACATTTTTTTGCATGCTTACATGCAGTACCCAGGCAAATTAAAAAAATATCTTCACAGTTAAACTGGAGTGACTCACTTTGGTTTTTCATTAAAGTGTGCATTCAACCTTCACTCCCACTTCATATCAAAATCTTGTTCATTACCAAGAATTATTGTATAAGCATCAATGAAGACAGAAAAGCTGAATTATGAAAATAGTGTTTTTGCAAGAGGAAGGGATAAATTCATACCACAAAAGTCTGTCTGATCAGATCATGGCTTTCAGATTTGATCTTCATTGATAATTCTTCAACTTCACTCAACACTTCATATACTGGAGAAGGGCTCTGTGGCAGGGACTTACTGAATACCTTAATACCACAAACTGTATCTGGTCAGTCTGTCTGGTCTCCATGTGTGCCTGGCTTCACAGCAAATAAATGCCAGAAATAGCATTCCTACAGGATTTCCAGTTCAAAAGCCACAAGAACGCTCTTTCTCATGGTATGGCACCGTGCAATAAAATGGTGTCATCTGGAAAATTACAGTCTTGGAAACAAATGTTTTTCCCTCTTCACTGATTTAAATCATCTAAAAATAGATAGGTTGTCACATAACTTTTATATTTGTCAGGGGAGCCCCTAATTTCATCTTGTGACAGTGTGAGAAACGTATCCCATAACAAGACAGACAGATCTTCCTAAGGAATCCCCCAGGAATATATTTTTTCTTTAATTGTGCTAACTCCTCAGAAATAAAATCTGAAAGGAATTCATCAAAGGTTGAGAACCCACTCAAGCTTCCTCCGAGCAATAATTTCAGGGAGTATTTATATAGTAAAAATTTAGGGGGAGAAGAAAGAAAATGTCATGGACTAAACTTCACTTCTTCTTTCTGTTTTCTTAAGTAAGGCTTTTTAAAATTGGCTCTATGTAAAAACAGACTGCCACATTTGTTGGTTGAGAAAGACATCATCTTAATCTGTCTCTCTGATGAGCACAGCTGAGCTACTCTTGAGTGATATTTATCTGTCACCTTCAAAAAACAGGCAAATCTTGCAAGTGAGAAGTCATGGAAGAATTTAATATAAGAACCCAAGGCTTCTCAATGCTCAACTGATCAAGGAAGAATCCTTTTGGTTTGTAACTAGGTTAACAGCTAAAAATTAGGAGGATGGATTATTTATTGTTTAAGGAAGTTCACCAAACTATCAAATCCACTGGTATGTTCTTCCCTATACATTATATCTGACCTCCCTCCTCAAACTTCCCATAAAAACAGCTTCTCAACACTTCTGTCACCATTTGAAGCCACTGTAAGAACAGGTATTTTTAAAGAGGTTTTGAAACATCACCTGTTCTCACTAAAATCAGCCAGTCATGGACAAGCAGTAGTTCCAATCTCCATGTACTTGCTGACTTTTGCAGAAGTCCTATCTTCTTTTGACCATTTTTGCATGATTAGCAAAAAAGTTTGAACTATAAACTACCTCATTACAAGTCTAGGTCTTTATTTCCATCTGATGGGATTCATGCTTTCACTATTAAGAGTTCAAGGGTTCAGGCCACACTGATGGTCTGAAGTTGAGCAGACACACAAACTCTGTCAGTTTCTTGAATAGCACATTTGCAATTCTATATATAATCTATATCACATCAAGGATCAGAGGTTCCTTACAAGCAAAGTAAGAAATTAATTGCAGTGTCTGAAAATGTCTTTGCAGTCTTCAATGACTCACTTCTGAGAAATTTTGATGACAAAGTACAAGTTTACAGGTATAGAGTAGAATATAACTGGCATGCTAAATTTCAGGTAATGAAAGTCCATTGCAACAATTGAAGAAATTGTACATCTATTACACACTGAATTCTTTTTCTTCTGGTGATGATCCTGTTATTACCTCTTTCTATCCTAACAAAGTGATATATGCAAGTAAAACCACAATACACCTTACAAAACTTTTAGCCTCTCTCTCTCTCTTAGAAAAGGAAACTATTTTCTTCATTGTCTCCTAGTTTTCTGAGAGCAGCTCTCTACTAGTCAGTAATACTGTACACTAAAAATTGCCCTATAAACTCTAGAATGAAAAGACATATTAAAAATAATTTTTCTAAGTGGGAAAACTTGTCATTCCTCAGCACAAACACCTTTGCTGTAAGTACTCTCTTGCTCAGCCTCAAAAAATGACATCTCCTGGACTGAAAAGAAAACACCTCTATTTGGCACATATAGAAGAGAAATTTGCATGCAAGCTTTCTTCCACATACTTTTGTTCAGCAGCTGTATACAAGATCAGCCAGGACAGGCACATGACATGTTTTCACATGAAATACACATGTGAGCCATAAACCCGCTAGATATTCCCAGAACCACAGCATTTCACTTGTCATATTATTTGGCTTCATTCCTACACTGATGGAGTATCAGCTTCAGAGCCTCACTAGGATAAATAGGCATCTTAGATTTTGGTTTCAGGCATTTGGTCACCCACATTAACAGCAATATTGCAGCCATGTTTTAACCATATATAATTATTTTTCTTCATCTTTACTTATGTTTTCCAAATGATTATCTGGCAGTTGTGCACAGCAGACATATCCTTCTCTTATAGTTGACAGCAAAACAATGGCTGGTAATAGTTCCATCACAGGAAAAATTGCCCCCAAATCTGTACAGATAGAAAGGTCTAATGACCAGATTTTTAGAAGTAATTAAGCACCTGAATAAGCAGGCAGAGACCTATCAGGACTTTTAAATGTCTAGATTTTAAATAATCTAAAAGCTTTTAAAAACCTAATCCATTTTAAGAAATCAAAGATATCATTAAATAAGCCTAAATGCCTGTTACTTTTTGTGAATATTATATCTGTTTAACTATGTTCCTTCCCTGTGACTATCTGTAATTGTGCCTTGGGGCATTTCCACTCGAGTGGCAAAGACTGAGGGCAATAAAGGAATGAGCAAAAAATGCATTGCTAAAAGCTTATGAAGATCAATGCACTTTCAACACAGCTTCCCACCCTCCCAAGCCAAAACTCAAAGAGCAGGACAACACTATTTGCAAATGCAGTAGACTCAACTTCCCAGCCTCTCAAAGCAGCACAGCTTTGGAGTAGAGGACTAGGAATGACAGGGAGAAAGAGATATTGAGCCATTCTCTGCTCCTTAACCTACAGGAGAGAGCCCAACCCCAGCTTACAAAATTATAAACCATCCACAGAGTTTCATTGTCAGATCCCACCTCATTCTTGAACTCCTGCAAGGTCACCTCTTTTTGCCTTTCAATCACTGTGACACAAGGAGTCTGCATCCATGTGAGGCTGAAGTAGCAGTAGGATGGGTAGCTAACTGATGGGAAGGTGAAACTCAAAGATGACAAACAATATCAGCACCTCCTAGAGGACAAAAAGGAAGAAACTGTGAGAAGGAAAAGAAGCACCCTGACACTCTGAGCTATTTTCATGATTGGAAGGAAGTACCCACAGAGGAGTAAACGTATCAGTTTGCATAAATCAGCACCAAAGAAGCTGTGTGTGCAGGTGGAGCGCAAAGTGGATGGAGAACCTTTGTGAGAGGCAATTCTGTGAAGATCAAGGGTTGGATTCAGTTGGGCTTTTACTGGTTGGAGCATAGAAATATCTCAAACACAGATGTTACATAGTGCTTTTCACAGAAGGATATTGTGCTAGCTGGAATTTGCGAGCATTTCTGAGAGCAGTCAGAGAAACAGCTTTTCTTGCGGTTGCAAACAGCTCCCTGCTAACTAACATTAGCCTGAGAGTGTCCTGCAGGGAAAAAAAAAGGAACGTAAGTTTCTAGCAGCATCAGGAAGGGAGTTGCTGTTGTCCACGTAAGTGTCTAAGCATTAAATGGTTAGACTGAGTTTGTACCTTTATTTTTATCCCAGGCCTACCATAATCAGGACAAGTCTCGCAGCACTAAATCACCACTCCATTTCCCAATATAGATTACTTTAAACATCATGACATGCTGAGAAAGCACTGAGCATGCTTGAGCAGTTACTGTTACCTGGAAAAAAATACATCAAAAATGGATTTTAATTAGGGGAGGGAGGTTGCATCTGCTTCACAAGAAAGGCTGTAATCTGAGTTGTAAATTCTGTACAAAACAAGTATTTATATCAGAAAAATTACTACTTCAGAAAATGCTGGACACTATTTATTTGAAAGAAGGCCCCAGTCTACTCAAGAAAGTCAATAACTACCTTATTATAAGTCCCTACTGGGCGGACTTAATTTTGTCTTCATTCAGGCACTGTTGTTCAATAACTTAGTGCTTCCTACTGAATTTGAGATTAAATATATATTCAGCTCATGTCCGCACACATCCTGCCAATGTGAAAAAACGTGTACTCTAGAAAAAAAGCAGAAGGAAAGAGCATTAAGCAGCAGGAAGAATCCTGTACCAAAATAAATGTTTTGCTCATTAGATTGTATTTTTGTCCATGTTACTGAAAAATGGAAACAGCAAAATGCAGTTTCTTAAAACACTTTCAAGGTTTCTGAGTAATTAGATCGCCTCGAGGAGACGTATGCTAATGAATAAATGGCTGAAATGTGCAGAGCATTTTCAGAAATCTAGAAACTAACCAGTGGTGGAGTTGTCTGTCTAAAGAATTTGAATTTGTCAGAAATTACAGACAATAGCTTATGGGTTTATGAATTTGAATTAATAACTGTTGCTGTGTATAGATGAGAGTTACTTCAGCTTTCAGAGATGACAGTGAGGGCTTTGATACCATTTAGTGAGAACATGACTAGGCCATGAGAACCACTTTCAGATGGTCTATAACCCACTGAAGTCCCTCTGTTTATTCAATGGAGAAAGTCAAGCACCTCTGCAGGCCTCTAAATTAAGGCTCAGAGGACTGAAGTAAGCTAAGGATGGAGATGTTGAAAAACAGCCCACAGGAAAAACTAGGCACAGGCACTCATAGGGTTCAGATTGCCTGATTATGGCCTGAGTGTGTAGGCACCTTGCCATTTAGTTTGCATGCGTTTTTCTGAAGGCTCTCAGTGCTTGACAGAATCATCTTTTAATTGTCTTCTTTTAAGCATTAGGGACCTCTGTTTTGGAGCTGCAGCACCAAAGTTGTAGCCCTGCTCTTCCAGGTGCCTGGATTGTCAGTAGGTTCCTCACAGTTACAGAAAAGTTAATAATTTTCATAACTTAAAAAGAAGTACGCACACCCACACTCAGTGCAATATCACTGACCACTTGAATGTTTTCTGAATATTTGCAATAGGCACTTTTTAAATTAAGAGTTCTTATAATTGCTTTTAATACATACTTGGATCCCTTCTTCTGTATATCTAATAAAGATCTTTTGGACTAAAAAATTGGGAACAAAGACAAACCAGGGAGGTTTTTAAAAGTAGAAAGCATAAAATGTAAACAAAATTTACATCACTGGAAAAAAAGACAATTCTCTTAAGAACTGCAAAGGAGACATTCATTGTTGGTCTCAGAACTGAACTGGCTAACCTTCAAAAAGCAAAAGAGACTCCAAATCTGGTAAAGCGAGTCCTCATCCTGCATTCCCCCAACAAAATGCCCCCCTGAATTCAGAGGAATTTTCCAAAGGAAGGAGCAGAGGAAGAGAAAGTTTGCCAGAGGTTACACAGGGAATTTGCAGCGGAGCCAGGAATGGAGTTAGCTGCTTGCTAAGGAGTTAGATGCAGGTCCTATCCTTTAGACCACAGCAATCTCCCTATTTAGTTAGACCAGGAGTAGAAGCAGTCAAATAACATCTATCTCCTCATTTTCCTGAAGGCACTGAGAATTCCAGGTGAAATGTATGACATGTGGACAAAACGTTACTTGCCATCATTTTCAGAGATGAAGCTGTGCAGGTTTCTGCCCCAGCTAAGGATTAAAAACACAGTATGCCATTGTTTTGGCTGCATTGTACTTCACTGAGTTTTATGTGTACCTTTTCACTGTGTTAGGTAGACGTCTTGTCTTCTCCTTGCACTGCCACAGATCTGTAATGGAAACCAGAAGCCGTAATCTGACAGCCTAAGGCCCGCCTTAGCCTAATGATCCCCATTGGCTTGTGCCACTAAATATTTAGAGTCAGCCAATAGTAAATACTAGAGAGAGGGATTTAGGTGGAATTTAAGGCTGTGAGAACAAGGTCTCAAGTGATGATCTGAAAAAAAAGTTAAAAATTATGTCTTCTGCTGTGGTGAAGATATCTATTGAGTCCTGAACCCATGCCATCACTTTGAAACAAAACTAAGTCAGTGACAGCAATAAAAAAGGGGTTAAAAACAGCTAAGCTCTTCCAAACCTGTATGTAACTTTAAACCAAATATTAACCGAAAAAAACCCTGGCATTTAAGTTGGCGCTTAACTCTAGCTAATGAGGAGTTCAGATTTCCATTCTAACCCTCTTTTTCTGTTGCTTGTAATTTTCTCAAATAAACTCCATTTTGGGCCGAAATTTTCCATGCTTGAGATTTTTTTTGGAAAGTTTGTACAAAATCAGTTAAACAGTTTATTTATGTTAGCACTGAAAACAAAAAAAGCCACATAAGAAATTTTTCCATGTATGTTCTGATCAGACATTTTCTGCTCAATGCACTCAAAATCAGCCACAGTAAGGACTTTCCAAATTTTGCTTGTATGTATCATTGATCTCAATAAGTTTAGGGGAAAACAAAACAAAACAAAAAAACAAAAAGCAACCAACCAACCAAAACAAACAAAAACAACAAACGAACACAAAAACTTCCAGTCAAATGTGGACATTAACAAATCTAGTGTTATGTCTTTAATATTTCATTTTCAGGGTGCAATTTAAGTAATTTCTGTCTTTCAAGATGTAGTTTGAAAAATTATACATACTTAAAGCAGAATCATCATCATTAGCCTAACGATGCTCATTGGATATGTTCACACAGCTCTGAAAAGCAGTTTTTAAAGTGTCTATTAGCATAACATCCTTTATATCCAGTCTCTATGGCTATATCATGAACTGCATATTTTTTTTTAGCCAATTGAGTTAAACTTAACTGAGAGTGTGCCAACCAACCTTGGGGACCAAGGTAAAATGAATTCCACTTGTAGGAGCTATACTTTGGCTGTCTTATAAGTCCACAAATCTAGTTTTATTTATCTTAAAGTCACTGATTTCAAAGGGAAAAGATAAGGTCCAGTAGTGCAAGTTCTCTGAAGCCCTACTCTAAGAAGCACCAAGTCTTACCATGTGTTAGCAATTTGTCCTTAAAGATTGTACATGAAGTAAGTGTATACACACTTCCGTGTGGCCCATTTTGGAGAAGCAAATATGTTTTTTGGTCTAATTCATCAAAATATCTAAACACATGCATAACTATATATGTATTTATACATATGTATATAAAGTATATATGATAATAGACTAAACATACTTAATCGAAACTAGTTGTTTTTTTGCTGACATTAGAAAGAGATGCCAAAATATAGTTTAGCAGGGATTTTGTTATGGCAAAACACAACACACTAGCTATGCAAAACGCTTTGAATATGTGTGACATTTCTTAATGCAGACAACGAACCAAAGCAAGATAAATCGATTTCCCTACTGGCAATGTGTCATATCCTTTGTTATTCACCACTAAAAATTTTGTTATTAATGGCTGAGAATGTTGAGCATGCTTGTGAAGAATGTATTTCAATCCCTCTGATGAACAATCTATACATACCCTAAATAGCTCATCTCCTTTGAGAAATCTTGCTAGTTGGTAACAACAACAACAACAAAAAAAAGCAAAAAGAGTGGTAAAAAAATAAGTCATTACTTGCAACCTCCAGCAGTCAGGAAGAGGTCACTTCCTTTGTATCGCACTTTCTTACTGCAGGAATTTCATTTTTGGGAGGAAAAAAAATCACAAACATTCTTATGAATGAAAATTCTGTACTTAATTGTAGATTAGTTTGTACAAAGCTTCCCTCTTACATGCCCCATGATTAAAGCCTCATTTGACCAGTGGGAATGTTGAACAGAAATATCACACTGGATACAATTCAGAAATGATGTTACTGGGTCACAGTTACACAGGGCACATCAGCGGCAGTATTTCTGCTGTGTAAACTCACAACCTTGGCACTAGTTCAGCAAAATACTTAAGCACACATGCAGCATAAGAACCATCATTTTTGCTCAACTTTTCTGCTCTTGCTGAAATTCTGTTGTGTTTTTTTATTTTTTTTTTAACCAGGAGTGTTATTACAGCATGTCTCTGAGTAGTTTGGAAGATGAGAAAACAACGGGGAATGGTGCTGCCTTTGGGCAACCTGCTTTCACAGTACTAGTAAGTAAATGATCTTTGGCAAGATCTGATGTGAGGGAAATGTACTAATTCAAAACACAAAAAGCTCCTGTAAAAAAAGAAAAAAAAAAAATCCATATCAACATTTTTTGCTGCCTTCAGAGAAAAAAAAAGAAAAAAACAGGCAGACTGTCTGAACCACAGACTCCCCTCAGTCTCTGAAGCCCACAGACACGCACTTTGTACAAATATATGATCTTATATACAGACACACAGATACTCCCTCCCTTCCCCTACTACATTGCTGCCATACTTACTCACAAAGGCAGTATGTAGGCTGTACATAGTAAATACAGACGCCATAATGTATCTTGGCACACACAATATTGAGTGTTGGCACAGAGACACATGAGGATGTGCACATTATTCCTGAAGCCAAGATGTGAATAACACATTAAGAGGAAGCAAAAAACCACCATATTCTCTTTGGATTAATACTACTTGACACTTCCAATGGGACCTTGAATCCAAGAAACTAAAGCTTTCTCCAAACACGATGAACACTCCAAGTCACTCATGTTTTCTTGATAAGCACCACTAGCTCCACTGTACAGATAGAAAAGCTGAGGAGCGTGGTAGTCAGAGTTACTGGTTTCCCTCTCAGTGCATGCAAGTTGATGGCAGGGCTGGAAACAGAAAATCAGACTCCTGATTCTTCACTCAGTCTCGTTCCTACAGGACAGTCTCGCATGACCAGCTGAATGCAGATCTGAAGCAGTGTGCTGCACAGTGGTTACCTTCTCTGTCACAGTGCAGACCCAAACAGGTGGTAAACACCATGGGCAGCAGCAGAACTACTGAGTAGGAGGGATAGGAATTTTGCCAATGAATTGGTCAGTCCTGGATCCACAAATCTTGCTTTATTCTGCAGTTCCTCCCACACTATAACAGCCTCTACCGTGGTCTGAATGAGAAGAGAAAAAACCTCTCTGAAAGGGTTGAGAGAAGCTCAAAGGATAAGGAAGGGTCAGCAAGGGAATGCACTTTACATACAAGAGCACTTTGCTCAACTCTGCCCATCTAAACAGCACAGCTGGGGACCTTCCTGACAGTTCAACAGTAACTGTACTCTGCTCTCCCCCTTCACATTGCACTAGGAGAACCAGCTTCTATTCATCCATTTTTCTTCTCACATGTCCTTATGCAAGTCTCGCATGGTAGAAGATGTGGCATTTTTGGTACCTAGGAGAAATAAATATACTATGAAAACATTAGGTATCAGCAACAGCATCAAGGCTTTTAATAAATAGCATTTTTCCAGCAACAAAATATGAACCATTTTCTTTCTTGCTTGGTCAGTTTTATTATGTATCACAATTTACACATTGTAAAATACAGCAATATATCTAAATGGGTGTTAAAAATTCTTTATTGACCCACTCTGGTTGATATCAGCAACTTCCTTCCTTACTTCACCTCCTTCCCTGCCAAAGATTCTCAGCATTACAGCCTCAATCAGGGGCAGGAGAGGTAGAACCGCCAGCTCAGCATTTACTGTAAGGGAAGACACAGAGTGCTGGTAGTTAAGATGGTATTAGAAGATCAGGAGCTCAGGTTGAAGAGGGTTAGTATTTTTCATGGTGGACAATTCCCTTGTGTTTCTCTGCACAATGTTGAAAAATATTGCCATATTGAAAAGTAATAAAATCCAGTAGACAGTACAAGTCATTCTGCTTTCAGAAAAGAAAAGCTTTTTTCTTCTTCCATCCTTTTAAGGCATATATTTCTATGTGAGTAAGAGCAAGATGGCTGTACATGTAGTACTGGCAGTGGTAGGTTGCTATAAAAAAGCAGTGTCTCTACACCTAGTGGCATGTAAATTACTTCATTCTGGAGATGATGAATGGCTGCTTAACCCTGAGTATGTGAATGGTCCAGCATAGGGCTGGTGCTGCTGGGGGGCAACCATGCTGTAAAACAATTCTTTTTGTGCTGTGGTGGTTCCACAGAGACTGAAATTGGTCCCCACCGTGATATCATATCTAGTCTACTTGAAAGGAATGCATGTCTGTTTGGGCGTGAAATAAACCATAAATTGGGTACTGAGGCACGAGTTCTCTTAAGCAAAAAGAAATCTGCTGCTGAAGTCACTTTATATTGGTGGGGTTTTACAGTACTTAAAAACTAAAACCGAATAAGCCAGCTATCATCTAAAGCTCCCAATATGATAAACAAACAGTACATGGATGCCAGAATTTATGAGTGGTTAGTGTATTAAAGTTAATGTGACTGTTCACAAGATGGAAGGTTTAAACAGATGCCTGGGTCTCTGCAGGACCAGAACTGAGTTTCTACATTTTGATCAAAGCTGAGGGGTCAGTGTGAGCCTCAACAGGGTTACTGAAATCCAAAAACAATAAAGTGATCTCCTGATACTTGGGCATCCTCATGGAAGTCAGTGCTCCAATATCATCAGATGCAGATTTAGCTCAGAAGAAACCTGACACTGGGTTGAGACCCACACACAAGAATGTCTATTAAGTTGATGTTGGTTTTAATTTGTTCAGGGATGGAAATCTGTAGTGTCGTAGAGAGCTTCCATGTCCCTTGGTGGAACAGGCAGTTAATTTCACATTACAAGAGGTCTGCTTGGAGACTTGAGGTCAAAAGGGCTCCTAAAAGGATTTTGAAATTTTCTCATAAATGCTGAATGTTTAAGTTTTGATTAAGTCATGTTTACCTGTTAATTGTGCAGTAAATAAAGCTGTGGCTTTAACTTTCCAGTCATAGCATGACAGCGTGTTAATTAGTACTGAGAGATTGGCAGCCTGCCAAAGTTATGCTGTATGGGAGGTTGAGAGGTACAATTTGGTTATCGGTTATGTTGACATGTGCTGAGCGTTATGTGGTCACACTGCGTACCCAACAGATCTTGCACTAGCTCTCCTGGTTATGAAAGGCTTGCTGTTTGAAATATTTGGCTCCAAGTCAAAGTCCCTGGGTCTGAAGATCAAGAGTTGGTTTGGTTTCTTTTTTTTTTTTTTCCCTCTCATTTCTATTAGTTTTTATAGATCCACTTTCCCACTTAGAGGGTGGTTGCAGAGGGAGAAACAGACTGACTCATATAACAACAGTGCATGAAGCAAGGTTGTGGGGAGAGGGAAAAGCAAGGGTGTAAAGATTTGATTGCAGCTCTGCATCTATTCACTCTTTTCCCACTATTTCTAACCTCAACCTTTTAACAATACTGGGAGCTTAGTCCTAAAATGGGACTTGAAACTTTCCCATGGGTTGAACCTCCCTGGATTCAGAAATCTGCACATAAGCCATTGCTAAACACCAAATCTGTCTGTTTTCAAGCTCCCAAGATTTTCTTAGGGCATTATTTGGAGATACAGGATAAAGAGATGGAAGGAACAGATAATCAGGAAGTGTGAGGAGGAAAGTGAGAAAATAAGTTGTTTGTTCATAGAAACACTCTTGTAAAAATCCTCCCTAGATAGAAAACAGAAATCTAAAGATTCTCACTTGAACTCTGATGCATCTGCATCTCAAAATTCTGCCACTCATGCAAGTACCTTTTCTTTGCACCTCTATTGCACAAACTTGTCAGGATACTAACTCATAACAATCCTATGATCTGTTACAGCAGTAAGTCAATTCTTCAGTCCTCATTCATCAACTCAAGTCACAAACTGCACAATCAAAATCCAAATAAATTCTGAAAGAAAGAGGTGTCAATGGCTGAGAAATTATTGTCTTGTACGGAGAAACGGATGGATCTTAAAACAATTCCATATTTTGGTGTTTGGTTTGGTGTTTGGTTTGGTGTTTGGTTTTGTTTGTTTTGTTTTCTGGCAGTGTAGATTTTTTTTAGGAAAAAAACCCAAACAAACAAAACAAAACCAAAAACCATAGTACTTAGCATATTAGAGTCCTGTAAACACAGCTCTAGACTAGAACCCAGAAAATATAGATCTAGTTCTCTCTTCTGATTCGTTATGTCACTTTCTGCCTGTTGTCCCTCTATTTTTGTCTGTCAGCCATATTTGTTATAATAACAATCAATATTGTTTTGTAAGCTTGTTGAAGAACAGACTATGTGCTGCTATTTTGTTTGCAGAATAGGCACAATGAAAACATTAAATCCAACTACAGCAGAAAGTTATTTTTCCATAAACACTTTCTCTGACAGAAAACACAGCTCATCTAAAGTTTATTCTCTATTTACAGGAAAATAATAGATTTGCTTTCTCACTCCTCCACCAACAAATTATCATTATATGCCTGCTGTTTGCAGAGTAATGAATACGTTTCTATTCAGATGACCCTCAAGCAACAAAGTGGATTTAACTTGTTCCAGAAAGAAAGCCATCATGTTACTTATAAAGAGTTTCTACCCAAGCTGTTTCTCCAGAAACCTGTAAAATTCATGCAAATATACTCACTATGCCACTCAGATGAGAAAAATCACATTAGGCATGTGATAATATCAACAACACTGGAACAACATAGACGTATTTCCAATTCATTCAAAGTAGAAATCGACCAAAGGGAGGTTAAATACTTTGCCTGGTCAAACAGCAGGTTATTGTCATAGATGAAATTAGAATAGAAAATCCTCTGATCCTTGTATTTGTCCTTAGTCACAAAATCACAGAATCACAGAATGTTAGGGATTGGAAGGGACCTTGAAAGATCATCTAGTCCAATCCCCCTGCCGGAGCAGGAACACCCAGATGAGGTTACACAGGAAGGTGTCCAGGCAGGTTTTGAATGTCTCCAGAGAAGGAGACTCCATAACCCCCTTGGACAGCCTGTTCCAGTGTTCGGTTACCCTCTGTTAACCTCTTGTGTTCCAGTTTGCACCCATTACCCCTTGTCTTACCATTGGTTGTCACCAAGAAGAGTCTGGCTCCATCCTCACGACACTCACCCTTTATATATTTATAAACATTAATGAGGTCGCCCCTCAGTCTCCACTTCTCCAAACTAAAGAGACCCAGCTCCCTCAGCCTTTCCTCATACGGCTGCCCTGCACTGAACTCTCTCCAGCAGTTCCCTGTCCTTCTGGAACTGAGGGGCCCAGAACTGGACACAATATTCCAGGTGTGGTCTCACCAGGGCAGAGCAGAGGGGAAGGAGAACCATCCCCCTTCTAATACAGCCCAGGATGCCATTGGCCTTCTTGGCCACAAGGGCACAGTGCTGGCTCATGGTCATCCTGTTGTCCACCAGGACCTCCAGGTCCCTCTCCCCTACGATGCTCTCTAATAGGTCATTCCCCAACTTGTACTAGAACCTGGGGTTGTTCCTGCCCAGATGCAAGACTCTACGCTTGTACTTGTTATATTTCATTAAATTTTTCCCCACTCAACTCTCCAGCCTGTCCAGGTCTTGCTGGATGGCAGCACAGCCTTCTGGTGTGTCAGCCACCCCTCCCAGCTTAGTGTCATCAGCAAACTTGCTGATAGTACACTCTAGTCCCTCATCCAAGTCATTGACTAATATATTAAATAATACTGGTCCCAGTACTGACCATTGAGGCACTCCGTTAGATACAGGCCTCCAGCTAGACTCCATCCCATTGATCACTGCTTTCTGGCTTCTTCTCTTCAGCCAGTTCACAGTCCACTTCACTACCCGATCATCCAGACCACACTTCCTCAGTTTAGCAGTGAGGATGCTGTGGGAGACTGTCAAATGCTTCACTAAAGTCAAGGTAGACCACATCCACTGCTCTGCCATCATCCATCCACCTCATTATGTCTTCATAAAAGGCTATGAGGTTGGTCAAGCATGACTTCCTCTTGGCGAAACCATGTTGACTGCCCCTAATGACCCTCTTGTCCTTGATATGCCTTGAGATGGCACCAAGGATAAGTTGTTGCATCAGTTTCCCAGGGAGGGAGGTGAGGCTGACCGGTCTATAGTTACCCAGGTTCTCCTTCTTTTCCTTTTGAAGACTGGCATGACATTTGCTTTCCTCCAATCCTCGGGCAAATCTCCTGTTTCCCAAGACTTGGCAAACATGATGGAAAGTGGTCTAGTAATGACCTCAGCCAACTTCCTCAGCACTCGCAGGTGCATCCCATCTGGACCCGAGGATTTATGGATGTCCAGATTGCTTAACTGCTCCCTAACCCAGTCCTCATGAACCAAGGCAAACTCCATTGTCCTGACTTCCTCTGGGGCCTCGGGGTTATGGGTCTCCTCAGGACAGCCTCTGGCAGTGCAGACAGAAACAAGGAAGACATTCAGTAACTCTACCTTCTCTGTATCTTCTGTCACCAGGGCACCCACGTCATTCATCAGTCGGCCTACATTGCCTCTGGTGTTAGTTTTGTCTGCCATGTATTTGAAGAAGCTCTTTCTGTTGTCCTTGACCCCTCTCGCTTTCCTAGTTGTCTCCCTACATCGTCTGACAACAGCCTTATATTCTTCCCAAGTGGCCAGCCCCTCCTTCCATGATCTGTAAACTCTCCTCTTCCAGCTGATCATACCCAGCAGTTCCCTTTTTAACTATGCAGATCTCCTGGCTCCCTTCCTTGACTTCATACATGTCAGGATGCTCTGATCTTGAGTTTGGTGGAAGCAGTCCCTGAATGCTAACCAATTATCTTGGGCCCCTTTACCTCCAAGCAGCCTTGCCTATGGGATTTCCCCTAGCAATTGTTTGAAAAGGCCAAAGTTTGCCCTGCTGAAGTCCAGGGTTGCAATTCTGCTTGCTATTCTGTTTCTGCCACATGAGATCCTGAACTCCACCATTTCATGGTTGCTGCAACCAAGGCAGCCCTTAACCTTTACTGCTTCAACCAGACCCTCCTTGTTAGTGAGGATGAGATCCAGCAGTGCACCTCTCCTAGTCAGTTTCTCCACCATTTGCATCAGAAAGTTATCATCAATGCACTGGAGGAACCTCCTAGACTGTGGCTGGCTGGCAGAGTAGTCCTTCCAGCAAACATCAGGGAAATTAAAATCCCCCGTGACAACCATGGCCTGTGACTGTGAGGATGCTCTCAGCTGTCTGTAGAAAGCTTCATCAACTTCCTCACTCTGATCTGGTGACCTGCAATAGACATCTCAACAGTATCAGCCCTGCCAGCCTACCCCTTGATTCTCACCCATAGACTCTCAACTCGTTCCTCATCTGTGCCTGGACAGTACTCAATACATTGTAGTACTCAATACATTGCCTTGCTGGCCTGTCTTTCCTGAAAAGGACATCATAGCCATCCATGACCACATTCCAGTCATGTGAGCTGTCCCACCTTGTCTCTGTAATTGCCACCAGATCATAATCTCCTGACTGAACACAGGTTTTTCTAACAGGTTTTTAATTCATTCAGCTCTATTGGCCCAGAAATTGCAACCTGGATGCAAGGCAATTACTTTTATGCTTCTCACTGTTTAAACATTGATAATACGGGCATTTTGGTCTCTTTCAGGATAAAGCTTGAAATCAAGGACAATCTCTGTTGCTGTTGTTTGTTTGTCAAAGATATAATTTTTGTAAGGCAAATTCCATGGACTATTTTGGCAGTGCAAATTACTCTGGGATCCATGCAAAGAATGAAAATCAATTTCTCATTTCCCAAGGGTGTCTCCACACATGGGCATATTAAATTAAAAGGCTTGAAGAAAAAAAAAAAATATTTTGAAAGATATTTTGAAATACCTCATGCTTACATGCAGTTATGCATGAGGGTTGCAGACACAACTTTAATTGGTCCCCAGGACCTTGCTTTGAAGTGATGACTCACAAAGAACATTTTGTCAAGCTAACCGTGCCATAAAAATATTAAGTGTGGCTTAAAACAGTAAAGGTTTTATTTTTCTGTTCACTTCCTGTCATGAAGTATTGTGTTAAATTGTACTTTTATGGGATTAATGACCTATTTGCTTCAGTCTATGCTGCATTTGTGGTTATAAAAGCTATTAAGAGCCATGTTATTAACACCAGTGTTAATGAAGATACTGGAAAATCAGTCAAGCACAAATATATTCTAATCCACAGCACTAATCCAATTGCCTTTCCCTAGGAGATATTTTTTTAGTGTTCCCTGGTGACCTTGAGCATTGTCACCATTTTCTGGGCACGGTCAGGAAAGTCAAATGCTTGAGAAAGAGAAAATAGGGAAAAAAACTCTGAACCCATGCCATATAAGTTTAAAGCCCTCTCACTTATGAAGACCATACAGAAGCACAGAAAATGTCCACATCAACACAGACCACAAATAGCATGACATATAATCACCACAGCTGAAAACAAATTGAAAACTATGAGAAACATTCAGGATTTTTGATTTTGTTATTTTGAACAGACACACCACAAGACTGAAAATTAATCCAATTTATTCACTAAGAGACAGGTCTGCAAAACAAGCTTTGTAAAACAATGATGAATTCTTAAATTTTTTGTTTATAAATAGAGCCGAGTAGATTGATTTCTATGCTTTTTGACAAATAGTTTATTCACAGAATTATGTAGTTCTGGGAAGGCTGAAACCATTCATGAAGTCATGCTGAATTTCACAAATACTTTTGACTAAAAGAGATTAAAATGTAGGAAAGCTAAATGTTTTGCACTGGCATTAATTGAAACATTCACAGTTTCATTTTAAAACAATCTTTTTCACTTTTGAAAATAAAGAATTTGATAAAAAGAAGTTAAAAGCACAACATTTAAGGCAGACCTAAAACTGGATCACATTTTCAGAACCATACCAGCCAAAAAAATCATTATTTTTATAGCTTAACTTATACCTTTCTTTTTCTTCTTTCCCCCCCCCCCCCCCCATCAAAATATCAACCATAACAAAACAGCAATAGTGATAGACTGTTTGTCACCTCAGTGGATCTCACACTAAGTTGCCACCACCCACAGTAATAAGGACACTAGGAAATTAGTACAGTACACTTATAAACCAGTACACTGAGGAGACACGAGGGGAATACACCCTATGTTCAACACCAGCAGAAACTGCACAGCAGAGGAAATGAGGGTTGGGAGGAAGAAAAAAAAAAAGGCAGAAACAAAAAACAGCCCATCAAAGTCCTGTCTTATTTTCTTGTACAGTGGTATAGGACGACACTCAGTCATTAACACCCTCTATATGTAGTGATTTTTACCTCTACACCCTCAAGTGCTTTACTGGGAAAGAGGCCGTCACAAATCGGGGCTCCAAGGCTCAGTAGCTTTCTTAACCCCACACAGCCACTTCAAGAGAGAACCTAGAAGAGAACCCAGCTCAGCCAATTCCCAGTCTGGTCTGTCATCAATGGACCTATTATCTACACAATGCAGTTTTTAACATCCTATATGAAAGACCCATACATATTAAGACACATGGCACTCAATTTATTTACCTCAGAAAGGTGAAGAGATTCAAAAATTCTGACTAGTGAGTAATTTGTGCCAAAGTAAGGAAATAAATGTGAGCCTTTCTTCCTTCTAGGTTATCTTGTTATTTTTACTGACAGCACGCACAGTTACTGATGGGAGAAAATTTGAATGTGACTCTGCAAAATAATTGAAAAGTATGTGAAGACACTGTTCTCATGTACTGAATTGTAAAAGGGGCCACCTCTAACACAAAGTGCATATATAGTAGCTCATTGTTTATGCATTGCAAATTTGGTGAGCTCGTTCTTCACAATTTCATTGTAGAAGAAGCACTGGAGCTGCAGAGAAAGTCCTGAAAAGTTTTCCTTCACCTCTGTCGAGACAGCAAGTGGGGCTCAATGTCACTGGACTCTCTCGCCGAAACGAGCAGGGCAAGAGAGCAAGAGCACCCATAGGAGCAACCCTCTCTCCTCTGAAACAGGGGTTTCTCTGTCTCCACTTTGGCTGCTATCATCCTCGCACATAACCCAGATATCCCAATACAGATAAAAGCTGATCTGGAAGACACAGTGGCCAATGAAAGCCTCTGTTCCTCTGCTATGATTTCTCCTAATCTTCACTCTTTCCTATTGGGAGGTTCCTGTAAAAGCTCTCGTATTCCAACATAAGTGACAGTCCTCTCTCAAAAGAGAAGAACAACATGTAAACATAGCTACACTCCCAGCAATCCTGTTGTTTTAACAGAGTGGCTGCATCATACATAAGATCTAGTAGCCAAATTCATTGCAGTGAATCAGGAGAGCGTCATGAACTCCTGACTTCACATCTCTTCCTCCTTTCTGGACAGTTGTTGTGCCCTCTCACTGTATATTTCAGAACACAAAGAAATCTGTAGTTTTCTTGGCCCAAGAAGTTTGGGATATGCAGGTTGTCCATCATGCAATCATATCCTTAGGAAGCACTGACTGCTTAAGAGGAGCAGCCTTCAGTAGACAGCACAGTTAACAGCACATTGAACACACAGACGCCATACCCATTTCCAAAGCTTGGATGTAGACCATCCATCAAGCAATACCAAATGTTATTGATGCAAATGTTGATACAGGTTGACAGTTATTTGCCAGAAGCTTTGGCTCTGTATAATTTGAGTTGACTCTACACAACTCTGAAAACTATTCGAAACAGAAATTTATATATGCATTACAGGTTTAAAACAAAGCCAACAATTTATGAGGGAATGCTCTGCATTAAGGAGCTTTCAGAGACACTAAAAAAGTGGTTTGTCTCAAGTTTCTAGGGAGAAGCTAGAGATTTTTTTTTTTTTATATAACTTGTTTTCTATAAATTTTATATGCTATATCCCTAAAAATCCCAAATGACCATGAACTTCTAAACCTTTCAATCAAGACAGGGGTGGAGAGAGGAACAAAAAAATACATTACCACAGCCATGCACAAACTTTGTGAAATGCAAATAGAGCACAAACCATAGCACTAAAAAATCCACACCAGATAGCTCATCTAGTGTCAATGAAACTGAAGCACATGAAGATTTACTATTTGATTAAAAGCACTCAGGGAGAAAATGCTTGTATCTAATATTACATTTCTCAATTACTCTGATAAATTTGATATTTATAAAAATGAAATAACTCCATATACAGGGAGAATAGAAGTAAACACAGGCTAATATAATACTGGCTGTTGATTCTGATTGACAGCTGTGAAGTAAGGCCACATATGGTGGTAGAAGTTTAAAAGGATTTTAAAATTGGAAGTAGCTTTTCTGAGCCTAGCACTGAAAAGCCCTGACATTTGCAGTGCTGGGAGCAGGCTGTGAGAGGGATTTCTATCCTGGTTTCCCACCCAGAAGAATATATTTACTGTTCAAACATTTTGAGGCAGGCACCCATGGAAATCAACGGGAACTCTGCCATTGGTTTTAATGGGAGCAGAATCTGTCCCTATGTGTAAATATGCAGCAATATTTTAATATTTTTTTTCCTCTGACTGTTAAAAACCACCATCACAACTGGATGGAACCTGGTTTTAAACACTCAGACATGGGGCCTCTTTACCGCAGGAGTCTCCAACGATGTCCATCCTTAACACCACACCAGCTGCCAGCTGAAGGCTCTGAAATGCTGATTTTAATCAAAATCTTTCCTTTCAAATCTAGCTTACAGTTTACTCATAGCGCAAAAGTGCTTCTCAGCACTGGAATTTTCAGGATGCGATGCTGAGCCAAATACTGCAGGCACAGCTTGCTCATAAGACAGCAAACTTGTGGCCCACCTTGGAGGCTGTAATAGGGCTACTGTACTCAGCCTCCCACCCTTGGTGAAGCCCACTAATAACATCTGTTTTATAGCATTCACTCCTGCAACCTGCTAGTTCCTTGGCTCTCCTGCTGTCATAGAGAGGATGTGCTTTACTATGCTGCAGGTCTGGTGGAAAGTTGTCAGACTTCAAGCCAAATGTAAAAGCAGCCAGTGCTGAATAAATGACTTGAAGTGCTTTCTCCAGGGACCCCTTCCAGGTCCCAGATAGGCAGATTTGGCCAGTGTTTGTAGACAGTCTTGCTCAGAGGCAAATTAAAAATCAAAATACAGACACGGTTTGAAAAACATCGAAAGCTAGACTCAAACATCCACCATGTATTAAGACATTCTTATATAAAAATAACCACAAGGTTGCAAATTCATACTTTCCTACTTGGTGAGACCAACTGCAACCAGGAATAAACCTGGAAATGTGTGGGGCAGACTGCGGCACTGCCTTCAGAGAAAGCATAAAACTGGAGGCGGAAAGCTGGAGCGAGAAAAAGAAGACTCTGTGAATCAGGCAATTGAATTGAGCAGTGGGTGGCAGATGGGGTAGGACCCTGACCTGTACCAGTGCTGCCCACAGGAGCTGCCCCACTCAAGCCAATGGAAGCAAAGCAGGACACTCACCAACTAATTAGCCAAGCTTTAACTGGGTAAGTCCGCAGCATACTCAATAGCCGACTAACAAACACAAACTTAACACAATACTTGCTTATTGCACTGGCTCTGCTGTGAATGGAGCCCCCACTTTAGATTAGAGAACTGGATACCAGGCCTTGGTACCATGACAGCAGTGAGCCACCCTGCTTCTGCTGTGCCAGGGTGAGAAACAGGAGGGGAAGTTTTGCCAGCAGACTGGCATGACCCTGAGACTCAGGTCAGGGTAGACCTTCTCCACACAGTCCAAACCAATAAGACAAAGATCTCCAATTGTCATGTGGTTTGACAGGAGAGACCAACATCTTTTCTTCCAATGGGGAGTCATTAGAAAATGACAACTCTCTTATTTCATTACTGGTTTTTTTTGTACACCCATTAATCATTAAGAAAGCCCATAATCCAGCTGGTAGGTTTGGCTTCATGAATGGCTGTGCTCACACAAACAAGGGAACAGGGCATCACAGAATGCGAACAGAAGAGTTGTAAGGTAGGAAAAGCAGAGTGGTGAAAAAATTAAAGCTGGTTTTGCTGCCACATTTTATCTTAGAGAGCTACAACCTAAGACATAACTAGCTAGCCATCTTTCAAATCATCAGTCCCTTCACATGCCCCTTTTTCTTGGTAGTCTTTTTTTAAGATTCTCTTACCAAGTTCATAGAGTGGCTATGTAAGTGATTTATCAGCACAACTGAGTGGGTAGTGCACTGCAGTACAGAGGCAGGAATACACGTGTGGTGAGAGCTGTAAGCCAGGACTGACACCAAAATCTTGGTACTGTCAGACCACAGGCTGTGGTTGCACACACATGATTTTGGCAGCAACCCTGGCTTCTGCAGACCACACTCTCAAGCACCCAGTCATTCCCCAGCTTCATACCCTTTCTTGTGCTGGCAGGCCAGCACTTTCCAAATCTGAACTGACTCATGACACCGTGAGAATGGCAGCAGTCAGGGATGACTTCAAAGAACCACATAATCCTTACTGCAGAAGGATGTTTATAGCTTCGCTCTCCACAACACCGAAAAAGTAAGCTCAGTGTATATCTACATGAACCTCCTTTTACATCTTTCTGCTCCCATCTTGCCCTGTAGAAGGATCATATATCACAATTCATCTCTGTTCTCACAAACCTAGTTATTGTTGCAAATCTTCAGATGCCCAGGAATTCATACTTCTGCCTCTTCATGTTACTCCTCTTCCCATATATGACTCCTCTTGCTATATGAGACAGCCAGAATCATTGTGAAACCTTACAGGGCTTCCATAAGTGTCACTTATGACAGTACCACTGTCTTGATGTTGACTGCGGTTTGGGCGTAGTTTGCTCATCAGTGTATCATTGAGAATCCCTGCTACAACTGGAACAGTGTATTCTGCCAGTCAGCACTCTTACCAGACACTCCGTCCAGTTCTTCTTATGCAGGTTATTCTCTGATCCCGGTCATGGAGATTACTTTCTGCTACATCTGGCTAGTTCTTCTCTTGCACAAAAGTCCCATGATGTCCTTGCTGAGTCACAGAAACACCTGAAGAGCCTCTCTCTAATAAAGCTGCTGATACCTTCTCAATGTGCTGACTTCCACTGTATGTCCCAGAGCTATGTATCTACTGAGAATCTACTATCATGATGACACTATTGATATATTTAATCTTGTCTGCACTGTTCTTCGATATTTTCATCCAGTCATCAATCTTCTTTTATATGTGTTACTGTCCCAATGATACAGAAGCAGCAAAACAAAGAGAAGGCCTTGCTTCCATTAAAATCAAGTCCATCCTTAAATACATATCTTAACAGAATCTCTCTAAAACACTTTATACCTTACGGTAAATATCTTAAATATGTTATTGCAGGACATACTGTTTGTACAGTTATCATAAATGTATCATAAGTATCTCAAATTATCAAGATTTTGAAATAATTTGAAATGTGTTAAAAATGCTAGTGAGGAAAAAAATATCCCCTAAGCAGTAAGGAGAAGATTGGAATTTGGGGCACCTTTCCAAATTGATATTTAATGTAATCTTCAGCCAACTCAAATCCCCCTGTGAGACAATATATGTCTTCTTACAATGTTTGCTTCTGCACCAAAAGTTAAACACTGCCAACAAATATCACAGCTTCATTACAAGGTAGTGTTGGCAGGAGTTATTGTTCTAATTATCGTCTTCATGAGAAAAACTGTGAAAATGGAAGAAATAACCTGGAATTAAGCACGTTCTCCAGCTGTTTAAGCACCAGAGTTTTCTAGGGTAGGCAAGCCCTTCGAGCTGTTTAAGAGCCCAAATTTCTGCTTTAAAAAATAACTTCAATCTTGTTTCATTTATCTTCATCAGGCATTAATAGTAATCTTCATACTGTATCTGAGTGTTTTTGTCAGTGGGTAAGTTAGGGGTAAATTTCTGTAACTATCAGGGAAGGAGATGGAAAGAAATAATCTCTTTCAAAATTGAAGCAAACAAGGGAAAATACTTTTCCTGTGCTGTCTCAGTTAACCACACACTGTTACTAGACATCAAATAATTAGTCAAAGAGGTGGGTTTTTTAATCTTTCTTGAATATTTTTCTAAATTTGAAAAAAATAAAGCAAAACTTTTCAAGCACTTTAATGCATAAAAGAGCCTGAAAGCCGCAGAAGATGCAAGGAGAATTTTTTAATGTGCTTGCTCACCGGCAAATTGCTTTAAAAGGTTATATATGAAAGTTCTTTCTTTGAGAAACCGATAGGACTTCATGTCAGTTCTGAAACACCTTTATTATCTAAAATAGCCAACAATGTTTATTACTTCATATCCAATTTGTTGTCATAAACAGTTCAAAAGAATGTGATTAGCCTACACCAGCAAGCCAGTGAGGGAACAGAGAGCACCAGGAACACCAGTACCTCTGAAATTATACTGCATCAGGCAGAAGTAGTGCTGGAGGCAAAAGCAGAATAAAACTTAAAGAGTGTGACCATGCATATGTGTATTATTATTATTATTGTGTCTTACTGAAGTGCTGTTATCTCAAAGCCTATAATGACATCACGATAAAACCACAGGCAAACTCATCATATTTTTGTAAGTGATCTCCAGTCCCTGGAATATTTTGACTAGAGGGGAAAGCAAAGTTGGTCTCCCATATTCCACAGCTAACAAGAAATGACCTTCTCTGAATTAATTCCCTTTGAAGGCTGCACAGTCCAGCAATAAACATGTTTCATGCAATACATGTATCTTTAGTTGAGGAAAATCGGAGTCCTACCTTTAAATGTAAGAGATGGACATGGAGTTAACACAGAGTTAAACCCAGGACACAATCACAACATTGTCAACACAAGTGTCTAAAATAGCGGTAACCTATTGCCCTGGGAACATGGGATTTGAGAGACCAGGTCATATCCTGTTCAGCAGATCTGTGCTGTGCCTTCCAACCCTGCTGGTGTGTTTTAGTGCAATTGGGCTCTCTCCTTAAACAGGGAATAGTTACTGTTACTGAAAAGCCTATGAAAAGAGACTTCCATCATGATCAAAGGCTGCGCAAATGTACAATTAAAATAAGCCTCCACTCATTTAAGCTTCTTATGTCAAACAAATAATCTTTTAACAGAGTCAAACCCATGTATTTATTCTAGATAACAGATGCACCACTATTGCAAAAGCAGGTTGTGCAGTTGGTATAGCACTTAGTATAGTAACACCTAGAAACACCTTCTCCCCCAACCATGGGGAAGTCTACATCTGTGTTGGAATAAGTTAGATAGGTACTTAAATATTTACTAAAGGAAATGTATTATATGTTAAACATTTACAGAATGCATGGTATGCTTCTCAAAAGCAGTACACTAAAACTGTGGAATAAGTGTGTCAGTTTTATCCTAGGCGTATAAAATTTACTTCATGAAATGTTCTCAAACAATGCAAAGTATGACATTTTTATAACATTTGACAAATGGAAGTTTGTGTCAAAACCACATTCGGAATTGTAAGTTTAGGTGAGGCAGAGTACATACATCGTTAAGAAGCCATTAAATCCATCTTACCTAGTGTGTAGATCCATATAGAATTTGAGAATTTATAGAATTTGTACTTCAAGTGATATGATTATTTTAGATTCTCTGTATTTTTATGTGCTGGAATTGTTAAGTTTGTAATTAGGCATTCAAAATCAGCTTGAGGGTCTATGTGGAAACGGATCGCCTCTAGATGAAACTTCCCATAAAGTTGGAGGAATAACTTTGCAGAGATAACAGTGTAAGAAACGTTTCTGGATGAAGGGCCTGAATGAATGTGCACACAGATTTATTTATACACATACACAGAGACCAGATGCAATGAAACCACAGCCTTCCTACAGACTCTCACCAGCTGAATAGCTAAAGATATCACAGACTGACATAGAAGGTACCCTGGCACCGTGGCCAACAAGAGCTGGTTGAGACATATGCAGAAAAGGCAGCTTTCACTCCTAACTTCACTGGGCTGCATCCACTGAGGCAGATTAATTCCTGCCTGAGCCTGCTGAGTAACTTTTCTGTACACCTAAAACCCCTGGATGCTATGCAACCCATTTGACCCAGCACGAATTGTCAATGGCCTGGAACAAGTCCACTGTGAAACAGAGGGTTATAGGAAAGGAAATACATCTTTGCCTTCCCCATCCAGCCACTTCTCACTACTTAAAAAAAAAAAAAAAAAAGTAACTCTGTCGTGCAAATCAACAGGATAACAGGATTCAGCCTGAAGAGTTCTGCTGTGGGGACTCCATACCGGCTACTTATTCATATAGCTCACTTACAAACCATAGAGACTGTGATGGCATCCTGGGAAGTGGCTTTTCTGAGGCCATCAAAAAATACCCTGCAATATTCTACAACTCTGTCAGGTCTTTGTAGCAAACAATCGGCTAAATAATATTCACAGTTCTTGGCAGTTCTGGGATTCCAATAGCGTCATAACACGACATAAAAACTGGTATTTGTTCTGCAGATTTGAGTCACAAATTAAAAGATTATTCCTTACAATAGAATGGCAGTTTGAAGTGAATAATGCTAAAAGTGCAGTAAAGAAATTTGGGTGCTAAATATTCCCTAACAGCCACTGCTGTCAGAAAATAATTGAGACAGAGAATCACACACACACAGAATCACAGAATCGACTGGGTTGGAAAAGACCTCAGAGATCATCGAGTCCAACCCTTGGTCCAACTCTAGTCCGTTTACTAGATCATGGCACTAAGTGCCATGTCCAATCTCAATTTAAAAACCTCCAGGGACGGTGAGTCCACCACCTCCCTGGGCAGGCCATTCCAATGCCTGACCACTCTCTCTGTAAAGAATTTCTTTCTAATATCCAGCCTAAATTTCCCCTGGCAGAGTTTAAGCCCATGCCCCCTTGTCCTATTGCTAACTGCCTGGGAGAAGAGACCAATCCCCACCTGGCTATAACTTCCCTTCAAGTAGTTATAGAGAGTGATGAAGTCACCTCTAAGCCTCCTCTTCTCTAGACTAAACAACCCCAGCTCCCTCAGCCTCTCCCCATAGGTCTTATGTTCAAGTCCCTTCACCAGTCGTGTTGCTCTTCTCTGGACCCGCTCCAGCACTTCAATGTCTTTCCTGAACTGAGGGGCCCAGAACTGAACAATATACTCCAGGTGTGGCCTCATCAATGCAGAGTACAGGGGAAGGATCACTTCCCTTGTCCTGCTGACCACGCTATTTTTGATACAGGATACGATACCGTTGGCCTTCTTGGCCACCTGGGCACACTGTTGGCTCATGTTGAGCTTCCTGTCAATTAGTACCCCCAGGTCCCTTTCTGTCTGACTGCTCTCCAGCCACTCTGTGCCCAGCCTGTAGCGCTGCAGGGGGTTGTTGTGACCAAAGTGCAGCACCCGGCACTTGGCCTTATTGAACTTCATCCCACTGGAATCAGCCCATTTTTCCAGTCTATCCAGATCCCTCTGCAGAGCCCTCCTGCCCCCTCTTCTCTAAATCATCTATAACATGCAAGGAATTTCCCTGCCACAGAGAACACAGGAGGTGGGAGAGAAAATGGAAGGGTGGAAAAAAGAAGACATCTCTCAGCATTTGATAAAACAAACTCTGGCTTAAAGGAAGTACAAAAATGGGTGGATGGGTAAACAGACACCTGCAAAAAATCAGTGTGCATCCAAACCCAAACCCTTTATTTCCAGGTACTTCTCTTTGTCTCTTCCTTTGAGTATGTACTCCCTCTCTGTTGCTTAGCTTAATGCTTAGCTAAATCAACACTGAATGGTTTTCCCGCGTCATTCCATTCTTGTTTACTGATCGCTGTTCAATAGCTCTTAATGGACAGTACAAATACAAGACATTTTGCAATCTCTTATCTAGAATACATTGCACAAAAACTGTGGAGGTTTGAACTGGAAAACTGCTCTTCCACACTGGAAGTGAGGAAAGTGCCTCACCATTTCTGTCCAGATAACACAGCTGGAGGAAAGTGTACCCAATTTGTTCCACTGAGCAAATAGTGCTTTCAAATTTGCAAAGCATTCAAAAAGAGGAAGATGCATAAAGCTGCTCAGTAAAATTTACAGTAACAGCTCAGAGCGGTTGACTATAATTTCTAGGTGTCTAACTACAAACACTTTCAGAAAGCACTTAAACCCTGAATTTACAAAAAATCAGAGTTTATTTTGAAGTGCCTTAAATCTAATTCCACAATGCTTAAGGCATCGTAGATACCCCTTTTTGCCCCTTTTTTCTAAGCCTATGTCTGTGTCTACTGAGTTGTCATTGCTGTACATACCTGTGAAGACTGAAATTACTGGTGTGCTCTGTACTCCAATTCATATTTTCATTGCACCAGAACATTTTCTCGACCTTTGTTTTCATTTACTTTTAAAGCACAAGTGCATTTTAATTCTGATAAAAAGACAGGTAGATTTTAGTATTATCCTGCATGCTCCATGCTTGCTATAGAGGTTGGAACTCAAATCCCAAACTTGCTGCCTTTGAAGGAAATTTTGAACTTCTGTTAAGACCTCCTACAGAAATCAGGAAAGGATTAATGGTCTGCTGAGTCCCTAATAAGTCCCACCCTATGGCACCCAAAGGAAGTAGGTGTTAGACTGACAGGGAAGAACTTGACAGGTTGAGTATCCAGCTATTAATAGTGACTAACTGAGAGGCCTGAAGCCAAGGGATAATATTTGCAATTAAAACCCCCTTTGGTGAGGAAGACCTGACAGAAAATTATTTTTCTGGCTGCCCATGACTTAAGGGTTCCTGATCCCAGGTGGGATCTAAGTATTTTTTTTTAAGCTTATACTGAACGTTGGAGGAGTGAGGCTTTCACTGACTGCTGGGCACAGAAGGGGTGAAAGAGTTTATGTTCTTGTATGTTTATTTTGGACTTCAGGGACCACATAGAGAGTGGAACTTTTTATGCAATGCAGCTGGCAGGAGATCTCACTGATTTGAAGGTGTTGGAGGGTAGATGGATCAACCAAAAAAATCCAGAAGGAAACAATGTCAGAGTTACTATTACGCTATGCTGCTTGGAACAGGGATGTTCCAGGGGCACTATGGCCACACTGGTCAACAACAATCACTCCTCAAAATCACAAACAGTCTTTAGAACTAGTCTTGAACAGTTGATTTAGCTCACTTGGACCAACTGCCCTAATGAAACCATGGTGCCAGTAAAGCCTATGCCCAATTCTCCATTGACAGGTACATTTATACCAGGTTGATGGAGAGAGAGACACTCATGTTTCATGAGCTGTTTTACAAATACTCAGAGGACACTGCAATAACAAGGTTCATTTGAATACTCCAATAGCTGAAACATATTTAGTGAAAAAACAAGGGAATTAGTACATAGGAAATGCAAGCTAGAACACCCTGATATGGGGGTGTTATATGTAGACAGCTTGGAGTAAATACTTAGTTTTCTGAAAAAACACAGTTTGATTATCCCAAATAAAGTTCGATTTTTTTGCTTAAGCAAATGACAAAAACTAGTTACACACACAATCTGAAGAGAGAAGGGACTATAGTTACTGGGAAATTTGCCAAGACATAAGATATTTGGGTTCAAGCACATCCTCTTCCTCAAGGATTTCAGCTCACTACTTGGGACACACCCTTATCTTTCCCATAAAGGTGTAGCCCTGCGGTAGTTTGCTCTCAGATAGTTTCTGGAGCTGTTTCACCTTGCATGGAATATCAGCCAAAGTTTTAATCCTTGTGCAAATAAATATTTTGTATTTGTATATGTTGACTATGCAAAACAGGAATGATGCCTGTTTGTTCCACATGACCATACTCTCTGCATTTTGTTGAATACAACATTATTACAGCATGTGAGAGAAGGATCCAAATGCCTGTATACTAGGTTTTTTTAAATGGGAAATTGTGGAAACAAACAAGCAAAAATCTCATAGCAACATGATCTAAAGTAAAACATTTCAATCTTCCATAATGCATTTCTTGGTACAAGAAAATGTAGACTAGGACACACAACAATGCTTTGCTGTTCAGAATCATGAAGTATCAGCAATTTTTTCTCAGTGACTCCTCAACGGCATAATTGCAGAGATGTTCAGTTTCTCCCCAGATATTGTTAGGAAAATACAATTCTCCTGACTACTTTAGAGCCAGTGTATTTCAAAGACTTGTGTTAACAGAGATGGACAACTTCACATTGAAATTCAATGCAAAAAACAGAGATGGGGCATATCAGAGATCATACTGTAACAAGATTCTCCAAGTCTTCAGTCTATGCCTCTTCTTTCATCAGGCAATTGCACAGTTAACATCTCTTCAGATTCTTTCAGAATTATCTAATTCACTGAAATATGTGCCTAATTCAAAGCTGTTTCTTTTTATTAACATCAAAAGCCTTTGGATCAGGCCCTAGTAACCAAAAAAAAACAAGAAAAAAAAGTCTTTCTACAAGCCTATTGTGCATTTGCTATTAGGTATACAATAGGCCTTCTGTGATTCCTCTCCCTGCCACACCTATCATTAAACATACGTTAGCAGATAACATGTCATTAAAGAGTCATAAATGTCAGTCAGAAAATCATCCAGAAAAGCTGAAGGAAGGTTTCTTGGTCTTCCAAGCAGTAGTTCTGATAAGGGATCACCTGCACAAGCAGCGCATTCCTACCTCACCACTAACATTTTCTTCCAAACGCACAGATGCCTTGCCACAAATTATTGTGGTTGAAAGGGTTTGAGTTGCAGGGGGAGAGATGGGAAGAAAGAAAAAGCAGCTGTTATTTTAAAACCATTTAAAACTTCTGCCTGCTTCTACATTTGAAAATTGCTTATGCCTGGAGGTGAGAGAATGGCTGTTCCTAAGCATCTGTTTTCTGACTTCATCTCCAACCCCACCACCCAAAATAATGTTTTTATGGGCTTCAGTTATCATCAACCGATAATTGACAACTGCAAAATACACACTTTCAAATGACACAGCTCTGGTCTTCACAATAAACCAAGGCCATACCCGTAAAAGGGCAAAATTTCCCTTACAACCACCTAAAAATGCAGTACAATGTGATACCAGACATACATAATATACCTAATAGAAAAGCAAAGTTGTAATAACAATATCGAAAGATGAAAACAGAACCCTTCTAACATTACCTCCCAAAGTACTGTTCAGTGACAGGTTTTTTAAGCCTAGTGAGTAATGCAAATCTTGATATTAGTTCAAGTTCCAAAAGAGACTGAGTAAGGCCACTATTTACATCTCAAACCTTGCAAAGATGGAGTCACATCTGTCAATAGCTACAGTTAAGATTTCCCTACCCTTACACTGCGTAAATCCCTTATATTATGTGTACTCACTAAGTACAAGAAAGTACTCAAAATTCTACAGAATCATTTGTCAAAGCATTACCTATAAAAGTAAACCAGAAAGTTTATCAGCTAAGTCATTCTGAAGATATAAGAATTTAGAATTAGGAAGATTCTTGCAAAGAGGATTTTAGGTTTTTCTATTTATAGAATGTGAATGGCAAAAAAGATATCTTTCCTTGGAAAACTTTATTTGAGAAAAAAACAGCACACAAAAGACATGGATGGATCTGTGTATCCTTGGAGAAGTTGACAAGGTTTCATAAAGGGGAGGAGTGGGAAGATCAAAACCTTCATAGCAGTTAATTTTAATTTTGAAGTGTAATACTTCCAGGGATTCCCAACAGCAGGGGTCTTTGTCACTTGATGTTGGGTATAACTCCAAAAGAGACAGGCAGCTTCCAGCACAGGGGAGGTTGACAGTTGCATCAAAAATCTGATTTCTGCAGTGATTTGTGGACTGACAGTGGCTCATAAGTCAAAGTTGAGTTACTGTACAGTAGAAGCAGTGCCTTAAAAGTTTGTCCTGGGAAAGGAATTGAGACCTGCAGTACAACATTATATGATCAGCTTAGTCTTATCCTAGAGTGCTACCAGTTTGGGGTGCTCATAGAGGATAATATCGTGATCAGAGCAAATGTGGGGCAGCATTAGAGAAGTATGTTGGCATAAAAAGGACAGAGCTGCAGCGGAGTAAAATCTTCATAGGAAAAAGATGGTGAGTCAGAGAAAACTACTTTAATTTCTGAAAATCATTTATAAAGTGTGTCTTATCACAAGGCACACCCTTAAAAACATCTGGAAAATATCACAGAGTGGAAAATCAACAACAGATCAAATGATCATAAATTTCAACTGAAAAAGGGAGTGAAGAAAGGAGGATTCAGAGAGCTTGCATTCACTGCTGAAACTTAAATAATGGTATAAGTACCAACAAACAGGACATATCTTTGCTTAGGTGCCAAACATCTTTCTTACTTAAGCATATATGAGTTGAAGATGTGTAGCACATCATAAAACTGGATACTCTAAAACTGGACACTGTATAATCTGCCTTCCACTAGAAAAATAGAGTAATTGTAATGGTTCCTTTTCTTTTATAAGAGTTTGTATTTCAGAAATGAAATGTTTCACTCTTCTAATTACAATAAAGAAACTGAAATGTACTTTAGAAAATACTAATATTCATGGGATATAACAACATTTGTTTACTGGTAATGTCGATGCTCGTAGAAAAAAAACCCAACACATCGCATATTTAATTGGGACAACAATTTTAAAGCTATGAATACATGGTCCCTATCAGTTCACACAAATCCAGATTCCTTTTCCAAACTCCACTCTCCTTTTGGGGGAAAAAAGGGGAAAAAAAAAAAAAAAGAAATAAAAAAAAAGAGAAGGAAAAAAAGACAGTGATTACACTAAAATAGACTCTAAATTGATTAGAGAGAAAAATACTCTGAGAAAGGAAGTCTTAATATTGTAGAGAAGAAGTTTTAACTTTCTGTATCTTGCAGCATTTGTCCTGGTTTCTAAGACTTACTGTGGGGATGGGGAGCCACCCTTTGGTCATTATTGTAAATGCAAAATCAATATAACGTACCACAGATGCTGATGGTTTCTACCCTCTGAGGGATCTTGGTAACAACTTAGAAATCAGTTTGTCGTACTGATAGACACTCCAAGAATTGTCTCTGGTTTAAAACCATTTACAGTATGTATCTTACGTTACAGGGATGATACGGATGAGTAATCTCCGCTTGTGTAGGACTTGAGTGTTTTACGTACTAAATGTCATTACACTATGTGCTTTCCATTCTCTATCATAATACTGGCACAGATTGATTTCCACAAATTGAATGTCTGTCGCATCATTTCTCACTAAAACAAGGACTAAATGAAACAAAACATGTGCAGCTTCATAGACTTCTCTTGTAGGAGCCTAATATTGAATAATTGAAAAGGGTGAACGTGAATTACAAATTACTTTACATTTTTATCATGGTGACTGCCAGTCACAGATTAATGTGAAAAGTAGGCTAACAAATAGAAAAGACCAATAAACTGTTACCATATAATTTCAGCAAAACAGGCTAGACACTGATGTAGAAAGGCAAAATCCTCAAAGAATGGAAAACACAGATATTAAGCCCAAGAAAGGTTAACCAACAGGGCAGAAAGGGAAATCTATGGAAACCAGCCAGGGAGATTAAAGTTAAGCCTCACACAATTCTGATTTCACATTGAAAACCACAAACCATTCCCGGAAAGGAAGAAACTGTTACACTTTCTCTTAGCCTTGATGTGAGCAACCTTCTTAAATGCTTTTCTATTTTATGAGAAGGGACTAAGTTCCCAGAGTTTTCCATTTACTCCTCCCTCAGGACTTCGGAGGCTGTTGTTCTTTCTTTCAACTTGGGATCATCTTCTACCATAGTCAGCTTTTGTTGGTCAGTATCAAGTGGAATCAGTCCATGAGACAAAGATGAATAGTGGACATGTAAGAACTGGATAACCCAGACACAGCAGGAAAGCAGCAGTTTTGAGTTTGAATACAGACTTGAGAAAAAACAAACTAACAAAAACCAGACTGGAAATAGCCATCAGTTCAAAATGAAGGTAATTAGCAGAGACCACAATGAGATTATTAGCTGCTTTCTGTCCTGCCACTTGTCATGATGCAGTTTAAATAACCAAATGAACAGTTACAACATTGAGAACATATGTACTTTTTCACATGCTCAAAATGTCTTAGAAACACTACACTACTACACCAGACAAATAATTTGTATTCCCACAAAACAAAAATTCGTGCTCACATGTTAATCTGGGGATGAAGATGCAAGACGGTGTAGTGATCTCTCCAAGACCACCCAGTGAGTTAGAAGCAACAATCAAGATAACACAGGAATTTCCAGTTGATCAGACTGCAAGGCCCCTTGTTCCATCATTATCATTCAAAAGAAGCTTATTTGTCCTTAAGTTGAGGACATTCTTCCTGCCACCAGCAAACGAAAGAGAGCACACTGAATCACTGAACAACAGTTCCATTGGCTAAGAAGCAGCTTTTAAATTATTCTGCTAGCGACTCTCAACCTTGCCCCAAAAGACAGAAGCTTCCCAACAGTGCCTTATGTGAAATACTAAAGTGACAGAAAAAAAATGAAAAGGGCATGAGACAGTCATCTCGGTGTTCAGGTTTCTTCCTGAGATGTGGGGGCCACCCACATTGCATACTTTTCTGTAATAAATTTTGTTTAAGAAAAATATATTTATTTCAGCACATAGCAATACAGTCCATTTAGATTATTACAGTCTAGTGTTACCACTAAATTCAACACCAGTTTTGATTTGTGATTGTAGTACTGTCAGATGTCAGTATATGAGGAATTTGCATCATGGATTGACAAAAGGGTCTGACTGTATTTACAGTCTCAGCCATCTTTCCCTTCTACATTTCAGCAGGTTATCCAGATTTTCAAGGTGGTCACCTGCTCACTGGAAGCTGAAACTAACATGTAGATAAACCCAGTGTGGAAAGTTCTCTTGTGAAAAAGAGTAATAACACCTAAAAGATTATGTCATAGATTTTAGAATTAGGACCGCGCTAAGAAGTTAGTGGGTTTGGAAGGACTTAATTAGGTATACCACACTGCAAATCCAGGCATGATGGGTTTTCATTGTTAATTTGCTAGGCAAGAGAATGCAACTCAGATGTGACTCCCTCCACCCACAGAGATCTGAGCTGTAGGGTACCGAATCTGGAACTGAAAAGAAATGAAGGAAAGAGAGTAACATAATGTGACTGAGATAATTTATCACCAGACACAGACACACTACTATATTTACTCCAAAATGCTTCTGAAAGAAGAATCTTATGAAAGTCACTTTATTTCTTCATTTCAGGACAGCCGTTGTTCAGTCTGATACTTCTGTCAAAACACAGCAGCTAATCAATGCATTGTGTTTTCAAAGGAATAAATACTAGCACACAGACATGGACTTAATTAAATTCATGCATATAGCTGAACAGTGGACACTAGTTTGGGCTTAAGTACTCTACCAGGCTACAAAAATTCTACCCAAAAGGTAAATTTTGGACATCCAAAATACCTTGTTTCATGTCCACCTGTATCCTAAGAGTGTTCAAACTCAAATGCCCTCATTCTGCATTAATTTCCTGGGATTTTCTGTTTGGGTTGCTGTGCACGATCGGAAGCACCAAAATTATGCACCTAAGCACCAAATGTGTGAGCAGTAGGTAATTGGCCAGGCACTTCAAGTCTGAGAGCTCTTTTAGTCAGCACTGATTTCAATCAAAATCATAGAAAAGTAGGGAGTTAAAAGGACCTTGAGGGAACCATTGCTGCCTCCTCCTCCTCTATACAATAGGCACCTGTCTTCAAAAGAAGATTCAGAAAAAAACAAAGACATACCCATATATTAGGAACCTGTTCAGGTGAATTAAATCTCTCGTCTTCTCATGTGGAGGAACAGCTGGTACAGATCCAGCATCCCTGCAATATGTTCAGGACATGCCTAATCTCAAAATTTCTTCCCTAAAGGCAGCTGCAGTGAAACCCTCCCATGTTGACCAAGACCTTCTTGTCACAAGGCCACACATTCCATACCTGTGTGGGTACCTTCAGAAGACGCTTATGAACTTGTCAGCTACAAAAAGAAACGGGGCCAATCATGACTATAATTCTCTCATGCAATAGGCAGGAACTGGGAGAAACTGCCAGAGTATCTGTTCCTGAATCCCCACGAAGGACTATTCATGGTGACCATCTTACAGTGCTCTTATAGAGACTAATAATTTTGGGTGGCGAACTTGAGGTAATTTCTATTGAGCTCCCGAAAACACAAGATAGAGACAATGTTCACGTGCAGCTGCTTTGGGTCGTGTTGGCAGGTAGTCATTTACACAAATCAACCCTTCCATACCAAATGATGGATGTCCTAGATGACTGTTATAAAGCAGGATGCACCTGGTGCAGAATCACCATTCCATATGCTCATGCACATTTTCCTAGCATACAGCTTGTTGCCAACTATAGTTTGATCTTTAACACTCGATGCTACAGAATACAAGATAACCAAAACCTAAAATCTTTCTGAGGATAAGCAAATTTCTCCACTTGAATTTAGAGCCTTTTTTACCTCCACCTATGGTAGCAATAAATGCTGCCAACTTCCATTAAAGGAGCATCTAGTATCCAACCAGCAACTGTAAGCCTCTAGACAATTACTCCCAGTCCCTGACAAAGCACCACAAATCATTCTGGGAAAGTTCTTATTTCTTGATGGTGACCCAATTGCCAGCACCTTTGAGAAATTCACTTGTTACCATATATGAGATTTAAAAATGGTAGTACACACAATTTTAAGTAATGTGCATTAGACAGAACACAGTTTGAGTAAAAACCATATTTTAAAATAAATCATTGCTTTGTGATTTTTATTATACTTACTGTTTACTTCATTGAATTACTTCCACTTTCACCATGTATACTTCTTGCTCATCTTCTATACTATTAAAATGAATAAAACTAGACTGATGGGTTTTGCCTTTGGAATTCCTTTACCAGTTACCAACAGAATAATTTTAATGTTTAAATTGCAAACAATACCTGGTGAAATTTTAATCCAAACCAATAAAAATTTTTAAATGAAATCTTAAAACTGCTTCTGGAAGCATTGGTCTTGATGTTGGATTTTGCAACTTTTTGAAAGAACAGAATCAGTATTTTATGCCTACGTTACACAACCACACTACATTCTGAAAACTGGATTATTTAGAGGGAGCAATATTTCTTCCAAGAATGATTAATGAGCTGAAAAGAAAAACCCAATGCTGTTACACTTCTCTCAGATCAGGCAAATACATAGAACAGATCAGCATGTTTTGTCCAAAGGTTGGAAAGCGTCTTAGTGACTCCCAACTGTCCGTAAATATATTATACTTCAGAAAAACACGGTGCTCCAAGCTTGTAGATAGAGTAATATCCCTACTCAGTATATAAACTCCATCATTGTGGAGAGTGCAAGTCAAGTTCAGACCAGATTTTGAAGTGTTCTCTTTGAGGTAGAGCCATTCTTTGGTAGCAATATTGTAAGACTGCACAGTCAACACATCCTCACTTTGGTTGGATTTTTGGTTTGGTCCAAGTTCATGAATACAACCCCCTACCAGATATATAGTTTCTTCAACAGAGAGCATCTGTTGTTTGCGAACATGGACATCACAAAGTTCAAAGTTGGTCCAGGAATCAGAAGTGGGACAGTACTGCAAAATGCTCATATTCCTATCTGAAAGAGAGGAGAGATATTTACAAATAAATAAGTGTATTAGACGGTACCCATGGAGGAGAATTTTTCCTCCCTACAAACTGTATCAGCCATTATTACAGATTGCCAATGTATTACAAAGCAAAAGCATAGCAAATTGGGGAAGAAATACTGATTACTGGAAACTGCAACTCTTTGCCCTTGACAATAAGGTTTGAACATTTTGTTCCTTTGCAGAGAGAAAAATTAAGGTGTTTCTGGCACGTTACGTGATACAGATGGTCCGGCGTTGCAGATTTTAGCAGAATAATCCCTACCTTTTAACTTATGCTTTGACTTTTCTCTCCAATTGTTACGTAGGATTTTTTTATGAAAAAGGAAATGGAGCAATATTCTGCTCTCCAACAGTTATCACAGACTAATTGAATTACCATGAACACAGTATGCTTCATTAATGGCTGTCAAGTGATGATTTATCATCCAAGTTTAACTTTCATACTTTGCATTTCATTCCATAAATCAAATTTTTATGGTAGAAAATTCATAAAGCTAGTTACATTTCTTCAAGTGGCGTGGATGACCTAAGGACACACATTCAGTACCATATAAAGAGATGAACACGAATTGTCAAAATCATTTAAGAACCAGAAACTCCGTGCTCCGGCATCAGCCAGAGAAAGAGCAAAAAGCTGGAGCCATATCTATACTTCAGTTACAATTCAGTGCATGCATGTGTTTGCAACATTGTCATTCTCTGAAACTGTGACAATACCACCCTGATTTGTAGTTCAGTGAAGACCGTGGCTGTGTCCCCAAGGCTCCACTAAATTAACACAGAATGCACAGGACTCGTTAGCTAGTAAATTCAGTTTCACTCTCTGGAGACATGAGTTTAAATCCAAACTCAAGTGACAAGCAGCAACAGGTTTGCAGACTCCAGCCTGGATTTTTAATAAAATCTGTTCCATATCACAAGTCTATCCTGCATTATGATCTCCAGATGAGCTCCCAAGTGGAACACAGCAGATGGTGACACACAGATAAGTTATGTCACGGCACAGGTATAAACAGCCATAAATATAACTGGATTGTCATTAATGAAGTGCATTAGCAGCATGATTAGGGAGGTGCTGCTATAGCATTTGCTTGCACTCGATTTTCAGTCGCTGTTGAACATCAAATCAACTTTAAATGAAAAGAAAATAAAAGGGAAAACATCATAGTTATGGTCTAGGAAATTGCTGATCAAGTTCTACATATAGATGGTCTTTGTCTACAAACAGTGACTCACTGCTGGGGGAAATTCCAATTTAGTTTTTATGCCTAACTATAACAGTAATATTCCCAGATAAAAGGTGCTATGGTTTGAGAAGGGGCATATGAAATGGAAGTCTGTTATGATATGGCCCTCATTTGCTCAGTCCAGAGAGTCCCAAAACAAAACAACAAAAACAACAACAACAAAACCACAGTACATAACATGAACATTACAGCGCCTGATGTGGAACTTCAAGGTTCACAAGGGAAAGCTATGAACTGGAAGGAAGGTCTTTACTCAAGAATTGTCATTGTAATTTACAGAGGAAAATTCCAGATCCTATCATCTTTTGGAAAGTGCAGTCTCAGGAAAAAGCTCTACAGAAATTAAAAAAAATAGCACACAAAACCTACTCAAACTGAGGCATATACAGAAATACTAACATAAAATAAAAATTTACATATTAACTGCTGTGTGTATTTTAGGTAGTGAATGTAGTGAAATAGCAAATGAACTTCAGCATCTCTCAGATATTTAGGCCTTGACACTCTCTGACATCTGCATAACTTGGAAGGTGAATCACCAGTGTGATTGCAGCAGTTCTGGTTTCTAAGCTGTCCTAAGCCGAAGTGTCACAGCAAGACCCTCATTCAGGAAAGGATCTATAAGGATTTATAAGAAGACAGGTGTTTGTTGTCCTGAACGGTCTTGGATTTAAACATTAGCCTAGATGTGCTCAGAACTTTATGCTGATTTACTATTCTGTTTCCATTAAAAACAGCTTTTAGGGTAAGACCTAGGAAAATATCTAGGAAAAGACAGAGGCCTGAAGGTCAGTAATCCCCTGAGGTATGGAAGAAGCAAGAGGTAACTCACTAACTATCCCCCTTCACTTGAAACCATGGGTAATAAGTATCAAACAAGGAGCTTGACACAGGGCAGCAATCCTGACTACGCACGCTTTGTGAATTAATTTTAAGGGAATAGGATCTGCAGCAGCAATATGCAGATCTTACTACACACGACAGCCGGAGTAGGCAGTCTGAAGAAAGAGCAGCACAAGCTCTAGAAAAGGTACTTGCAAAATTCAGGGAATGAAGAAGAAAAGCTCCTACTCCCATAACTTCGTAGCACTATTAGCCAAATCAAGAGCTTTTTCTTCTCACCTCTTCTTTCTCTAGATAAAAATGACAAAACCCTAACTTTGGTCTATCACAACAGGTCTTCCCACTACCCTGTTTCAGTCCCTTCTCTTTGGTCTCTGCTCTTGTGTCTCAAAGGATGTTTGCCCTTGGGTCTGACTTTTCAGCAAAGCAAGTGCTGTGTGCCAGACATTGTTCAGTCCTAGTGCTGGACATCAGGGAGCACAAGGAACCCCAACAGGTCCTTTAGCAGGGACGGCCAGAGGACTGGGAACGCAGAGCACACCACGGCATGGCCTTCCATACAGACACATGCACAGTGATATCTCCTGTTTTGCCCAGTGAAGCCACCAGGTTCTGGGTCAGAATGAACCGGGCAAAATGCTTTTGAAGGTTATCATTACCACAAGGATCATCAGGGGTGGAAGTGTGTCTTTTATAAACTTTATAATGATTCAGAGCTAAAATGTACTCAAACACTAGAAGGGACAGCTTGTTCTAATGTCACTTCAGTTTTGCTTGCAGTACTCTCTGTAAAAGTTGATCTTTCTTTTAATTTTATTCTCTGTGGAGGGGTTTTGATAGATAAAGATTTGTTGCTGAATTAGTCAGGCTCAAAGGAATCTCAAGGCCTCTTAGAGAAGCTGAGAACAGAATCTGCTGTGAGAGAGAGGGGCGTTCCTCAATCACCGGGGTCCTGGCATGGCGTGAATCATCGTACGTATCATCAGTGAGACTCCAGCGCATGGACAGCCCACGATACTCATTTAGCGAATCCATGCTTGGAGCGTGGACGCGTGATTAGAATATAGTTGCATATATAAGGAGGCTTGTTTCTGTAATAAATGGCTTTAGCGTGATTCACATTGAATCGACTTGTTTTGCTGAGTCCTTATTTCGTTCCTACAATTCTCCATTTGGAAAACAAAACCACTGTGGTCAAATGAACTGGGCGAAGGCCTAGAGATAGGAATTTAAATCTAGGAAATCCTGGTAAATGCTAAACATTTGACAAGGGGGAAAAAAAAAATTAAAAGTACTTTTAAAACTCTCTGAAAATGGTATTTTTCCCAAAGAATGGCACTATGTGCTTAAGGAATGATAACATGGGAGCTCTTTTTAAATAGATTGCTCTTCCATTGGATAAAGTAATTGTCAGGAGACAATGCAAGTTCAAATCCTTCCCTCTCTGCAGTATCCTTAGAAAACAAGGTATAGAAAAGAAGTAAGTAAAAAATGTTGGTTCCTGCTTTTGATTAATTATTCAGTTAAGGGATTTCAGCACTGAAAATCTTAAATATA
Organism: Columba livia; assembly: GCF_036013475.1. Taxonomy (NCBI): domain Eukaryota; kingdom Metazoa; phylum Chordata; class Aves; order Columbiformes; family Columbidae; genus Columba; species Columba livia. Next base: position 141,792,388 of record NC_088602.1, on the reverse strand, counting down.
GCTTGAATTTGCCTGTGAAACACTGAAATGCTATAGCGAAAGGGCCGTGACATCTATCAGTACATGAGAAATACTAATGCGGGCAGATATTTTCTTAGTATTTCTCCTTCTCACAGCCTCAAACAGGTATTTAGAAAGTAAACAAGTGTATTTGTTGAGACCTCTCTTTCTACTGTGTGATCAAAATCTAGAAGAAGGAGGGCTAAGTTGGCTGCTGGAGTAGCCATCAGTCTGTTCCCGCAGAATAATAGCGCCCCAGGTCTGAAAAGGTCCTAGAAAAAAAAAAATCTGATTCCTCTATGACAGAGCTATTTTTTTTTTGTTACATTTGTCAATTATTTTCTACCAGTGATTTATTTCTACATGTTTTAATGAATATTATGCAGCTTTCTACATCAGTTCAAAAGATTTCTTGAAAAAGAGAAGAAAATTATCTGGGCCTTAGAAGCAACGATGCTAAAAAAACAATAAAATAAAATAAAATAAAATAAAATAAAATAAAATAAAATAAAATAAAATAAAATAAAATAAAATAATAAAATAAAAGCAAGCTTTCTACCTCGTGTAGTGTATCCTCCAATGACGTAGATCTTGCCCTTGCATTCACAAGCTGAGAATTCTGCAAGAGGGTTTGGCATGGATGCTACGAAATTCCACCAGTCATTTTCTGGGTTATAGCACTCCACATTGGAAAGGGATTGACCACCAATGGCATAGAGCTTTCCATTTACAGCCAAGAGCTTAAAATTGGACCTGAAAGAAAAGATTGCAGCATTGAAATAGGTTGCATAGACATACAGAAAAATATAGGAAAATTCTTCCTATCAAGGCTCCAACACACCGATCATCACTTACAACTTGTACCATCACTTCATATATTACAGCATCTGAGCTCTTATGTGCAAGGCCAAAATTCCACAATTATACTGTAATTACTAAGGACAGTAACCAGTGACATTCTGGATGCTAATTACATTGATGCTGAGAATGATGAGTATTTTATTTTGGATTTCAATGTCACAGTCTGAGCTCTAAATGTTTAGTTAACTAATGTGTTCGGTAGATGTCTCATTTTTACTCGGCTTCCAGCATAGTACTTTTAGTAGAGAAAAACGTATTATATATACACAGAATCCAAGGTATTATTTTAGTTAAAATTGCAGAAATTTCAAACAAGACTTGATGAATGCCTCAGAATGTGTATTCATCTTAGTCTGTAATATAGAATCTCTTTAACAACCCTTATAAACAGAGATTTAAAACAGTACACGTTGAATCATGTTCTGCAAAAGAAGGGGGAACCTCCTGTACCTTATTCTGCGTTAAACTACCAAATATCAATCCTCCGTTCCACTGAATCAAGATATATCTGTAAGTTAATGTTCTACCCATAGCCGAACAAAATACATTGCACTCCACAGGCAATGCCCTGTTCCTTTATTTCTTCTTTGTTTTGATTATGCTGTTGTATTTCACACATGGCAAAGAACAACTTGATAATTACTGAAGCGCAAGAAGGCTTATGTCTTACACTTTTAAGATAATACAGGCAGAAAAAAAATGGCCTATAGAAATTAAAGGTGCAAGTCTGTAGGAAGAAATTGGAGGACTTGAAGATAGATGGCTTCCTTGCTCAGCTGTTCCTTCCAGCTATGAAAGCTGGTCTAATAAAAGATGAGCTCTTCCTCTCCTCAGAAACAGTCTCATTGCCTAGAAAGGTTGTTCCTTCTCTGCTGCTGCGCCAAACTGAGATTTCACCATGCAGTAGCCCAATTAACTAAATGTGTGAAAGTCATCAGAGTGCACCAGCTCAGCATAAAGCCAAATGGGGAACTGTGTTATGTCCATAAAACTGAAGTGCTGCTTCAGACTTGCATTGGCCTGCTGAGCAGTAAAGTGAGCTTCACTCTGCGCGAATCCAAGATTCAAAACGGACCGGTAAGTAGTTTTGCAGGGGTTTGTCTGGACAAAATGAACCCTGCCTAGCAGCAGACTGCCCTGCAATTTATTTTTATTAAATATATTTGGAAAAAGAATTTGTTTCCAGATGGAATAATTTTGTTCTTGTCATCCTGATATAGCTTTGGAAATTAAAATGCTCCTTTGAAGGAATTAATTGCTTTTTATTCATCTTTTTTTGCTGACGTTTATGATTAGGTCACTCTGTTCATCTCTACAGCAATTAGATTTTCCATCTTAGAGAATCCAAAATAACATGGCAATCAATAGTGGGTATGAAATGAGAATAACTACTTGCAAAACATTATGATTTTCAAAGCAATGTACCTGTTCTAAAGATTATGGTGGAAAAAAAGAAATCTACAAATCAACAAGGAAACAAAACCACAAAATGTAAATGCATTTTCCAAGCAGTCCTTTAAAATCTGAAGTATGTTAAAAAGTCTGTAACTGTGCCTGTGATGGAGATGGTGCAGGATTTTTGGCTTATGAAATGAGTTCGCATACACACAGATAGTGTTTCCCTATTCTAAGATCTTCTAGCCACTTTTAAAACATGCTAAAAGTTCTGCCACAGAGGACATGAATTAACTAAACAAGTGTGTAGTGCCAGAACGTTAAAGAATTCAGGTTTTCTAACTCACATGTGCTTCTCTAGTTACCCTCTAATTGTAGCCTCTTACTATTTATCTGAATGGAGGTAATTTATCCAGTTTTTGCTTGTTGGCCTTTGTATCGCTGAATTGGTTCTTGCAACACAGGGAAAACTATCGAGTGAAATATGTATGGCACAACCTTCAACTTCAATTATTCTAGAAGGAGGCCACGTACAGTTGTGTCAGTCATGTAACCACTTCCAATGCTTGTTAAAACAGATGGCATGCAGTGGAAGCGTCTCAGATTTATGGAACACATTAACTTCAAGGGTAATTTTACTCAAAAGTAGCAGTAAGTATCCATCAGAACATTTTATATAAAAGTTTAGACAATGTCTCAATAGGTTATGAAAAACTTCTGCCATTCACCTCTCCATGCCAATAACAGCAGGTGTTTTTATGGAGAGTGAACATTAGGAAATATTTAGTGTATTTTTACACTCTTCTAATGTGTTGGGGCAGCTGGAAACAAGGAAAGCAAACATTGAGCAACCAGCCAGCTCTCCACAACTAAGTGTTCCATGGACTACAGCTTGGAAACGACAGAGCTGAACAGTCCATCAGATTCAACTGCAATATGACTCCACTCACACCAGTGAGTTATCTAAACTTGGGGGATCAAAAGCGTTTTCCAAATGCCAGGCCTAGCAGGAACTCTTCTTGTTGGGACAAAACTGGGTATGACCTGTCTTCTGATGTCCCTTGTTTCCACTAAAAAAGAACCCCCGGAACACAAGCAAGAGCAAGCTGTGGGGTTTTACCATAGTTCAAAATACATTTTTCGTTCAATAAAGACAAGTGTAAAGCACTATATGCACAAAGGAAAAAAATACAATGCACAAATGCAAAAAGATCTAGGGGTCAGTATGCATAGCTTTCTGAATACAAGACATTCAATAACTTGCAAAAAAACCCTACATTATTCTGGATTGCATTAAGAGACATAGATGTATCTATAGGGGACCACTCTGAAAGTGGCTATAAAAACAAGCATTCTTCTTGTTCACTGACAGATGTCATTCATTTAGTGTACAAAAAAAAATTAGTATAGATATTAGAGAGGGCTTCCTGATCAGAGGAGCAGCTAAACATGTGAATAAGTTACCAGGGAGGCTGGAATCCACATTGCTGGAGGGTTTAAAGAACAAGCTAGACTTGTATTTGCAAGGTAAGTTGGGTTCTGCTGTAGAGCAGGAGGGCTGGACTAACCTGTGGTTCCTTCCTGCCAAATGATCAACTTTAAGCTTGAAATTTCCTTCTCACAAATCAGATGACTTCTTTGTTCTAGAGTTAAAGCATTTACAACAGGGATGAAGAATCATGAAAGCATAGTTACAAATGCAGTTCTAAAGCATTTTACATTTTTTCATGAACCACTTTTTTTTACATTCCTTACGTGAGTCTGCAGAGCACACTGCATCCAAACTTTAGCTTTGGAAGTACATGACATATTTCTGATAAATGTGACACTTATATTTCTAACTTCAAAATTTTTCAAAAGTTTATTTTCCCTAAACACAGAGGAATTTTGAGTAAAAAAAAAAGTGGAAAGAGAAGGTCTCATAAACCACCATAATACTGCAGGATCACCCTCTCTTATATTCCTGTAGGAGTCCTCAGAATGGCAGCAGTTCAGGCACAGATTACTCACAAAAAACATGTTCCACGTGCATGTGTATAATCCCAGCCAGTGGTTTACAAGGGTCTTCCAAGCCTGGAAGATCTACCTGCCATGAGTGTTCTAAAGGAAAATAAAAGTGGAATATACAGCTGTAACTGGCACATGCAGTAGAAATCCTCTGAGTATATTACTCTTAAATAGCAAATTTCAACTGACAGCATCAATTTAAGGAAAAGTATGGGAAGGTATTGAAGGGCATTGTTTGAACAGTCCCTGAAGTGCCTTGTTACCCTCCTGTCCCCAAAGAACACAAGTGATCTTGGGCAACATTTACATGGAATTTCTTCCACAGAAAAGCCCAGGTAGTTCTCTGAAGACACTATTCCAAGTACAGAAATATCTCTAGAATTAAAAGATCTAGAAACTCTGATTTTTTTTTAGGGAATATCTGTGACAGGCACCAGATTTAGCTCTCAGATGATGGGAAATTCCAGCTTCAGTCATAGGCTTCCTGTATGAGCCTGAGAAAATTATTTTATTATTTTATTATCTCCCTTGTCTATGCATAAATAGGAAATAACACTTTTTCAAGCTTATGTGGGCATCACAAGAATAATATACAGGAGTTACTTATCATGAACAAATTTGAAACTACAGTAATATGAAATCTACATCTGGAAAGAAAGTTAACAGCTATAACCTAAACCAAAATGACTGCTAAGTATTCAGTATACATCTGACAGCTTTTGTTTTCTACTTAGAAGTAAGTGGGGACGATTTCATCTATGCACATGAAGAGAATCCCAGCATCCTGTGATTCTATATTATAATAATGGAAATAATTAAAAATAAAAATAATAGAATTTACAAGGTTTGATGATGGCAGAGAAGTTCTTATATTAACAGCAAATCAGAACAATTATTTCCATAACTCCTCAGTCTTCTCTTGAGGCCAACATACGCATCTATTCTCATAGGCCAGATCCAGATACTCTTTAAATGTTGCCTGAAGTCAAACCAACTTCAATGGGAACTAGAACCCTCCTTCAAAGTATGTAAAAAATTCATCCATGGGATGTAATTATATCAGCTGACATAAACTCATTTGGCAGACAGTCATATGACTGCAACTCCTAAGCAGCATGCTGGCCAACTGCCCTGCTTATTTTACTACAGCATAACAAACTAAAAATACAATGCCGAGCAAAGCGCAGATCTCATTGCAGCACATCTGTGTAGCAGACGGGTTGTTCCTGTTGAATGCAAACTCCCTGATCTTAAAAACCTCCCTGCTCTTGGCTCCTACAGCATCCTGTGTTGTGGCCACTAAATGTCAAGCTGGTCATCAAAGGGCTGAAATGATATGTCAGACAGAAAAAAACCCAGTAACTTCAGATATGATACTCCACGAAAATGTTCAAGTCAAAAACATGTTTTGTGAAGGGGTCTGCAGAGTTTCCATGAAAAAAAAAAAACACCCTGCTTATCATTCAGAGACCAACATACAATCCCCTTGCAATCCAGGGGCAGATATAATTCTGGGTTCTTTTTGACCTGAAATTGCTACCATGAAATGTAAGAACAGAGACTATTCCAAAAATATCCATTCACATACTACTTTTCTGCCATAAATCGCCAATGTGAACTTCTGTGCTAAGGAATACCTTGTTGTCACCTGTGATGGGCTTCAAGATCCAGTTGTTTTGGTAGTGCAGTTGAAAATAGTAATATAAGGAGAAAACATCGTTAGTTTAGTTCAGACATAATGATTATATATCCTAGAAAAAAAGGAAAGTGTGGAGGAAAAATGGCTGATCTACAGTTTGAACAGTCAAGTTATAAGGTGAAAAACAGGGCCTGAAAAAAGCTTTTTCTAAAAGGCTCTCATGTGCCATGCTGCAGAATCATCGCACATAATAATATCTCTCTTGCTATATACATCACACAAACCAATGCCAAAACCTCGTAACTTGATCAACGTGGGACTTCTATGTTTAAGTTAATTTCCATGGGAGATGCTGTGTGGCCTGACTCCATCATCTTTTTTTACAGAGGCCAATGCACTCTCAGTTGTGCTCATGTAGGCAAGACTGCTGAAGTGAGGATGGCTAAAACATCTCAGTTTTCACAGGCAACTCAGTGAAGACCACTTATAGGCTCAGGTTCTAAGAGATATGTCTGTAAGAGAAGGTGTTTACAGTGATTAAAAGTAAACACTCATTTTACAGATAAAATTTTTTGCAGCACTGTTTCAAGAAGCCAGAAATACTGAAAAAAAAAAAAAAAATCCAGTTAATTCCGAAGACTGAGTATGGAGGAAATCATTTCAGTGATATTCTCACAAAGTGAAAAACAAGGATGAAATGGTAAAGCACTAATTTTAGGTCAAATCCCTGTTTTGAGGGGTTTTAGCTGGCAAGAGCTAAATAGAGACCAGAACAGAGACCGCAGTTTTACTACCCAGATACAAAGAATTCATGCCAATGGTTTTGGTCTCTGCATGCTCTTTGAATTTACTGGATGGAGAAAAGAATTTCCATTCTACAGTGAATTTTGGCCTCCCCACTTGTTCTTTTTTCAGACGGCACTTTTTCTAAAGCGGAAACAATGAGGAAGTTCATGTTGGATAACAGAAACATTTTGTTTCAATGAAGTAAAAGGCTTTGTTTTGGTAACTCTGCAGCGTGATTAAGGTAGAGCAGCCACAACCTTGGCCAGGGACGTGGCCTCTATTCTTGGGTCCCCCTCAAGGCTAGCTCTCCATTATTCTTTCAAGTGTAAATTATACAAGTGTTTCTGAATAGTAACTTAAACATAAATGTCAAACAAACAATTCAAAAGGATAAAGGAAAAAGGCAAAATCATCAAAATTATTAATGATTCCCAGATCCAAATATTCTTATAAAGTGAGAAATTTCTCACAGTCTTCCTGACATTTTGCTGTGAATATTTCACTGAAATGCAAAACATTCAGATTTTGATGAAAGTAGAAACCAATGAAAAACTGCTGCAACTAAAATTTTTCAGCCACCTCTACCTCTGATAAGACTGTACATCCTCACTAAGAGCAGTAATTCTTGGCATGTACAGTACTGGATTTAAAATATATCATGAAGAAAGTAAAAGAATATTTTTTGGTTTTTAAATCTTTGCTATTTTCAGGAGAATTTCTAGTACTGGCAAGACAGCTGTTTGGAGACACTGGCTCCTTGTATACTGCAATTTAAATGAAAAGTGGAAGCTTTCCACCATTTCACACCAAGGTGAACGACCACACATGGCGGAGAGCTCTAGCAGAGTCCTCCTCTGCTGATGGCTGGCTCATGTTCTCCCACAGCCAAGGCCTTAACCACCACCATTTATGCAATAAAGCCTCGTCCTCCTCATCCTTCCCTTGCTACAGCAGCTCCTCACACTATGCAGAGGGGGCCCTAAGCAGGAGAGAGGCAGCAGCATTGCGCTGCAGCGGGATGACTGTTGCTGGTAAAGACAAGGTTTGCCAGGCCTCTCCAGTGGCATGCTGCCAAGCCATCGCCAAGCACTGCAGTCCTTCCCGCCACACGGTGCAAGAGACATTGGTGATTCACAGCACAGAGACAGGTCTGAATCACTTCTTGTAACCTTGCGTCCAGCCAACACCACGTGACTCAGCAGGGTCACGTATTTTGACAACATACATGGACACACGTGTATTTCGGGGAGTAGGAGTTACCTCTTCTGGTTCATTGAAGCCAGTTGACTCCATTCATTTAGGCAAGGGTTGTAACAATGGGCAGCCGAGATCTCCTGGCTGGTGATCCTGTAGCCCCCAACGATGAACAGGTAGTTGTCCAGCATCGCCGACCCGTAGCCTCGGACATTAACCAGATCAGGGGGCAGTTTGCTGGCCATGGGCAACCACCTCTCTGCTTCCTCATCATACCTCAGCATAGACCAGGGGGCTTCCACCTGAGGGTGACAGCCAGGAGGCAAGCCCAGAGTGGAGGCACCCATGAAGTCCCCAATGGCCACGAGGGTGGCGGTGCCTCTCATCCGCCTCTCCTTCAACTGCTCCTGGAGAGCATGGGGCAGGAGGAGATGTGGCCGGGCATCGGGCCTCCGCAGCACCTGGTGGTAATGGGTGGCCATGAAGTCTAGACAGGCATCGTGTAAGTCCTGGAGACCGTAGACTTGAGCCAGGCGGTGCAGCTCGAAGCAGTTGCCCAGCCTCACCTGGGAGAGGAGCAGGCGGAGCAAAGGGGTGACCTGCAGGTAGGAAGCGGCCTCCACCAGCTCCTCCAGCAAAGGGGGCTCCTCATCGCCCCCCTCCTCCTGCTCCAGCCTGGCCAGGCAGGAGGTGTTGATGAAGTCCAGCACCAGCTCCAGCCCCAGAGCGCTCAGCCCCCCGCGCAGCAGCTGCTCCTGGCCCTGCCCTGCCTCCCGCATGCCCGAGCGGTAGAGGGCTCGGAAATAGTCACTCTGCTCGATCAGCTTCCTCTTGCACACCGGGTAGCACTTGTCCCCCAACCGGATCTGCACCACCTCCTCCCTCTCGCCGGCCCCATCCCCTTCTTCCCCTTCCCCCTCCTCTTCCTCCTGCCGCCGCTGCCCCGCCAGGGACATCGCTCACCCCCTCCCCTGGCTGCGCTTCAGCCGGGCCGCTGCCGGCTACGGGCAGGCTCCGCCTCCGCCCCGGCGGCCGCGGCTGCGGTGGGAGGAGCGGAGCGGTGCGGAGCGGAGCGGCGCCGGGTCGGGCTCTGCTGCGGGAGGCGGTCTGGAAGGGAGGGAGGGAGGCGCTGCCGCAGCCTTGCCGGCTCTGCCCCTGCAAGGAGAGATGAAGGGGAAGGAGGAAAAAAAAAAAAGAAAACACACACAGAGGAAAGACAAAAAAAGCCCTAAAAAGGCAATGTTGAGCGCTCAGGCGGCGGCCGCTCCTCTCCTCTCCGCGCTGCTCGGCTGCCCGCTGGGTCCATCAGCTCCAAACCACATTGCAGGGCACCCACCCGCCCGGCCCCTGTGCCTGGGAGGGGACGGATTTTCCGGCTCATGTGCGTGTCGGGGGCGCGATCAGAGAGGCGAAGTGCTCGGCTCCGGGCTGCAGCAACAGGCAAAACGTGCGGCCGTTCCCCCGCCGCCTCCTCTGGCGCTGCCTGAATTGGTCCGGGATGGCAGCCCCAGCCGGCAGCTCTAGCCTCCTGCCATAAATGTACCTCTGCACCTCTGCAGAGGGGGAATATTCTCGAACCACGCAGTCAGGAAAAGAAAAAAATAGGGTATGTGGACATGTATTCGCGCGTAGCCAAAGAGGAGGCGGGAGCGATACGGTCAGCCCGATGCTTGGCACAGTGGCATTCACTGACAAAGTCAACAGGAAGAATCATCTTGCACATCTAGTGTAGCAATAGGATTTAGGAACGATACATAATTTTGCTATGACCTTCCCGATTCCTCCTGCGCAAATCCCTCAGTGTCTCTGCTCTTGGTTTAGCATATAAAGATACTATGTAAGTTGATGTGCTACCCTATCTTTTCTATTTAAATTAAGTTCCCGGAGTAGGACACCTATGTTATTCATAAAAAAATTATCTACATACCAGGGCCCTGAATTTGTTTGACATGAACAAAGAAAGAGCAAGTTAATAATCGAGCATCTTGGGCATGAACAAAGTGACTGTTTTGCTGTTTGCCTTGTTACCTTCTTGAAACTGTCCATTGTTTCGGTTCTTGGTTGGTTTGGGCGTTTGGTTTGTTTATTTGTTTTTAAAACAACTCCTGAAAGAGATGAGGAAGTCTGCCATCCTGTGTATTCTTAAATGATGATGCTTAATATAAAGATTTTAAGAATATATTTTTATCTTTATAAAGATATTTCTTTCACTCCATGTATCGTAGACTCCAGAAAATCTTTCTCTCTAGCAGTAATGTGACTCATCTCCAGTCATTGCAGATTGCTTAGTTTTCAGACAACTCCCTATTTCTACTACTCAGAAGGGATCACTTCCTCCAACTATGAAAACTCTTGGGAGTGGTATTAGGCTGTTTCTTTATATATATATTTTTTTTTTTTTTCCTTAAGGAGGCCAAGGTTGTTTCATTTTTAGCAGTTCCTCTGTGAAATGGTACTCAATGATCCTCTCTCACTGTTTTGTTAATCTTCAGCTTCTTAAATATAGCCCATGCAGATGACATGAACATCAATCTCAGAGTTACAGGTGGTATTTTCTGCTGACTTCTATAAAAGCATTTGTTGAGGTGGACTAGATAGCTGTGCATTTTTGTTTTCCACTTCACTTCAAAACATATTCATTACATTGTTTTTCAAGGGCCTATTTCATGTTCTGAAATAATTCTATTTAGGATTCCAACCAGTTCTGCAGCTCAGTCCGTAGCTATCACCTTTTGTTTTTTCCTTCCTACTAAGAAGTTTCCCTGTGTGCTTGTTTTGTTTTCCTCTTTTATTCTCCCTCGATATTTAATTAGTTTTCAAATTCCACTTTCCTGTCTCCTATTCTTGATGAAGCACTGCATCATTTGTTTTTTTGACTTCATTATAAACAGCTGAAGCTTGAGTCTGAGCACTGGCTGTTTGGGTTTTTTTGTGTGTTGTTTTTTTGGGTTTTTTTCTGCCTTGTTCAGCCTTGAAAAGATCATCACACACAAGTGTCTTACCCGTTCAGTAGAAGTCCAACCCTTATTTCCTTCTCGTACTTTAATTCCCACAGGCAGACATTTCAGGCAATTGTAATCATTCATACTCCAGAGGTAAACAGAGAGCTCATGTTTGTCATGACCATTAAGCTCCCCTGTTGGAATACAGTACGATTGCCAACATGCTGGTATGATTGCCATCTTTAGACATCTGGTTTGGAGTCTCGTATGTTTGATGTATTTTAAGTTAGCTCCTAATTGGTGAGTGATCTTTTTCCGTGTAGTTATGACAAGTTCTGTTCCCTCAAAGTGCTGACACTATAGCCTGGATAGATGGAATATTTCTTCTGTTGCCTTATTTTTTATATTCCTTATTTATATTTCTTATATTTCTTCCTGTTGCCTGTGTGTCTGCACCTGCCATTCTGTGAAGGATTTCAAGTCCATCTTCCTCACAGTCCATGAGGTTTTTAATAGGCTGGATCAGTCCTGTAATGTACTAATAAGTATTTTCTTCCCGTGAGCACACTTTGAAGAGCACTGACTTATATCATGTTCATCAGGAGCCACCACAAGCACACAGGGTCAGCAGTATTCTCTCTTGAATGGCCACTTTTGCAAAAAGCCTAAATCTGTTTCCTTAACCAATTGTTTTTACTAGGCTGATTGTCAGCTCTCTGTACTTTATCCAGGCTTAGGACAGGGCAACTCTGTTAAGTCAGAGCATGCTGACAGGGCAGTTCCTTTGGTTTTTTTACTATGCTAATCAGTCAGTCTGTATGGTGTGCTTATATCATCCTCACTGCCAGTGCACTAAGGCAAGGACTACCTTTTTGTTTAGTATTTGTAGAGATAATTTCATCTGTCTCCAAGTCCACAGCTATATTGTTTAATGCTAAGATCAACAACACATATTATACTGGAATCAAAGATCTTGCTGTTTCACCAGCAGCCATCTTGTTTTATCTTAAAAGACTAAGAAATGCATTTTTCAGAGTTAAAAGTGGAACTCTAGTGCTACAGCTGCAAAGTCAAAATCTGTAGTTAAGAGCCATGAAAGACTTGCATGATCTTTGAGACAAATATGGAAGACCATCTGTCACTCTTTAGGAACATGCTGAAGCATAAAACAGCAAGAAAACAAGTTTGTGTCATGGTAGTTGTTAAATAGTCTGTGATAAAAGAACATACCCTGAAGAACAAGACATTTACCCAGAGAGGAAGACAAGGGTAATTATGGTCAGCTTTTCAATATCTAGCTTTTAGAATTTGGCTTCTGGAGCAAAATCTTCAAGCTGTTTTAGATAGTTCAGGTCTCTCTTTACAGTGCGTGAGAGACAAGTTTATCTAAAGGAAAAGGATTCTACAAATGCCTACAAATGGAGTGGGAAGGCACCAGAGCGTGTCAATAAGGGTGCCCTCACTCTAGAGTTGAGATGGCCATTTCTGCTTGGGATTCACAGTCTAGACACCTTTTCCTGTGCTTGGTGCCTGAACTATTTTCTTGTAGTTAATGCCTGAATTATTTCCAAGGCTGAAGAGAGATCACTATTTTCTTTTAGCAAGACTTGGAAATGGAAGAAACTCTTTTATACAGCAGCTACATTGTAATAGACCATTCAACCATGATATGGAAAACCTAAGCTTCTGACCCTTTCTCTGCCTGGGCATACATTTCTACAGCCCTCTGACTCTTACAGCACAGCAAAAGCAAGGAAACACAGTCAGGAAGAGCTATTGCTACACAGCCGGGAAAAGCAAAGCCAGAGATAACTAGAGAGAAGCAGCACTCTTTCTTATGGAACTCAGCTCATGCTTCCTGACTGGCAAGAGATGTGCGCAGGCCTGGTGCAAGCCTGTTCTGTGTGCTGTGTGCATTCTGGTGAGACCCCACCTGGAGCACTGCATCCAGCTCTGGAGCCCTCAGCATAGGAAAGACATGGACCTGTTGGAGAGGGGCCAGAGGAGGCCACAAAAATGATCAGAGGGCTGGAACAGCTCTGCTGTGAGGACAGGCTGGGAGAGTTGGGGTTGTTCAGCCTGGAGAGGAGAAGAATCTTGGGAGAACTTATTGCGAGCCCCTAAAAAGTAGCCTATAAGAAAGATAGGGATGGAGTTTTTAGCAGGCCTGTTATGACAGGACAAGGGTCAATGGTTTTAAACTGAAGGGAGATTCAGGCAAGACATAAGGAAGAAGTTTTTTACAATGAGGGTGGTGAAACACTGGCCCAGGTTGCCCAGAGAGGCGGTAGATGCCCCATCCCTGGAGATATTCCAGGCCAGGCTGAACGAGGCTCTGAGCAACCTGATCTAGTTTAAGATATCCCTGCTCATGGCAGGGGCTTGGACTAGATGAGCTTTGAGGATCCCTTCTGACAAAACTGTTCTATGATTCTAAGACTGATGCCTGCTTACACTTTACATTCACTTCAAGTATTTAAGACGATTTAGATTCACTTAGAAAACCATGGCTACTTGTTTTTCCTCCATGAACCACTCAATGGCTTTGTGGGATGCGTCTCCAGACTAGTAAGGTCACAAGACACAGCAAAAAGGGGTAACAGAAGTACCAGTGACTGGGAATCAGAATGACAAATGCTTTTCTTGGCAGGAAACCTGGTTTACATATACATGAAAGATAGCCTGAATTTCTTTGTGGGTCTAACCCAAGATCACAAATAAATCTGCAGCAGAGGAGAACCAAACACTTAAGCATCAGTACAATGTCTGAAGGAAGACTGCAGTGGTTTTGTCTTTGTTTTAGGCAAACCTTCTCTTGATTTGACCCTGGGTAATACATGAGAACCAGAAAGTAACATCAACCTGATTGGTCTAAGGAAAGGACCACATAAAGGGAAAAAACAAAGTAAAATTTGAATTCCTTTCAGCCTTATTAGTCTAAAATGTGAACTGGAACAGAATCAGGGGATGTTTAAAATATACATGCTATCTAATATAAAATATAAAGTGTCACATTCCTCCCTCTGAGACGCCAGGGAATTGTACGGTACTGCCAGGGAACTGTGTATTGAGTAACAGTGGAATTACTCAAAGAGGAATTAGTCTTTTGGAAATGATTCCCCAACTGCTGACATTGTTCAGTATTTTCCTTGTCACAGGATACAAAGTAAGCATCTGTGGAACATAGGAAATAGCCTGCAGTATTTCAGCATTAAAAATATCAGTGTTCTAAAGGATCTTGGCATTTCTGAGAGGAACTGACTGGAGCATAATTTTATTTCAACTGAAATGTCTATCATTTGTGAAGGATGAGCTGCTAAATAAAGGCAATTTCTTTTTTTTTTTTTTTCAGATTTGCATCCAAACAAAGCATTTCTTACCCTACACCATTAGCGATGCTATTAAAAAAAAAAAAATCTTATTTCTGATAGTACTTGTTTAGACTTTATTACCTATTGTTTCCTGCTTAATTTTTCTGCTTTTGATGCACTATTTAATATTTGTTCCTTACAATAAATGTATGCTGTAACAGTACTGAAAAAATACTTGGAGTGGATTTTTTTTTAAATACTGATTATTTATTATCAAATATTTAACTTACCCCTGCTTTAGTCAAATTTACTGAGTGATTAATACTAAAGTGTGTGTTACTGGGCTCTCTCTGGGCAGTAAAAAGGCTGTTCCAATAGTGTGTATGCTGCTGGGCATTCTCTGTGCATCATGAGAAGAGTTCCATCACCAGACAACATGACATGTGAGCATCTAAATTGTTACAATGGTATTCAATCTGTTCTATTTTTTACACCAATGATCCAGTAAGGAATTTCCTTGAAACTCTCTCAGGTGAAATAAGTGTTCCTGACAAAACCTCAACAGGGGTCAGGCTGCTGGAGTGCTGCTGAACCTCCTGTCAGGGATGTTTGTTCTGCATAAATGCATCATGCATCCCCAGCCAGAATTTTCTTGTGTTGCTCTGTCTAGATGAGAATAAACTGGGTGCTTTTAAGGCAGCATATATTTTTAAATCCTGGTGCAGACAGGCAGAGCTGAATTTTAGTACATAATAACTAGGTAAGATGAATGGTAACCCACACAGAAGACTTTCACTACATACCCAGCTGTATAAAATTCATGACAATATTGAAACTCCATTCCCTTTGCCTAGTTTCAAGGTCTATCGTAAATCAGCATTCATTCATTACTGTTTGCTAAACATTGTGCTTTTTGTCATAAAACTTGGCTCGAGTTTATATGTATGGCAGTAGATTTATATTCATATAAATCTAATCTGGCTGAGACTTCTGTTGTTCTTTGTTTGAACACACAGATTCCAGCTTTCGTGCAGAGGTTTTACCAGAATTAGTTTGAAGCCAAGCTCTGAGAGAATCTCAGAGCCTGGCAGCCCCTCTGAAACAAGCGTTTAAAAAATGGTTTGCACAAAGTCCCAGGAACAGAAACTGTAATATTTCACCTCTTTTTACCATGTTGCTGGCATGGGGCTGAAACCAGAATCTTGGACCCAACCATCCCAAACCTTGGAGAAAGTCTGGTTCATTAAGAACTTGATATATTGCTCCAAACCAAAATCTGACCACTAATAGCTGTTTTTGACAAAACAGTTCTCTCAAAAAATGCTGTTTTGTTGGACTTAAGGCATTTTGCAAGAACGTTTTGATTTCAAGGAAATTTTAAAGGAGAAAGTCAGGGCAGTATTTCAGTAATGTAAAAAAAATTTGCTTTGATTTTTTTTTTTTCAAAGTACTTGCATTTCATTATTTCATGATTCATTACATCATTATTTTATAAATATTATACTATAATGGAGTTACAGTGACATATCCTGGAATTATCAAAATACTTAGCTTACGTAAAATTTTGACCTTAACACTGCTGTAATAAAGGGAAAACACATGTACATATCTAAGAATAAATGAGATAGAAGATTTCAACACAGGCCTGCAATTCAGTTTGTTCACATGGAGTGCAACACAGGCACAGAGCTCCACTGATTTCAGCAGGGATTATTAGGGCTGATGTTGCATGGGATTGTGCTGCATGTCTGATGAAATAAGTTTACTGATGTTCACAGGAGGACATAGGCAAGTTCATACCTTACATAGGAAACTGCAGGCTGCTTCTTCTCAGCTGGTGGCTGTCATCTTTCAACTTCTCTGTCAGGGACAATTAAAACACAGATGAATTAAGTGAACATGTTTCACTTCAACTGTAGCAGTGAACTGCTTTACATGGTTAGCACTGGTCTCTCCCCATACCTGAGAGAAGCCAGGTCTGTGCTAGCAGTGATCATTTGCTGTGTACTTCTGCATCACCATGGCAGCACCAAAGAGCGTGGCTTTGCCACATCTGGGCCTCAGGGAGCATCTCTCCCTTCTCTCCTCTAATCTCCTTGGGAAAGGGAAGACACAGACAGGAGGTCAAACTGTCTCCTTTTATCTACATTTACATGAGCAATATGTCCATCTCTGATCATACTGGTTCAACCACCACTGACAAAGTGGAAGAAACTATCCAAAATAGGCACTATCCTTGGTTGGGACATAGTGACCAACACCGCTGGCTCCCATAGCTGCTCAAACAGCATAAATGCTGAAACTTCAACTTGACCCAGGCCAGCCGCTGTGCTCCTCCATTAGGGCTGCACTGGGGTCTTGGAGACATTCAACAGAGATCAACTTGGAGACATTCAGCACAGGTCAATGACAATGTGGACAACAGATGACCCATGAACCGAACCAATGTGCAGTATAGTTTTAGACAGGCTCATCTGCAGAACCCAAGCCTTGGCATTTTTAGTCCTTCCCTGTACTTTATAGATCCTCTTTCTGTTTTTTACAAATTCAGAGTACTATAACCATATATTCCATATAAGCTAAACATAGTTCAAAATATCAACATATACCTGTCATTTTATATGGGAAATGTACCTGCTTTTATTTTTGGCAAAAAAAGAGTTAATGCCCGGTGATGAATCCTTTGTGCTAGGAAGCTCTTGGATTGTGCCATTATCACTGCCAGCCCAGGTGGAAAATTTCAGGTACTGTTTCTGTTTCTAAGAAAAATCATTAAAAAGATCATTCTCTTCCTTGTGGCAGGTATATTTACATCTCTTTTACTGAAAGATCTGCAAAGACATCCATGTTCTCACAGAAAACAAGCAACTGCCTTTTTCTTTTCCTGGAAGAAATTTGAGAAACTTGATGAAAAGTATTACTAAATAACACGGACTGCTGGTCTGATACCGACCACAGACTCCCTACTAACAGTAAAAGTCTCTTGATCCCTCCTTGCAGAGCACATGGAACAGCTGGTCACTGGTTTGCAGGTAAGACTCGGGTACTTCCTTCTTACAAAGTGTTTGTGATTTAAAACTTCAGCATGAAATTATATATATGCACTTCCCATAGGAAAGTCAAAGTGAAATTGTGGGGAAGCTGGCAGAAGACTCTGAAATTTAACAGAACTTTTCAGTTTTTAAAGGAAATTACCTAAAGCAGCCTTTTATTTACTTATTGATTCCAATCTCTTTACATTTCATTAAATAAAATGTTTTCCTGAAGCTATTTCTGCTCTTATAATTTATTCAGAAACAGAGAAGGGAAAAAGAATGACAAGTAACGAAAGGGAAAAAAGGCTGCTTGGTTGAAGCAAAACAGAATAAAAACATGAAGGTACTAAGACTAGCAATTGTCTGTTGGTAAACAGTGGCAAACAAACAAACAAAAATATATTTAAAAATACATTGAAAACACAGGGATCTGTACACAACAAGACTGGTTACCCAAGCCTATTTGTGCGAATGCATAATTAAATGTTATATACAGTGAGTACTCTCACTCTGTTTGGGGACTGCCTCAATGGAAGGAACAGGTATTTGAGAATTTCTTACTTTATTCAAAACATGATGCCAGAAAAAAGACTTACTGGATGGTCTGAAAGATGCTTAGATGCTCAGGCATGTTCACATCCAGTCTCACACTTTATCTTAATGTCTGGACAGAGCCAAACAGAAATCAAAGAAAAAGTATGGCATTTCAGGTCCAGCTAAATGAAAGGCTAGTACTTTTTTAATTTGTAGGGGTTTTGTATGTTTGTTTTCTGAAAAGGAAGAACTAGACATATTTGTTATCTACACATACATTTTGCAGGGCGTCCAACACACAAAACCAGAGGAAGTGAGACAGTGTAGTCTTTATGCAATTACAAATACATACACCATTAAAACTACCTATTACATCTAGCTACCTATTACATCTAAGTTTTTGCTTACGTAAAAATTTATTTAAAAGGACTAAAGACATATTCAGCTTTACCCAATATGCTTTTCAGAAGAAGCTTTACTTCTTCTGTATCAGTTTACTATTCTTGTTGCATGATTCCCCAAGTTATTCAGAATCTTCTAGATTTCTCGTCTTGAAATTTTGGGAAGAGCAGGAGTGAGGAAAGCAATCAGGAAACAACAGTTTTACATGCAAGTCTTACAGAACAAAATAGGTCCAAAATTCATACAAAATGCTGGAGGGTAATGCCAAAATACAGGCATATCTCTCAAAATTCTGATTGTGTCCCATATCAAATGATTCCTCAGAATACTCTGAAAGCTGAAACAAAAGTTTTAGAAAAATACACTATCAATTGTGCTGGTGCCAGTGGTATATTTATGCATACCTGTGCAGTCCACTGAATGCAAACTAACAGGTGTATTGAAACATATTTAAGGTTTTAAGTCGTGATTTTCAGACAGAGATGAAAATAAAAATAAAATGCATCAAATTACCAAACAGGTACCAAGAATCATAGAACCATTTCAGTTGGAAGAGACCCTCAGGATCATTGAGTCCAACCAGAACCTAACCTAACTCTAGCACTAAGCCATGTCCCTAAGAACCTTGTCTAGATGACTTTTAAACACCTCCAGGGATGGTGACTCCACCACTCCCCTGGGCAGCCTGTTCCAGTGCCTGACAGCCCTTTCTGTGAAGAATTTTTTCCTAATATCCAATCTAAACCTCCACTGGTGTAACTTGAGGCCATTTCCTCTCCTCCTATCACTTGCTACTTGGGAGAAGAAACCAACACCCTCCATGCTTCAACCTCCTTTCAGGCAGTTGCAGACAGCGATAAGGTCTCCCCTCAGCCTCCTTTTCTCCAGGCTGAACAGCCCCAGTTCCCTCAGCTGCCCCTCATAAGATTTGTACTCCAGGGCCCTCAACAGCTTCTTGTCCCTTCTCTGAACTCTTTCCAGCACCTCAATGTCTTTCTTGTAGTGAGGGTCCCAAAACTGAACACAAGATTCGAGGTGGGGCCTCATCAGCATCAAAGACAGGGAGTACCTCAATGTCTTTCTTGTGATGAGGGGCTTCCTGACTATAGCCAGTAGTTCCACTGAATAAATAAATACCCTGGTCTTGCTATTGGATCAACAGGACTTAACCTGCTCTGTACTCCATTACCTGTTAAGGAGCTCTGTAAGAAACAAAATTGTATACATGTTAGTTCATTTCCAAACTGGGGGCCTCGTCTTGCAAAACAAACACCAGCTACAATGACTAAAGAATTAAAAAGAGTTTGAGGCTTTCCTTCCCCCATGTCACTGATCTGTACTTCCTGTAGGACTGAGGGAAAAAAAAAGCCACCTAAAATATTTATATATATTCAACAGAATTTTTATTGCAGATGCCCATATTTCTACCTAATTCTCTCAACCTAACTGTATAGTCCATTGAGTTTAAATGAACCCATGTATTGCAATATTTTAAAGCCTTCCTGTATGAAAGACATACAGAAGTGGGAATCAGGGATCAGACTGGGTCCTTTTCAGAAACAAAACACTTGGGAGTTTCAGGTTGCAGACCAGGTGCCTGAAGAATTGCCTCCCTATATGCCAACTATGTTTTCTTCCTTGCACTCTCACAGGCCTCTTACAAGCTTAAACATAAGCAGAAGATCCCATACAGACTCGTCAATATTCTTAAAATTACAGAAGATTAGGGGCAGGATGTTGATTACCTACCTAGTCTGGAGATGAATGTCAGTCACAGCCTTTTCCAATCATACCCATCTATTCCTAGATCTTTGCAAATAAAATCATGTTACTCTTGCAACCAAAACACAGTAGGGAAGAGGAAAAAATTTCCACCTCTGGCTGGCAGACAGAATTACAAAGTTCAGTTTGTTAGCAAAGAAGGAAACTATATTTGCAACCACCAGATAGTTCAAAAGGTGTTATGCAACTAAACTGAGCTGTTTCTTCTGTGTTAATAGCATGCCCGAACAAAGTGGCAGACCTGCCTGCTCTCAAGTGACTGTACCGCATACTTTCAGAGCTGAGGTGAAACAAAACGCTGAGCTCACCATTATTCATCACATATTCAGGCAGTCTGCCTAGTTTGGGCTTAGAAGGACAAGAAACACAAACTTGAGACCACACAAAAAAGTCTCTGAACAACTAAAAGCAACCTGTGCCTGTTGTCTCTCAAAAACTCTCTCTAAATAACTAAGTTTGAGAATGGTAATAACTATTATAATGTTATGTAGCTCATAAAATGGCTGCTTCCTTCCAGCAGCTGCCCAAACAGCATAATGGAAATTGTTTGGAAAAAACATCCCCTGGCTCACGTCCCTGGCAGAATTGGCAGTATCCTCAACACCCAAGAGCTTGTCTCTTAAAACATGGTCCAAACTTTAGAGCATCTGTCGAGGAGAAAGTGCGCTGATTAAAGCCCGTCACGTTGAAGAGATGATTCTGCTGGTGGCCATAGCAGAAGTGCTGTTGGTCTTGGGTATGGCTGTGGAGTCAGACTCTCTCTGCTCACCCATGACCTTTTACAAGAACTGCTGGATCCGTCGCTTCCCAGGTCTTCTGATTGACCTGCAGGAATCGCAGAAGAGGGGAGCCCAAGTGTTGAAGATTTATGCAGAAGTCTCACCCCAACAGTGCAGCAGAACCTGCTGCCTTCTGAGGAATGGTGAGTGTTTGTTATCAAGATTGTTGCACACACTAAAATTTGCATCATGGTGTATGAGGAAAAACATAAATTGTATACAAACATTCCTTTATTTGAAGAAGAAATGACAAAAAAAACAAAAAAGAAAAGAAAAAAGGGGATATATGTGTTTTTTTGAGGCAGGAAAGCAGAGGCGTATTGTTAACTGTTCCTTTATCTTCAGTCCTGTAGAAAGGAACTTGATAATCTGAATTTTTTAGAACACCACAGTAGAAACAGATGAAAATCTTAGGGTCTGCTTTGAAATTTTAGATCTCCATTACAAAGCTTGTGGGCAATGCTAACATTAAAACAATAACTCTTCAGTATCCACCACCATCTACTCCTGTAGAGAAAAACCAATGACGCTGATTTGAACAGGACTCTTCTTCACAGAGTATGGTACTAAACTTGCATAGTAGTCACGTATCAGGCAGAAAAACAAACATAAAGGATACTATTAGCCCAAAACATCCATTCTTGAACAAAATCCAGAATATTGTATACATGGGTCTGAAGGCAAGGGTACAAACAGCTACATGTGATGCAAGTGAAGAACAGTTTTCTGTTGGAAGAAAAATCATCAATGTGAACAAATATCTGAAAATTGTGATTTGTCAAACAATGGCTTCAATAATACCACATTGTTAGTGTTTGCAAAGTGTTTAAGAATCCTCGAATAAAAGATATCACAGAAAAGCAAATACTACACAGATATTTCACAGAAATATTTGAAGGGCTTTGTCTTTTAAACTCACGTTAAAATGATACAAAGTGTTTATTGATGTCTAGAACTATTTCTATATTCAGAATTATTTTCTTAAAAATAGTCACTGGATTTTAAATTTCTTTAGCCATAGAAGCAAATGTATATTTTATATATGACATGTACAAATGCCTGTAACCTCAGGAAATACATCAAACTAGTCATGTGCTGGCTAAATATTCTCTAACACTACAAAATGTTTTTAGTCTTTTTTTAAAAAAAATGTAAACCAATTGGTATATAGTAAAGCTAGAGCTTTGTATAATCCCTGTAAGATTGTAATTCCGTCTCCCTCAAGTTTTCTTCTATTGATTTGTTAATCATAAGTGTCTTTGTGTTTTCATAACTATCTACTCTCAGCTCAATTTCCTATGACAAATAACTGGAAACTAATAAAGCCTAACTAGAGGTAGGTATAAGACAAGAAATTACATCAGTGGAAGAAAAATTGGTGATTATCATCATTCATTTAGCTTTAGCTTGCTGTCATTAGAGTTTAGGATCCCAATTTGACTTATAAGTATTACTGGTTTTGTGTTAGTTAGGCAGACAACCTCGATATTTATATGTAAGTAGCTAAAAACTACAGGACAACATAAACTCTGTAACAGCACTTTGGCCATGATTTTTTCTTCAATTGAGCCACTGAATTTGTACTGTTTGGGCAGACAGAGTGCATTTTTATTACAAATTTGTATTTAATTAATTGTATAAGTTTTTTGAAAATAGTGCTTCTTTTTTAGGGCAGGTAAGTTCATTATGACAGAAAACAAACCAACCAAACAAAATACCCCCAAACCACAAAAAAACCCCACAAACAAACAAAACCAAAACCAAAAAACCCCACCAAAAAACAAACAACAAACCAAACATACAAACAAAAAAAACCCAAAACATCAAAAAAACCCAAATATTTTCAAGGTGTGTGTTCACTGTGTTGGTCTATGATACAGTATTGAGGCTTCTAGTTGAAAAAAATACAAATAATAGAGAAAATATAGTATGCACAGGCTTAGTGTATTTTCTTCCTTTTCTCATTTGTATATAGGTTAATTTTGCACGATTTTTTCCTGTTTTTCACTGCAGAAGTATTACAAATTATTTTCATTACTTACAAATGTGAGAAAATCTTTGGAATAAATACCTAAGTAAATGGAATACATTTGTAAAGCTAAGTATTTTCCTAACAATTGATGTAAAATAAAGCTTTTTCACAAGAGTGTTACGAAAATATACTGTAACTAAAACGTTTTTCCAATATTTAAAAAAAAACAGTCACAGAATTATTTTAGAATTCTTTGCCTGAGGCAACTGTTCAGGCCTATTAATTCACATATTCTAGAGAGTTACATTAACAAATATAAATCTTAAAAGCTCACTTCATACACAAATCGTCCAATATAGAGACAGAAGGTATACTACAATTTTCTGAAGTGCAAACTTAAGAGTCAGAATCAGTATTGGAAAAGTTCTCCTTAGCTCTTTTAATCATTTACAGTATTTGCTGCTATTGAAAGTGTCCTCTGCCCTGTCAATACTTTTTAAAATTGTAGGTAGCTGTATTAGTTCAGGTATGGAGGTTATAATCAAGGCAGGTAAAATAAAATCAATAAGACCTCCAAAACTTCATATGACTAAACCAAAACCTAACATTGATCCTGGTCCAAGTGTACTGATATAAAATAAAATTAACTTCTGACTTCACATTTTGATATCCTATAAGACTCTGAAAGAAGTGTCTTTCCTGCTTTATATACAAATATAGTGTGACTCTAATGACAAGTAATGCAGCATATATTTTCAGTCTAAATCTTACACCACTCAGATTCAGGCATCTATATACTTTCTGGGTTTCAGTGACAGTTGTTCAGGCATTTTATTCATTATTACTTTCACCCTAATTTCTGGTATGAGAAGATAGAATTGAACCTCCAAACGTAAATAAAGAATTGTCTAAACTACTCTATTCACAGAAATAGCCCAAAGGCAAACAAGGAAAATGTTTGGGAACTGGCAGTGGCGCAGGATGTTGCTTACTTCTTTTTGTTTAGGATGTTTGTTTAATAATCTGGTGAAATGAATGGTTGCAGTCCAGTTTCAAGTAGACAGGTACATTACACAAGAAAAGAAGCATTTCAAAGTTGTCTTCCTCCATAACTTTACTTTTAGAAATGGTCCCCTCACTGCAGCCGAGATGTGAAGGCAGGCAACTGGTATGAGGACTACAAGCTAAAGCATATGATTTTATTGTATCAGAGGCACACTGAGAATTCAGGTGGTTATTCTATTTCTTCTTCTTAAAATAAGAATATAGTTATAAGTAGTTCTGCTTTACTGATTAGGTGTTTAGTGAGTTTGCACAATACTGAGAGAACCATAGATTTAAAGTACTATGGAGCTGCCCAGTATTAGCGATCTTCTGATGTTAAATAATGTAATAACATGCAAAATGCAATGTTCATTATGCCGATAAGCTCAACTTTACTCTTTTTGTATTACAGTTTCCTGCAATCTGGCAGTGTTTTACCATGGAACTATTCATGAGAACATGAATTGCCTGCACGTGTCTTGCCCAGCATTGGAAAGTTGCATACTAAAGGCTAGAATCAATGTCATTTTGTACAACATCACAACAGGTAACTAAGCATTTCATTTCCAAAGGCTGAAAACACAGCAACTATAGCAAATGTTAAAATTACATTAGGTCAGTTGCTGTGCTAAAAGATCTTCTGAAGTAACATACAGTGCTAAAAAAGCGTAAGACTTTTTTCCTTTTCATTAACGTACCTACTTCTATGAGTATTTTCCCCTTTTCCTCCATTTTGTATTTGAATAAGGCCCTTGAAGATACACCCTGTTTCCAGGCTTCATGTTCTGAGTACCTAATCAATACTATGCTTGGGGAAAATACAATACCAGATCTGAGAGACTGAGAGGCGATGCTGCCCACTGCTCCTGGTCCCCAGATCCAAACAGTAGCAAGGCTGGAAGCGTATTCCCATTAGGCACGTGCACAAAGAGCACACATACACACCACAAGTAGATATATATATACATCTATATATACACAATCAGCCACACAGGTAACACAGACGAACACATAAAGCAGACACACAAACACGGGCAGACACCAAGAGCCTCATCCTGCTTTCTCTGCCTGCATAGGATGGAGATCTGATAATTAAAATATATACATTCATACAGGTACAATGTGAATGCCCCCAGCAGCTGGGCTGAGGTGCTGAGTCTCCCTCTTTGCTGTCACTTGGATGTATAAGCCCCCGAGAGTGCAGCCCCCCTCCAGTCGCTGGTGTACACTGTCAGACACACAGCTTGCTGAGACTCCCCTAGATCCCTCCCAATTCTAACCTTTGATTCTCTCCCTAAGCATCCCATACAATGCTTGTGCAATCCCAAAATGCACTTCCCTTGCACCCCGTAATGTGTCCCATAACCTGAGGCAGTGACACGCCTATTCTAGAAGGTGTTCATGAATATTATTTGGGCTCCTTGACCTGCCATTGTTCCCATGTGCTCTTTTTGTGGGTGTGAAGATGAGCTTTTATCACATAAACTAACACTGTTTATCATTTAATAGGGGTTGATCCAGATCTTATTATCTTTGAAAAACTGACATCTAAAGATCCAAATATTCACTCTTCACCAAGTAAAAATGAAAAGCAAAACAGCACAAAGACCACCGAGTGGGAAAGATGCCAGCATCATAATGCCACATCAAGTTCTCTTCTGCTCCAAACTCCGTCTTCTACGACTAGCCAGAGCCCAACAGCAACCACTTACACCTCCAGCACAAGTCTGATGGTCCAAAAAACTGAAGTTACTAGTTATTCTAGGCCAGAAACCTTTCCACTGGATGATCATTTTGCTAAGTGGACAAGCACAACTTCAGTAAGCACCAAGTCAATCACCAGCTCAGACAAAAAGACTTTACACTCAACTTTGACATCCAAGTCTGCCAAGGTATTATCCCACATGCCCACTCCTCCCCGTCTGAACAGCAGTAAGCAACACTTGAATGAAACCAAAGGCTACAGCGGTAGGAATTATACTTCGGACAATGAGGCACCTGCTTGGGAAGCTGCAGCTTTAAGTGTCTGGTTGATTCCTGTTGTTCTTTGCTCATCTATCATCTTCCTTTGCTGTTGTACTGTTGCTTTCACAGCAGGGCGTTGCAGAAACAAGAGAGGTCAGTATAAACCCGTAAGGAGAAGAACAATGTTATGACAATTCATAAAATATACTACTGTCAAAGGTAATTTGTAAAATAATGTCGACATCCTTGTTTCAGAACAAACAGCTTTTTAAAAATGAAGCATGTATACTAGCTTATTTCTTTTACAGAACCAAAGATAATTTTTTTAACTGATGGCTTCGGAATCTCCCACTTGTAACTTAATTCTCTACAGATGAAACACAACTGCCTTGTCCCTTTACATAAGAAATACACACTTACAGCTCTCCGTGCGTTCTCAGAGGTGTTAGAGCACATTTTGGTTCATAATCTAACCCTGACAAAAGGCTAACATACAGTATACACTTTCCCTAACTTAAGTGAGCAGCTTCGCTGCAGCTGTATGTATCCTTTCCCCTGACTTTAACCTGAGAAAAGTATAAGTGTAATCAGTAAAACCGAATGGTTTTATAGTATCATAAAATCATTTAACTCTAATAATCCTTTAATTGCTTAGGATCTCATTGTTTCTGTAAAAACTGACCATTTTTCTCTAACTAAATTCTAGATTCACCTTTTTTCCCTATTTATCCCTAATATTGAGATAAAACAATTTTACCAGCACTCTTTACTTCTTCAAACAAAAGCACCTAAAAGAACCCAAGTCCCCCAAACTACTGAACTCCATTAACTCCTACCACAAAATCTGATCACTCAATCTTTATGCTTTACTCTTACCCCACTTCTCACGTCACTCTTCTGATAACAAACACTTCAACTGTTTTTCAAGCCCTCGTAGAAGCACCTTCACACTTCAAGTGCTTTTGTAAAGTTACTTGCTTTGCAATGCATTGACAAATCCATTCTCTTACTGGCTAAGGAAAACACAAATGTGGCTAACATTTGTTCATGCCTTGCAATCACAGCATCAATCTGTGCTGTCCACCTTGACTTGCTTGTTCTTGCCTACTTGTATTTATCCTTTACATCATTCACTTTTTAAAATGGGAATATTAATTTAATGTATGTTGCACAGGAATAGACAATATGTTTTGAAAGCTATAGAATTTAGCTTTATAATAAAAAATCCCTTTTTTGTACTCTGCTCATAAAAGTGCTCCTCCTGAATATAAATCAAGTGACTAGATCAACAAGGTAGGAAGGTATTTCCTTGCC
The DNA here is from genome assembly GCF_036013475.1 of Columba livia. Classification (NCBI taxonomy): domain Eukaryota; kingdom Metazoa; phylum Chordata; class Aves; order Columbiformes; family Columbidae; genus Columba; species Columba livia. Next base: position 141,765,426 of record NC_088602.1, on the reverse strand, counting down.
TTACCTTACTCAGGAAGTTTGCTTTTCAACAGTAATCAGAATTGTTCTTCCCTTTTTAAACTTGTTGATGGCTCAGAGTTTCTCACTTTCTTCACTTGCTGTAAGAATTTTCTATTGCCCAGACAAGTGTAAATGTTATAAAAGGAAAGAATAAAACTGATTGTCATTCTATGTGGCAGAAAATAAGTTTAAAACTAGTAAGATTCATGCAACATTCAAAGACTACAGTGATGAGGTTGTAAGGCCACATGAATACATAATTACAGTTGAGAAGGTTGGTTTCAGAACATTTTTGCCCACATTGATCAGCACTGCAGCTTAGAAAACTGAAGCTTTAAAAAACCCCTTGTTTATGGTATTTGATTGACCTTCTGCACTGATTTATATGTAATAGAAGAGAAACTGACACAGGATAAGAATTTTTATAGGAGTAAGGTTATTTAATCCGTTGAACTAACACAAAAGAAATTCCTTCTATTTTAGCTAGAAAAAATAGAATTAGGTATGATTTGTTTTTAAGGGCAGTTCTACACTTACCCGTAAAATGATACGAACTCTAGAGGTGTACCCACTGCATGATGTACTCTAAATTTGAACAAGCTGACTTTTATCAGCAAATGGCACTTTTCTAATTATGTGGCTGAATCGAGCACATAGTTTAACTATTACTAAAAATGTCAACTAAGAATTATGAGACTCCAAAGGCTCTTCTGAGTCAGAGGAGGTTGACATGTATTGTTTTTCCAGGCTTTTAACACCAGAAGGAAAGGAACTGGGAGAAAGGAACCAAGATGCTCTATATTGTATCAAAAGCTGAATGTGAGAGTGTGGTGATATTGTAAAGAAAAAACATATTTCTCATGTACTCATCATCTGAAAGTCATCTTCAAGGATCTTCCCCAAATGGGAAGGTCTCAGGTCTGACTTCATTAGGAAAGAAAGGCGTGCATATGTCAGAAGAGGAACTCAGTTTCTCAGCCTGTTGATTACTGTGATGTGCTTTATACCCTTTCTCTGCAACTTACGTGTACAGTGATGTGCAGAGACCATCAGTACAATCTTTTTTCAGACTAGAAGCTACAGACCATGTGGTTTGAGTTTTTCTTTGTACAGTGTTCTACCAACCGAATTCTGAAGGAAACGTTCATGGCTCAGTGAAGCACCTTTTCTATGTTAAAAACACAGGCATAACTGATTTTCAGTTACAAAGTCTTAATCAGAAAATGAAAAGTTTGTGAAGTGCATGTTTTGATGTCTACTACAAATAACACTGGGATGCTTCACACATCATGACAGCCTGATCAAATATTAACTAGACAAACTGATTAACCACATGCTCCAAGTCAAGCTGTGGTACTTTCCACCTCACTCAGTACTGATGACAAGCACAGTTTGTCATAGGATTCCCCCGCAAAACACTTCAGCCAGCATTGCCACATCAATTTGCAATGAAAGTGCCTTTTTAAAACTAGTTTTTTCCTCCCCATAATTTTTAAAATCATGTAACCAAGGGAAGCACACTTTAAAACCAACTTACACCTGAAACATAGATATATCAAAAGCAGATCTAAAACCCAGCTAGTTACCTTTCTGCTTGCCTATTTGCTACTGCATGAATACACATCCAATGTAACACAGAAATACATAAGCATCTTCTGAAGTTGTCTCTTTGTTTGAAATGGTCAAAACAATCAAAACGATGAAGCGTATGTTCGCTGCCAAGGATGGGCTCAGCAAAAAACGCGCTTTGAAGAACACTGCATTTTTGTTATGAGTTAGAAAGTCTAAACCTAGAGTTAGAAAAACACTTTGTAAGACAACTAGGTCTGCACTGTGATGCCTTTCTTCAGACTGAATGGAGCCATTACAATTCTGCTTTTGTTCACATTATAGTCTCAATAGCTCCCAGACAAAGAGAAGATGTTACCTGAGAAATTAAGGTGTTTCAAACTGCACAAACTTTATTTTCAAGACCTTGCAGCACTGAATTCCAAATACAATTCATCATTAAAATCAGGGAACATACTAAGGTTATTATTGCTACATAATTGCATGTAGTTTTTAGGATAGAAAATCCGCATGCAGGCAGCTTAGTCCAATTCAGGTAGAAAAACTATGTTTTATTTACCTAAAAATTTCCCCATAGTTTCAGCTGGATAATGTGTTTCATTTTCCTTAGCCTAGAGTTTTGCCACCCATTGTTGAATACTAATTATCTTCAGTTACAGAAGCATCTGCATTTTGTATTATATTTAGTTGTTTCATACTTCCTTTTTTTGTTTTAATTTCAATATAAATATTTTATTTTTTCAATTTTCCAGTTTATAAAGAGAGTGCACAACATCTCTCTTTTTCCCTGCTTCATGTATGATTTATGGAACTGTTTAACAATTTGAGGCGGTAATACTGTAACACAGTACCTGTTACCAATTAATTTATTGTACTGAGAAGAATGCATTTCTGATTCAACTCTATTTAATCATGCATACAAAATAAGGGAAGATGCTTAAATCCCTCATATATATTTATAAAGTATTGCTGAACTTGAAGCCACATATGCAAGATGTCTAAGGCAACACAGTTCTTGCAGTATTGGTGTCTTGCAGTATCCATATGTTAACAGGTAACATTCAAGACAGAAAACATCAGAAGTGAACATGGGACATCCCATCTCTCTTCCTCCTGTACAGTTAAGATATTGCTGGTTTCAGATAAATATTACACAATTTACTTGAACACTGAGGCAGGTTCTAACATATTGCAATACCTTTATTATACAAGACTCACCCTATTTTCATTCCCCAGATCCTCAATATCTGTTCTTATCCTGACTCTTCCTGTTCAGGCTGGGTTGCTACCTAAATGGCCCACAAAGCATCTGCTGATGGTCTGGAGTACTGCAAAGTCAACAGTGCTAGGTTTCTTCCAGCCTGTGTCACTCTTGCTTCACTTTAAATGACCCTCTATAGCAGCTTGAATAAAAAAAAAAAGGAGAAAAGCTAATTATAAAGGATGGATACTACTAACAGAATACTTTTTTTTCTAAAGGCAATACACTATTGAAAAAGTGAGAACTTGCTATTCTTACATCAAGGATGTTGTATACCTGCAAATGAAAAGACTAACAAAGAAATCCTTTCGCTGGACATGATACACTCAAACATGCCCAAACCACAAAGGCATTAGTTTTAATGGAAATGTGTCATAGGTGATACACTATTTGCTTTAAAACAGCTGCTTTTTTCCACCTCCTTTTCCTCTCAGAAAAGTAACTTCTATCTGAGCACTGATCAGCTGTGTGATCTGCAGCAAGTCAGTCATTCCTTGTGTCCATGGCTATCTTCACCTCTAGATTAGTGACTGCATAGTGCACTTAATAGCACCTTGAGGCTCCTTTGATCCTTATTCTCATTACTACATTCTGTAGAATCATATAATGGAACTAGGACCTCAATATTCACCAGAAAATGAGACCCATGCACAAATGCTTCCAGGTCTGAATGGAATGATGAGAATATAGAAGATCGTGTTCTGGGGAGTCTTCTTGCTATATTGGCATACAAAAAACCCAGGCAGTAAAAGGGTTATTTAAAGCACAGTAGCTGAGACGTTTTATTACAGACTAGGAGATTCACAAGAAAACAAATACATACATTTTAAGTAAGAGGCAAAATAAGAAATAGGTCAAAAGATGGTTTGTCCAGACAGCACATCCTTTTTCAGGCAATTATCCCTTTATCTCATACTTGTGTTCATAGCTATGCTATGCATGAAAACAGGATAAAAAGTGTCAACTCCAGTCAGGAGTAAAAATTAGTTCCCTGAAGACCATGGGATTATCTGCAGGGCTTTACCAACTCTTCACACACAGCCAGTCACATTCAGGTCTTAGGGCTTGGTGAAGTTACAAGTAATTTTAACATTTACTTGCCTTGCCAAAGACTGAATTATGTCTCTTTACAAGCCTTGTCTAATCTCAGCAAGAGATTATTCTTAGTATCTGACAGCTCTTCTTTAAAGGGCAAAAGTGTGATAGAACATAGACAACCAACCTCAATAAACTATTTAGTGACACTATGAACATTTCACTTCACAACTCTCAGCATGCTATTTACTAAAGATATCTTATGCCAGTGATTACAGTAGTTTCTAGGATGCAAAAATTAGCCAGAATACTGACAAAGCAAGTTATTTTCCAGCTTGACCAAGCACTAGATCTCAACCTTTCTTTGGAATGTTTACATGGGAGATAAAAGAAAGGTTAGTCTCCTCAACAGCACCAGCAAAACTATGCATCACAACTATTCCAGATGGCCAAGAACTTAACTCATGTGAGCTTTTTTCCATCGGAGACAGCTTATTTTTCCTTGCCGTAAGGAACTAACTTTTCCAGTTTGCGGGGGCAAGTGTTTGGATTTGAAATGAGACATCTGCTACTTGGAGGTTAGAACAGCGACCGCAAAGAAGCACATATAGTAGCCTTTCTCAAGTTTCGATCTACGATGGACAGGGTTGCCTGAGGTCAGGGCTGTCATGAACTAGCTCCATGTTCCTCTTGGCCAGTAAATACTAGTAAAGGAATTACCTATGAAGACAGCCAATGCCTCTAGATACTGTGTGTGGTTTCTTGCTCCTCCTTCCTTCTAAGTGTATGCACTGGGAGGCCTAGCCAGCTTCTTAAATATTATTTATCTACCTTTCTATTTAAGAGTAACACAAACGTTTCCGTGTAACAGAAGAATGTATATACACACAGCTATATATACACCGAGCTATATATATACACAGCTATACACCTCAGTCATGAATTTACATTGTAATGTACATGATACATTAATAAGTGACCATTGCTATGGATGTATTTATTACTGTGCTTTAGAGCTGCTTTACCTAAATCTATTACTCTTTAACTCTTTAGAGTTTTTAAATTTCAGTGCAGGTCTCCAATGAGACGGTCTGCAAGAGTATTATACAGGAAAATAAAGATGTATAGTATAGTTCATAAAAACACACGCTATAATATACATCATCGAGCTTGGAAAGGCTCCCACAGGAGTTCAGATCCCAGTGTGCTAGGTATTCTGCATAATCACAGAGAAATACTGCCACCCTCAAACACAGTTTGGAGAGAAAAGCAGAAAAACAGGAAGAGAAACATCCAAGATGACAAAGAGTTTTAAAACTAACTCAGGCTACCTTTGATCCAGTCCACCGCTCTACACAAGTTCTGCACTGCAAAATATAAACCATTAGTAAAAAGCGCAACTGTAACTGTATTTTATATTGCCTTTGATTCTACAAGCTTGATTGAGCACTTAGAGGATTACAAAGGATTTTCATTTTGCTCCTGTGTTTCTCAGCAAGCAGAGGAAGTGAAGACGACATTGAAAATGAAAGTTAGAGGTCAATCTTTCACATTTCTAAGGCCAGTTGGCAAAGCGTTCTATAGCCACAGGGACATTAAGCCCTATACTACCAGAAAACTGGCATCTTTGACAACTAACTTTAGATGGTAAGTGATGGATATGGTTGCGGAACACTGAATTAGCCCCAACATTGTTCAGTCTATTCTTGATGGAGACATTTGAGTATCCTGGCACTCAAGAGACATCCACCTTTCATCCTGCCTGTATTTCTTGAAACATTTATAGAGTGTATATAAGCTAGGCATGAACACTTCAGCAGCAATTCTGGAAGCCTGTGCATTTCAGGTTTTCTATGAATTAGCTGTGAAGCTAAAGAAATGCTAACGAAATCAAACAAAAAGTCAATTCACCTTGCTGTGCTGTTCTTTCTACCAGATATTATTATTAGTAAAGTCAAACCATTATTTTAACTACAACTTTCATACAGAGTTCTCCTTAGGTTCATTTAAAGTCTACGAAGAGCAAAGAAAAACTTAATTTTCCTCTGGTTCAAAGAGGATTTTACCAGGTGTCCTTAAGTCCTGAATACGTAAGAATGACTTTATGGAGAAAAGAAAGCTTATGGGATTGTAGGTTTCTTAAAACATTTAAGGGCATTACTCACAAGAGTCTGGTACAAGACATGTCACTGCACAACAGAAGTTAGTCACACAGGCATGCCGGTACACCAGTCCTTATGCAAGCACTGACAAAGCTAATTAAGGAAACAAATTTCTCTTGTGTACATAGCAGAACCAAACCGCCTTTGGAATAAAGCCAGGCATAACTCCACCATCCACACCATTGTCTGACTCAAACTGCTGTTACTTCCTCAGTAATTTTGATTTCATGGCTGTTCAAAAAAGATTAGGAATTACACAGATGTACTATTTCAAATGACAATTTTAAACATTACTCCCCTTATCCATGAATAAAGGAACAACCTGGTAACAGCCAAAACTTTCCTAATATGAAGCTTCTGCTAAAACTCCACTTCTAAGAGGACTGATCACTAAATAACCAAGTCAGTGCAAAACTGGGATTACAGGACAAGCATTTTCAATCATAGCTAAGGCTCTGGCAAATTTCCATCATGAGTAACAAGCTCCATTAAACTCAGCCTCCTGCCATATGACAACAATCTCTACCTAAGAAGAACAATCTCTACCTAATCCTTCCAAAACTGACAATGTTTTGGAAATGGGAATATATACAGTCTTTGGCTGTACATAAAAACAAAAACAATGAAAAATCCTAGCAGTGAGTCACTTGGCAGAAATCAATTACACTTTAATATTCAATGTTCTTACTATTATGTTGGTTCCTCTCAGAAGACTTGCTGGCAGGGCCACATGCTAGGTTCTTTTATAAGCAGGCAGAATTCTTCTATCTGATGAATAAAGACTCCCTCTGTCTCTTCCAGAAAATGAAGGCTTTCTATCTAAGCTGAAATCTTGGTAAGCCAAAAAGGTACAATAGAAGCAAAAACAGAGTTATGTCCTTCCAAGCTGATATTTTTAAGGGTTTTTTTTCTTAACCATGAGAAGGCAATAAAAGTCACCTATGATTCCAGTGTTTCAAACAAATTCCTTTCATATACAAATTACCCAATATAAGATAAACATCCATAGGTTTGCTTTCTCCGTGCTTCACGGAAGTTGAGTGCTACAAACTTCTTTTTTTTCCTTGAAGAGCCTGAATACATTCAAGACACAACTCAGCAGGCCTTAGGGTACCAACACTCAATCCACTCCTATTTAAGCTGCTCACCACCAGCTCTCACTTCCAGCAACTCTCACCATTCTTCCTTATTTCCTCACTTTCATATCCTGTAAATAACTGCTAATTCACCTTCCCATTACCATCCCTTTTTCTACCTTGTTTTTATTGATCATTTTAAAGAGAGGTGATTTTTACTCACGGTATTTATTAGCCCTCATGACGAGCAAGAACCTCACGCTGCTCATTGTGCTTCAACTTCTCTCCAAAATTACTCAAGCAACGTTATTTTTATTTTACAGATAGAGAGTACAAAAATAGAGAAAAGCCTGAGTGACATTTGAAAAGCATTTAGAAAGTTTAGAGCTCTTAACTTTGAGACTCTTATTTAATGGAACTTGGAGCCCAAGTAATTTCATCATTTTTGACATTGTTGCTCTAAGTTATAAGCCAAAACAAGTTGTGTGAGAAGTCAGAATGATATTAAACAGAGGACTGAGCCAGGATCTCCCAAGCTAAGAAAGCACAGAATAAAATGTTCAAGTCACAAATATGACTCAAAACTTACTTTATTCAAAGAACAAGGTTCACAGACAGGAAAATTATGTTTACAAGAAAATCCAGTGGTAAAGAAAAATCTGATAACTATTTAAATAAACTCATCGTCAAGTTTCATATTTTTGGTTAAGGTTCTGAATAATTATATAACCATATCATACAGAAACATTAACACAGTAGTTTAATATTTCTGTAATAATCAGATGTACCTGCAGAGTCAGCTCTCATGGTAACACTTGCATATTCAATAGTTTTTTCACAGATTCCTTATATAGCGACATGTTTTTTTCTGTTTCACCTTCATTTTTAAGTGCAATTACAGAGTTTCTGTAATCCTTAACCACTTCAGATGCAAGAAGCTCTTCCTTAGTTACATCACTGACATTCTCTGAGGCTTTTATTCGAAGTAGTGTATCCAAGGCATTTTTCTGAGAGCGGCTATTTTCCCAGATATACTCTTCCATGTCTTCCTCAGTCTTCTCGCCCTCCCACATCTCCGTTTTCTAAAAGAAAATATACATCATCTTAAAACTTCTCAAGACTGAAACAAGGCTACAATAATGGGAAGAAACTTATCTCATAAAAATTCACTTTAAAAATTACTGTCAACATGAAAGGTATTTCCCTAAATAAAGTCCAAGGCTTGTAACTCAAGCCTCAGAGTTCAAAAGGTGTCTGTATGCCAAACATTTTCCGTGCAGAATGAGTTTCTTTCGTCCCACTTATCAAGTTCTTAATGTATCAGACAGATATAACAAGATGAGTCAGAATGGAAAGAAAAGCGTATGGACTATACAGAACGACCAACAAAAAATTTTGTAAAAGTAACAATTTTAAATAACCCTAAACACTCAACTTCTGGAAGTAGCCACCTAGCTATTATGTCCCTAACATATGACTTCAGTATGTTTACATTGGCTGCAAGAGACCAAGTGAGACAGTCCATACGAAGTAACCTATGACGAGAGACAGCAATCCTTCACCATTTGGGAAATGTTTTAATCGTGACTCATACGGAAAAACACCACCAATTAATCCACTTCCTCTTCCTGCAAAACAAATTGCGCCTCAAAAGAATCTCTATGCACAAGATGCTAATTTTTCCCTAATTGGTGTTACAAGATTAGACAGGATCAAAAGTTTAGCACAGTTGAAATGTTCTGTGGTCCCACTGCCTGTAAATACTTGGTTTGTGCAGCTGTGCTTCATAAATTTTGTATTTAAATATTTCTCTGATTCAGCAGGCCTTCCTCTAGATTCACACACTGTTATAGGGATATTTCAAATGTTATTACCTACTGGTTTTGTATATTTATATTTTATTATACTTTTGTAAATAAATATGCTTTGTAGCTATGTATTTTTTAATATATTGTAGATTGACTACTTATTTGTATATTTATAGTTATTTAGTACTTTATTGATGTAAACAATACATAGTAGCCTTATATTACTTCAAATAGATAAGAATCACAATTTGAATTATTTTTGGTTTCTTTGTGGTGGTCATGTTTTTATAGATGAAATCTACAGCAATTCTAAGAAAAACATTTATCTGGGAGTAAATTCAAAGAAACATTATTATAAAGCATCTACGTCATATAAACCCGGTAATCACAGGGTGGCTGGGGTTCGTTTCATTTTGTTTTGGTGGGGGGCTGTGTTGTTTACTTTTCATTTGTTTATTTTACAGTATTCTGTCCACTAGTCAAACTTGCTGAAGTCAAATAACCTTAGTAAGACCCAAGACTATTTTTTTTCTGTAAAACCCTGTGTGCTTGGGTCTGTCTATGTGAATTAAAACCACTTTAACACTGAACCTAGTAAATAGCATCTCTTGTCTTTTAAATCTCTGAGTCCCAATGTTTAGTCAGAAACAGTGATTAACACTGCCAAAAGGCTCATGTGACTGACATTAAAACCTGGACACAATACAACACAGAAGTAAAAGAAACTCATTCAATTTCTAAAGGGGTGGAAAAAAAAAGGAGATACTGTAACCTGTATTGCTAAAGCAGCAGCAGAACAAGTGGGTATAGTAGAGTATTCCTTGTATGTTTGAAAAATACTGCAATTCAATGTGGAGATTTACATAGTTTTCAATTAATGACATCAGCCTGTTTTACATATCCCTTGTTTATCTGCATAATGGATATCCAAGACATTTTTTTTACTAAACTCCAAAAGAATTTTAAAGCAAAGCTTCTCTCACAGGGATAGGGTTTCTCAAGAGTAATGGAATACAGGTATTGCTCCTCTTGGCTCTCTAGACCAAACTCATGTTTGAAATTCAGACAAAAGACCACTTTGAGGCTTTTAAACACTTTAAGTTACAGCAGAGACAACAAGAACTAATTACAGTTATTACATTTCTCTCCTCGGGAAAATCCTCCTTCTCCGCACACATTAACATACAGGATTTCAGAGCTGCACACTGATAAAGAGATTAAGATTTCCCCGTATTTAAAGGAGGCCAAAGAAACTGTTAACTTTTTATTTCTTGGAATTCTTCCCAGCAGAATGGTGCGTCAAAACAGATTTTAAAATAAAATCTGACTTCTGGAGGAGAGGGAGGCAGGAAGTGATTTGACAGTAGGGGGAGATTTCAAAATCCATTCCTCAGCCCTGCTACAAGAAGCCAGTATCCATTGCTGCAATGTTGGTGGCCATGCCTCAAAATGAAAAATTATCCCAATGTACACAGGTCCAGACATACATCACAAACAGGAAACTCAACAGAAACCAGATTTTTGCAAACCAACTGTATTGAGTGAAACTTAAAAACCTCTCCAATCAGATTTATTGCAAGAGCAAAAGTGAATCTGGAGTTGTATTTTCATTTGAAAAAGCACCCTAGGTAGACAATCACCCATGAACTCTGAATAGTGGAAATGTTATGAGTATTGTAGTCTCAGTTTCAAATGCTATGAAGAAAAATAGAGAGACAGAAAAAGAAACTTCAAAAATGAGGTCTTTATCACTCAGAGTTTTGTAAGTTGATTTTTTTTGTTCCTTACAAATGTAAAATGCTAGTAAACGCTGCAGTAAGTTTTAGAAATGAGAATAAAACTGTGAAAACGGGAAAAAAAATGTGGCATTGTGTTAACATTCTTCTAGAATCCCCATTTAGTGAATAAGGTTAAAAATAAAGAATGTTTCTTCAATGAATTCACTAAAAATGATTGCTCCAGTTTATCACACCTAGGACAGAACCTCACTATTAACCAGCCTGGCTGAAAATGCACTCAGCTGATAATTTCAACTGGTTCTTTTACCAAAGCTTTTAATGAGAAATGCCAAAAAAAACCCAAAACCAACCCAATCAAACAAACGCAGAAAAAAACTTTTCATATAAAGTCAAAGGACATAAGCCTGTTACTAAAGAAGATGCAAAAAAGTTTGGTGTTTTTTTTTTTTACATCTCCTCGTGTAAATATAGAGAATTATTTTTTACTCCTACAAACAGAATAAGGACTTGTTCTGGAAGAAATCTTTTACATGACAGTTTAAGCCAGTCTTTTGGGAGGTTTATAAACCTTCACAGTGCTTAATCTGAAGTACTGACACAGTATAAATACTACAATAGTATTCTGGCAGGTAAAATTGCTTTTTACATAAAGGCATTAACTAAAAGCTTCAATGCATATTGTACCCTTAAGTAGAGAAAAGAAGAAAGCGTTTCATCTTTTTTAAAATTCTTTTATAAAGTTTAACTTTCAACATTTTGCTGTCACAGGCAGGATCACAATTTTCGGTCCTCTACTGGTTTTTTTGGGGGAAGACATTTTAAAGAAATCTTTTAAGCAGCACGCTGAAATCTTCAAGGCAATTACCACAACTCATGTTACTCAATTTTCTTTTAAATGGATTGAACAGTTAAAAATTGAATGTTGTTTAACAAAGAGCAAGTATTTTACTGAGATTTTTTCTTGAGGGGAAGGAGAGTCCTTTCAGTTGCAAGTAAAATTTCAGACTCCTTATAGCCTTGAATAAATACACACATTTCTCAGTACTGCCTTGAAATAAAGGATACTCTGTGTGGTCCAATAATCACAGGTTTTAAGGTCATAAATGAGAGCTATGCTAGTGTTTTTCGAAGTACTGGGCACCTTCAAGCCAAAGAGGAGTCGTCAAAACTATTACATACTTATGTCTTTGGACATATTACTCATTTGACCTATTTAGTCAGCAACTTAAAAGAAATATCAACATACATTTGTAAAGAGGTAAAACATATTTCTATCTGATGAGATTGGATAAAAAAAAAAATTTAACTGCTTGGTGATGCAGAATAGGTTAAAATACATTCTTCTGAATGAGCAGAACGTTATTTTCTAGGACACAGCAATGCCACAGGGCAGATAAGACTCCTAGAGTGTCAAGCAAAATCAGGAAAGACTGTGAGGACTAAACACTCCAGTAAGGTACACATGTAAAACAGAAAAACATAGTAGCGGATGTAAGAGATGCTGTCACACTTCTGATACTCACAGGTTTAATATCTGTTTCTGTATTTGAGTCCTCAATAGTCACCATCTAGATAACCTCTTTCAAAAATGAGGACAACACCTAATTTCTCAGGGCTGAAGTGGCTGCATCTATTTTCTGGAAATACCATGTTTCTGAAAGGGTTATTTAAAAGGTATTTATCTAACTCAGTTTGTTATCTGAATGCAAATCAGATAAGATTCTAATCTCATCAAGAAAGATCAGTGATATTAAGGGTCCAAATCTTCGATGATTTTCTGTTGATTGTGTTAATATCTATGCCCTATAAGACTTCATTTCTCTCCAACATTTAGACTGAAGATCAAACAGTTGCAAAACCTATATTTATGGATGAAAAAGAAATCTTGTTTCTCCAACACCTAGAAACATAGGGCTTTAACACAAGGTATAGCTAAAAGCTTACCACCGTCTGAAATAGTACAAAGACAATTCTTAATTCAACCTTTTGCTTGGATGTTCATCCTTTGTGGTTCCAAGCCAGAGGTACAGAAAGGTTCAACCTTCTTTCACTGCAATTCAAGTTTCCTGTCAGAAAAATTCCTTCCCTTGATTTTAAATATTTGAATTTAGATCTTCAGCGAAAGCTTACTATATGTAAGATGTACTGTGCCACTTAGCTTTATCTTTTCTGACTCACATTAATGATGAGGAGTCTTTCAAGTTATTAGATTTTGAGCACCAGTGAGTGCACAATGAAACGTAATACATACTTCAAAAAAAAGTATCTATTACAACATTTAGAGACCACCCTTACTTCAGCCTCAATATGTGTTACTTAAACCATACATAATGACATACTGAGAAAGAAGACTATTGTAGGAAGGGCACAATTCTATCACACTTCATTATTCTGAGATCTCAAAGTCAGGAAACTTACACTAAGCATTCTTCAGTTAAACTAAATGGTGTCCAGAGCTCTAAACCTGTCTCTCCCAGGTACATGCTCTAATCACTAAGCTATGGCCCTCCTTTTCAGTTCAATAAATCTTGAATTTTCTTCTGCCCAGAGAGTTTCAGCAAGACTGAAGAGTGTCTGCCTCAACCTCCCATTTTAAACCTACAACCCACATGTCATAACATATTGAGTGTTCAGAACATGAAGCTAAATTATGGTTTTGAAACCTAAGTGGTCAGAGGCCTTGCTTACATTTCAAAAGTGGACTCCTTTCCTTTCACATATTTTAGGCTGAATTACAAGGTAAACTCCTAGTATGAAAACAGCAAAATTCTACTGTTACCAAGTTCTCCTGGCACAACCTGAAGTGCTCACTTGAAATGGCTTAAGTTGACTGTAAATGAAAAAAAAGGCAGTGCAATTTAAGTGACAGAGCTATATAACGGATTTTATGATTATCACCAATTGTTAGATAAAAATATTCATTCAGCTGCATGTATACACAGACACTCCACCCCACCAGTGCCTTGCAGCTGAATGCTCTACTTGAATGTAAAAGCTATGTGGGATACTTTCCTCAAGTTCTTTCAAACTGCTCAGCTTTGGAGTTCACAGGAAGTTTCCGTTAAGACTCTAGTGTCGCTCCATCTGTCCATTCTTCAGGCTTTTTCCTTCCTCACCTTTCTGCTTCAATTTCCCTGTCCTTTCACTTAAAGTACTATTAAGTACTACGCAAGCACAATGCAAAGAGATGCACCCAGAAGACCCTTCGCCTATTACTGTACATATTCAGTAGCCACTTTCCACTTATCCCTACTTCTATATTCCTTCTTCCTTACTGTTCTTTTAAGTCTTAAATCTTTTTTATCAGACTCCTGTAACTACAGTACTAGGAAAAGCAAGACAGTTCAAAAGTGTGTGCAGCATTACTTTGTTATGCTTAGTATGACAGACTGGACCTTTTACTTTAAGATATACACTGCAGAATACAAAATGCAAAGGTAACTTTTCACTAACCTTTCAAGATCTCAGTTGTGTAAAACAGAATTATATCCTCCACTTTCCATCATGTTGTATTTATGTATGTTGAAAATCACGTGGAATTGGAGCAAGGAAAATTGCTGCACCTTTTCATAGTCTTGACAGATTTAAAACAACTGTAAGTTATTTCCTCCTCATTATTTTTTCCAGATTCCTCCCCTTTCTAATAATTACAAATGTTTTTCCTTACTGGAAAACTGACTTTCTGCTCCACTTGTTTCTCCTTCCTACTTTCAACTCATAACAGAACTTTACTTTTTAGTGATAAACTATTAACCCCAGCTGAGTGTAAAGAAATGAGTTTATGATCTTTTTAACCACTTGAGGGCAGCAAACTCTTACTCTGTAAAAGCCACTTAACACCATAAAAATCCATTCAGGCTTAGAGAGACGTTACAGCATTCAAGTAGTACTATCATTTAAAGGCAGCAGAAATATAACTGATTGAGCTCCTGTTTAACAATCTACCTAATATATCTCCACCCTTTCATTGATTAATCCAATCTACACACAATCCTGCAGGATAATTTGAAAGGAATCACAGAAAATATCCAATTCTTAGCAATTCAGATATCAACTGAATACATTCTACAAGCCAATAAAACACACAAATTTGATTAACAACCTGAAAACTATTAAATGGGAAGCAAAAGATCTCCAAGTATTCTAAAATAAAAAAAATAAATAAATATTCTTAAGTTTTAAAATCTGAATGTTTTAAAGAAAACTGAACTCACTGGCCTGCTACCTATCCACATTTACCAAAATTAAGGTGCCAAATGCATCAGTCGGGGATGTTTAGGTACGCTTCTTATGCATCCATAAGTAACAAAGACTACAACTAAGTGGAACTCTGCATTAGATTTAGGCAGCCTCATTAGCCAACCTGTAATTCAAATAAGTTGAACGAAGAACACAATATGTAGACCCCTAATTAATACTGCTCCCACTGTTCAAACTCATCTTACCAAGCAACTACTACCAATCCACCTATATGCTGCCAATATTCTGAATAGCTTGCCATAGTTGTACTGCTTCATTGTATCTCATTTGAATCTGTGATAGGATCAAGAACCAGAGGATGAACTCATGTTTTTCCTCCTCTCTTCCTTCACTTCCTCTATTAAAACAAACAAGAAAGATTGTTATTTTCTGGAGAAAAAAAAAAAAAAAAAAAAGAAAAAAAGAAGTCACTACAGATTTCATTTCCCAAAAGCAAGGGTAGTATTATGTGCTACAGGAATGCATTCTAGAGTATGGAAGAAAATCGTTACATTTCTTTCTTCAAAAAAAAGGGGGTTATTTGTTTAAATACAGATCAAATACCAACTGGTTACACTGCACTGTGTTTTGGTAAATTCTAGCGTAATCCTGAAAGGTCTTGGGCACCTGGAGCTTTTGCAGAATTTTGCATGGTTAAGTTCATTGATGGCATTTCCGTGTGAACATGAGAAGGCAGAAAAACCAGCAGTTTCAAAAGCAATACTACTTTTAACTACCAATTCGTGGAGGTTATGTATTCCCAAGTAATGAATGTAACTTTTTGCACTCGTGCCACCTCTGTCAGCTTCTTCATCTTAACTCTTCATTCTGACCATCTATCAACAGTCTGACAATTCTTTTCCCCTGTCCCTCCCCATCCCACATTGTGGAAACCCTTGCTTCTTCCTCCAACAGTCACAAAACAACAAAAAAGAACCCTATATTCACTCATTTAGTCCTTCCACAAAACAAACAAAAAACAAAAAAACCCCACCCAAACAAAACAAAAAACAACATAAACAAGCAAACAAAAATCACAACCAACCACTCCTTTCTTTCAATTCCTTCCATTTTTCTTAATTCCCCACAGATTCAAAAAAGGGAGCTCTTACACATGACTACAAAAAACACCTGAACTTCTCTGAAAGCTTGTTACAGCTGGTTCAATCCTCTTATATATCTTCAAAGCCTTTCACAATTTGGGTTGCCTGTCTTCTTGCATCATCCACTGATGGCTAGCTGGTTAGAGGACTCAAAAATGCTAGTCAGTGCATTAACTATCAAGATGCTTCCCTCACTTTCACTCTGGTACCTCTCAGAAACCAGTCTGACAAATCTGATGTGGATAACCTTTTATTCATTTAAACGAAAACAAACTCTCTTCCCCACATCACAATCCAAGAAAGAAATCCATTCTGAACAACATATTCAGAGCCTTGAGTCAGAACTACACCTGCACCAATTGTTGGTAATCCCCCCAACTCTTTGCTTTCTATTTTGTCTGCACATACTTGTTGCATATTTAAACTGTAACTCCATTATAACAAGGACTATTGCAAACTAATTCCAGCTGAGCCCTCTAGTTGCAACAGCAATAGAATTGGTGAGTTGTGGATGCCCTCCGTTTTTATTGAAGCCGAGACTGGAAAAGCATACAAAAAACTTGTAACACTGTTGACACAGTGATACATTTTCTCTTCTGAGCCTGTATACAAATAGACACACGAGCCAGAACTAAACTCCTCACACCCATTACTTTAAGAATAACTTTCTGTTGGAAATGCATCTCCACACAATGCAGCTTCCTAGCACAGAGTTCACTATATCCCCAACAAAACCACCAAGAACCGTCATTCTTTTAAAAAGCTTTCAGATTCTGAAACTACTTGGATGCTCTAATTCGTAACTGTAATAAAAGAATTATGCATCACTGGCAACTAAAACATAATTACACCTAAAATTACATTTCCTGATGGACATCTGAATACAATTTTTCCTTTTATATAGTCACATGCTTTCTAGTTCACAAAATTCAGCAATCCAGTTATTAACATGAATTATAGTGTTATGCCATGTTTAGAGAGATAGGAGGCAAAGTTTTCAGGACTGAGGGCAAAAAATGCAGCCAGCTTTCCTTTCACTTGGCAAGAACGTAACACTGCCCTCATCTTTTTATTGAATTCCATCATGCATATGCATGAAAACACAGTGTGATACTACACTGTGACACACTTTCTGCTGGGAAAGACATCAAATATTGTATTTAGTTCTGTAAACAGGACTGATGTTACTGTCTACAAGGATGGCTACTCCCTGTCCATATTAAAGTTTTGACAAACTAAAATTAACCGTACATTGTTTACGGTTTACAAAATGTATCCAACCATCTTTCAGCAAGTTATTAAAAGGCATTACTGCTGATCATGAAAAACAAAAAAACAATAAACCCAAACCACAAAACATGTTACACAAAAAAAACAAAGTGTCTTGGGAGACCATTAATTTTTCATGGAAATCAAAGACAATTACAACTGATTGACAAACTCATCAAATATTAACATGGAAGTTGAAAGGTAATAAAAGGGCAAGAGACTTTTGCATATTCAATACATACTGAACACTCACATAGCAATATCGTATAGCCCTGTCTTCCATCACTAAGTAATGCTGGAGCAAAGGACAGATGTGCTGTTTGTCTGGAATTAATAACATGAGCGTTGTGTACTTCTCTTGTCATTGCTTAATACAGGAAACTGATCTGTCATTAATATAAGATTTGTACTGCAATGTAATACTGTTGGAGAAAATAATATCCACGTGTACAAAGCACTTGAAATCTAAAGTAAATGTATCTTTTAAGACGTTAGTATAAGCTGAGTTTAATTTGATGTGCTCTACAATTACAAAATTTATTGTTCAAGGGAACTTCCAGTGAAAGAGAAATATGGCTCATCCTCCTATTACATTTTTTATACCATCACTGCAATGACCAAAATCAAGAACACTGACATACATAAAAATGCTAAATATGGAGATTTAATTTGAATACTATAGAACAATTGAAGTGTGAATTTTGGTACTTAATCAACTACAACTTCTAAAAAAGAGCACTCTGTGGAAATATACTGGTGATGAAGGCTTTCACTGTCTGCCTCAAACAATATGACTAATAACATTTTAAACAATGTTAAGTTATACAAAACATAACTATGGGTTTTCAACAATTTCATTTCAGACAGCTAACTTGTTTTCTGTACACAATGCCTGTGAAATTGTTGATGGTAATACTTAAAACCAACATGATTAATCACAAAAATACAGGAGACAAGTCTGAAGAGCTCACTGTAAAGGCACTATCTGTGGTTTAAAGATATCTTATTTAGAGGACTACTTCAGAATTGTAATAAATTATCAATAAATTGGAATAGTATCTTTAATACCTTTACATTGGATATTTCACATGTATAATTGTTTAACAAAAACGAACTACTGGGAAAATTTCCAAATACACTATTTCCTGAATGATTATAGAAAAGTTTACATTACTCTTGCTTTGGTAGAAATATTTATCTAAAGAGTTACAATAATTGTATATATTTTTCTGGACACTAACTGATGCAATGAAATCCTAAAATTAACAGAAGGTGGGGAGGGTGTCCTTTTTCTGAGCAAAAAGGAGCTCAGAAAAGCAGCCCAGGTTCTCACTCCTTTTGGCTTGAGGCAAGATTTGTGAGGGAGCATTTAAGAAGCAGAATACTTCCAAATTACAACCATGGGTTACTGCAGCCCAGGAACAACCCAAAGAAAGATAGATTCTAAGTAACAGATAAGAGTTTGGCATGAGGCAAAATGCAGATCCTGTGCTTTATTTCAGTTTCCATAGCTTTAAAACTAGTAATACACCCCTCTGCCTTTTTTTGGAATGGACTTGTTTTCATTTTTAAACACGGCTACTGTTAAGAATGCATAGGTAACAGGTGATAATCAAAGAGCACATCACTCCTCTGGATTCACTCAATTCATATTTGAATATTGTGCATAGGCAGCCCAGCATGCCAAACCACAGGTGTATTTAGGAATCCTGAGAATTAAGGTGTTTTCTGCTAGGCTCAGGGTCACTTTTAGGCTTGTTGTTGTGAGAAAAAGTATCGGGAAAGAATCTCTTACTAAGATCATAAACTAGAAAACTTCTGAAAAGCAGCAAACTATGTATACAAACAACCAGAATAGCATTTGTGCAGTTAAAGAAATGCACTCTAAGTTGACTGGGGAATTAACATTCAAATATAAGCAACTTCTCTTGCTTGAATTTGAGGTGAGGTGGAAAAGGAAAAGAATTTAAGATAATTTACTTTAAGCTGTGCACGCCATGGAGCTTTTTATAAGTTACGAGAGAGCCCGTTAAAAAGCGGGAGTTATTCACAATCGCTTACCCAAGATTCATGGTACAGAACTGTGAGAAGGTGTATGCCATAATCATAGTTCTGTCTTCTTAGCGGACACCTGAAAATTCATACACAAAGACAGTATTTTTGAAATCAATCAAGCCACTGTAATATACTTTTGAACCAAATTTAATTAAACTTACCATAAAAGTGTCTAATTTGTAATGCAGGGAATCTTAGGGAAATGTGTATTTGATTCACATGCATTTCTCAACTACACATAATCAAGAATAACATAATGAAGGCATTGAGTATTAAGAAGATGGAAGAATGGGCATCTGCAAGTCAGTAAGAAAATGTGCGAAATGCAAGAATTTACAGATCTTCGGGTAACATTAAGAATTCCTTTGCCTTCTGTGCAGAAGTGGAACCCAGCATACTCAAAACCTGATTTATTTTTCCCGTCCCCAGACCTGAAAGAAGGAGGATGAGTGGTGAAAACAGCCATGAAATATAGTTCAGAATAAGAGATTTAAAAAATTATGTAAGAAGACAAGTTTAAGTCAATGTAGCCGTAAGTCAAAACAGGATCACCAGAGGTAATCTGTTGGGATAAAACACATTTCTGCAAAACCAGTGTATTTCTTAAAACTGGTCATCAAAAACTTCTACTGAAAATTTGATGACATTAAGCTCTCCCTCATGCTGATCAACCATAACTTCCTGTCTG
Source organism: Columba livia (assembly GCF_036013475.1). NCBI lineage: Eukaryota > Metazoa > Chordata > Aves > Columbiformes > Columbidae > Columba > Columba livia. The sequence goes on along the minus strand of NC_088602.1, from coordinate 141,745,422 downwards.
TTTCTCACTCACTTCCTGCAGGCTGCTTCACCCTCCGTTTTTGACATAGAACAAATTGAATCTTGCAAGACTACATCTGAGATGCTCTACAAGCACTCATTTGAATGACTATGGACTATGACTATTCTAGCAAATAAACTTTAAAAGGGACTCAAGCTTTTGACTCTTACTTCTTCCATAGTGAAAGAGCCTCAGCCTGGAATATCCTGTATTAAAAGAAATGAATTCTGCTCAGAGCTTGGGCCTTGGAATTTACAAAAAAATGAAGTGAAAATATCAACAGGCACATTAAGAGTTTCTTCTGGAGCACAGCATCAGACATTCACAGATGCTCTACAGGGTAAGTTCCTTTCAGCTACCATAATGTTTTAGCCACAATATAAGTCTTGCAAGGGAAATGAAACTGTTGATAGCACAAGTGATCCCACTAAACTACCAGATTTCCAAGTCTAGTTGAAAAAGATAGGCACAATTTTATCCATTTTGTATTTATTTTATGTAAATTAAAACAGTATTCATACTAAAGGATGGGAAATTTAAGATGGGAAAAAGATTTCTAATAAAAACATGCAAAGACTATCAATAATGTTTTTCCTACCACTGAGAGCAGCTGTGAATTAAAGTGTATTGTGAATTTAGGAAGATGTATGTATTCTCTTAAAGGCTTCAAAATTCAACACAGAAAACAAGTTTTTCCAATGCAGCCTTCTGAATACAACTGTAAATAACTAAAGTGAATTGTTTATAGCTAGAATATCAAAATACCGAGAAACATCTGGTCACTGATACAATTCTTCTTGCTTGACACTCTTCAGATCATTGTTAAAACTACACAGAGCCCACAGGTTCTGTTGGAAAGCATGACAGCTACTTAAAACAACAACTGAGACTTCTAAACACAGAGCTTCAATAACTAACAATATTTAACACATATTAGGTTTGATGTTATGACATTTATCCATTATAATTTTAACAGTTAATAACAGAAGTACTTGTATGTTTAAGTCATATTTTAGCCTTAAAAATATCATAAATTACCAAGACAATAACTGACATTCACTGGAAGACACACATCCCTTTCTATACTGTGACCATTGCTATAGGCATTTTTTTCCTTCTTGTAACTGTACCTGTCCGTTGTAATTGTGAGTATATCTGTATCCTTACAGTACCGCTCTCCTACAAGTTTAATGAGCTTCTTCTTTGCATGGTCATCCAAATTCAGGTTAGAAAGTTTAACCTTCAAGTACAAGAGAAAACATCTTTTATTAGCTTTTTATTTTATTAGTATTATTATGCAGCCTGAAAACATTTTGAGATAGTTAGGCACATCTTTTAACCCTATGGGAGACCCATGCCAGAACAGTCTGCTCCTGAAGGGCTGCACCCCGTGGAAAGGACCCATGCTGGGGCAGTTTGTGAAGAACTGCAGTTTGTGGGAAGGACTCACATTGGACAAGTTTGTGGAGAAATGTCTCCTGTAGCAGGGACCTCACACTGGAGCAAGGGAAGGTGTGAGGAGGAAGGAGCAACACAGACAACGTGATGAACTGACCACAACCCCCATTCCCTGTCCCCCTGCACTACTTAGCAGGAGGAGGTAGAGAAATCAGGAGTGAAGTTGAGCCTGGGAAGAAGGGAGGGCTGGAGGGAAGGAGTTTCAAGTTTTAGTTTTTATCTGTCAATATCCTACTTTGATTTGATTGGTAAATAATTAATTTCCCCAAGTCGAGTCTGTTTTGCCCATGACAGTAATTGGTAAGAGAGCTCTCCTTGTCTTTATCTCAATCCACAAGCCTTCCATCATATTTTTTCTCTTTCTGTCCAGCTGAGTAGGGAAGTAGCAGAGCGTGGTAGGCCCCTGGCATCCAGACAGGGTCAGTCCACCATATCTTACAACATATCATACTTGCACGTGTTTTGAAAAGAAAGACACGTATCCTGGTTTTCAAAACAAAGGCTGTTTACCAAAAATACTTACTCTTAAAGTCACCACCCTTGCTTTGGGATTACGAATAGATGTTCCTGAAGAAACATAATCTACTGTCTCAATTTCAATAGGAAAATGCTGTTCACATTTCTCATCACTGTCCAAAGCACTTGGCCATTCGGTGCAGAAATCTGTATAATAAAGAGAAAACATTCCAAGTAATAACTGTTGGGCTTTTTGTTGTTGTTTTTTGTTGTTGGTGGTGTTTTGTTTGTTTTCAATTTATTGCAATATATCTTTTTTAAAGTAGTACTTATAGAAACCATACCCATTTAAATAATGTCAGGGTCTGTGCCAGACTTGCTCCAGCATTTCAATGTGTTTCTTTGTACTGGGTTCCCCAAAACAGGACACAGTATTCCAGATGCAGTCTCACGTGACAAATAGACTCAAATAATGGTTTGGGGATCTTTAAAGATCATCTAGTTCAACACCCCTGCCATGAGAAGGGGCATCTTTCACCAGATCAGGTTGCTCAAAGCCCCATCCAGCCTGGCTTTAAGCAATTCCAATGATGGAGGATCCACAGCTTCCCTGGGCAACCAGTTCCAGTGCCTCATCACTCTTATGGTGAAAAATTTCTTCCTTAAATCTACCCTCTTTCAGCTTACAACTGTTCTTTGTCTTGTCACTACAGGCCTTGGTAAAAAGTCTCTGCCTGTCCTTCTTGTAAGCAGCCTTTATATATTGAAAGACCACAATAAGGTCTCCCCAGAGCCTTCTCTTCTCCAGGCTGAATAACCCCAACTTTCTCAGCCTTTCTTCATAGGAGAGGTGTTCCAGTCCTCTCATCATTTTTGTGGCTCTCCTCTAACAGGTCCATGTCTTTCTTGTACTGGGGATCCCAGAACTGGGCACAATACTAAACGGAAGGGAAACAATTAATTTCCTCAATGTGCTGGCTACACCCCTGTTAATACAACTCAGTATGCAGTTAGCCTTCCTTGCCACAAGGGCACACTGCTGACCTATGTCCAACTTTCAAACACCCACCAGGCCCCACATGGCCTTTCTGCAAAGGTCTGCCCCCCACCCCCAACTGTACTGTTTCACAGGTTACTCCATCCCAGATGCAGGACTTTGTCGTTGCCTTTAACTTCATGAGGATCCTTGCAGCTGAATTTTTCCTGCCTGTTCGCATCACTCTGAATGGCAGCCCTACTCCCAGTGTATCACTTGTTCCCTCCAATTCGTTACTACCTGGAGACCTACTGAGGTTGTGCATTATTCAGGTTGTTATAAAGCGCCTTTCCATATGCTTGGAAGTGGCTTCCAGGAAGGTTTGCATCACAGTCTTTCAGGGAATGTGGTGAGGCTGACTGACCTGCAGCTCCCTGCATCTTCTTTCTTGCCCTCTTGAAGATGGTCAGGTAAAAATCTCCTTTTCCTCCTGGGTAGTCTTTACCTGCTTCCACTTTCTGCATAATTCCTTTTTGCATCTCAGGTCACTCAGGTGTTCCCTGCACAAACATGCTGTCCTGCCATATATGCTCAACTTTCTGCACATTGGAATGGACCATTATTGCTCTTTTAAGGAGGTTGAACTTAAACATCCACCAGCTCTACTAGGCCATTTTTCTCCCTTGTGAGATCTGCCAATAAGATTCCTGAATAAACCAAAAATCACTCTCCTCACATCCACACTGTAGTTCCACTGTCTGCCTTGCTCACTTCTCTCAGGATTTTAAACACCACAGTTCCATGACCACTGTTACCAAGGATGTCCCTAATTTTCACATACTTGGCCAGTTGTTCTTTGTTTCTCAGCAATAAATCAGAGCATGTCTCCTAGTCAACTCATCAATTGTCTGCATTGAGAAATTACCTTCAATACACTACTTGCCTTCCTCACTTCTCTCAAGATCTTAAACTCCATGATTTTGTTTTTGCAACCAAGGCTGTCACCGACCCTGACACTCCCAACCAGCTCTTCCATCCTTGCAAGTAGCACCTGCAACACAGCACCTTCCCCTAGATAGTCTGTTCAGCATCTGCTTCAAAAAATTATCTGGAACACATTCCAGAAATCTTGACTGATTCCATCCCATCCTATTACCCTTCCAGTAGATGGTGGGATGGCTGCAGCTCCTCATGAAAACCAAAGCCTGCAGTTATGAGGCTTTTTTCAGCCATTCATCCACTTCCTCTTCTCAGCCAGGCAGTCTGTGACAGATTCCCACCAAGACATCCTTTTCAGCTTCTCCTCTGATCTTGACTCTGAACTTCTTAACCAGCTTGCTAGGCATCTCATTGCAAAGCTCTGTACCAGAGCTGCTCTTTTGGGTACAGGTCAGTTCATCCTCCACATCACCCCTGCCTGTACCTCAAACATACAAGCTTTTGCTCTGCATTTCTGTGACTCCTCAGAGTTCTAATTCTTCCTGTTCCCTGTGCTGCATGCATTTGTATACATGCAAGTCAAGGCTGGCCTCTTATAAGTAAAAAGTGACAATGCCTCATCTTCTACTTCATCACAAACAGCTACAACAAAGCCAAAAAAGCCCTCTTACCTTTAAGAGCTGCACAGTGTTTCTTAATTGCAGGAGGAGTAAGATGCAAAAAATTTGGAATCTGAAACAGACATATTAAAAGTTACCAAAATAATAGCACTTTGTCTGTTTGTAAATATGGGACATTACTGAAATCTGATTATACTTTTAACATTTGTTAAGGCAGTACAATATGCATGATAAAATCTTCAGATAAGAAGACTCTTCTCAAGTCTGATTTAGCAAAAGACTTAAGTTAAGCCCCATTACAAAACTCACAGGTATGATGATCTTAAAAAAGTCTCCTGGTTTGGTTAATTTGCTACTTACATTTGTATTTGTCACCATTTAATTTAGAAATTAAATAGAACAGTACCCTATTTAGTAACAGAAAACAGTACCCAATACAAATATTCTAATCATAGAATCATAGAATGCTAGGGATTGGAAGGGACCTCGAAAGATCATCTAGTCCAATCCCCCCTGCCGGAGCAGGAACACCTAGATGAGGCTACACAGGAATGTGTCCAGGCAGGTTTTGAATGTCTCCGGAGTAGGAGACTCCACAACCTCCCTGGGCAGCCTGTTCCAGTGCTCTGGCACCCTCACTGAGAAGAAGTTTCTTCTCAAGTTTAAGTGGAACCTCTTATGTTCCAGCTTAAACCCATTACCCCTTGTCCTACCATTGGTTGTCACCGAGAAGAGCCTGGCTCCATCCTCATGACACTCACCCTTTGTATATTTGTAAACATCAATAAGGTCACCCCTCAGTCTCCTCTTCTCCAAACTAAAGAGACCCAGCTCCCTCAGCCTTTCTTCACAAGGGAGGTGCTCCACTCCCTTCATCATCTTGGTTGCCCTACGCTGGACCCTCTCCAGCAGTTCCCTGTCCTTCTGGAACTGAGGGGCCCAGAACTGGACACAATATTCCAGGTGTGGTCTCACCAGGGCAGAGTAAAGAGGAAGGAGAACCTCTCTCGACCTACTAGCCACCCCCCTTCTAATACACCCCAGGATGCCATTGGCCCTCTTGGCCACAAGGGCACAGTCCTGGCTCACGGTCATCCTGCTGTCCACCAGGATCCCCAGGTCCCTCTCCCCTACACTGCTCTCTAATTCCCCAACTTATACTGGAACCTGGGGTTGTTCCTAGCCAGATGCAATACTCTACATTTGCCCTTGTTATATTTCATTAAATTTTTCCCTGCCCAACTCTCCAGCCTGTCCAGGTCACCCTGGATGGCAGCACAGCCTTCTGGCGTGTCAGCCACTCCTCCCAGCTTAGTGTTATCAGCAAACTTGCTGATAGTACACTCTAGTCCCTCATCCAAGTCATTGATTAATATATTGAACAGTACTGGCCCCAGCACCGACCCTTGAGGCACTCCACTAGATACAGGCCTCCAACCGGACTTCGCCCGATTGACCACGACTTTCTGGCTTCTTTCCTTCAGCTAGTTGCAGTCCACCTCACTACTCGATCATCCAGACCACACTTCCTCAGTTTAGCTATGAGAACGCTGTGGGAGACTGTGTCAAATGCTTTACTGAAGACAAGGTAGACCACATCCACTGCTCTGCCATCATCCATCCACCTTGTTACATTCTCATAAAAGGCTATGAGGTTGGTCAAGCACAAGTTCCCCTTGGTGAAGCCATGCTGACTGCCCCTAATAACCCTCTTATCCTTGATATGCCTTGAGATGGCACCAAGGATAAGTCATTCCATTACTTTCCCAGGGATGGAGGTGAGGCTGACTGGTCTATAATTACCCAGGTCTTCCTTCTTGCCCTTTTTGAAGACTGGGGTGACGTTAGCTTTCCTCCAATCCTCAGACACCTCTCCCATTTCCCAAGACTTGGCAAAGATGACGGAGAGTGGACCAGCAATGACCTCAGCCAGCTCCCTCAGCACCCGTGGGTGCATCCCATCTGGGCCCATGGATTTGTGGATGTTCAGATTGCCTAATTGTTCCTTAACCCAGTTCTCATCAACCAAGGCAAATTTTTGCACTGTCCTGACTTCCTCTGGGGCCTTAGGGGTACAGGGCTCCTCAGAACAGCCTCCGGCAGAGTAGACAGAAACACTGGTCTTAGTGACCAATAATTTTAGAAGTTACACACAACAATGGCACGTGTCTTACCTTCATAAGTTCTAAGTTGCCTTCTTTTGGTGGAGGCACTCCTCTCTTCACTGGGTAACCCATTCGAACTGGGAGAGGCAGAGATGCAGGTTTAAACACAGCTGCTGTTGGATAAACACTGGTCCAGTCCTGATCAACAGCCATCTTCTCAGTTCTGGGAGGTAGATGCTAATAAATCAAAAATTATAAAAGTTTGATGGGAGATGTGCTGTTTTGTGAGACAAAGCAGGAGCAACACATGCAAAAGGTTATTTCAGGAATAAATTCCCACAGCTAGAAATGTAAAGACACCTTAACATCAAAAGTTAGTGCTCATTTGTACAAGGAATTTTTAAAAGATAGGTCCTGATACCCAAGCCAGTATTTAATTGCACACTCTATTTTGTAAAGTGCCTAAGCATTTGGTGGGGTCAAGAAAATTAGTTTTAAATTCTGGAATTCTGAAAGTCTGAACAAGTTCATATTAAAAGAAACAGATATTAGTAACTCTGAAACTACTTGCTATAGAAATTCCAGTGCAGGAACAATGTATTACTATATTGCAGAAATAGCTTATGTCCTTTAATTACTTTAATTACTGACCAATTCCTTTAATTACTGACCAAAGTTTCAGTCAAATGCTCTTAAAAAAAGTACAAAGTCACTGTTTCTTTCCCCAAAACTGTGATTAAGAATGGTAAAAGTCAAATGGACATAGGCAGTCAGCTTTGGTGTATCATTAAATCTGCCCTTGGAAGTTAAAAAAAAAATACCTGCCAAGTCTACTTTTACTATTTGCCTTTAAAAATTATAACACATAATACACTAGTTTTGAAATTTATGTGTGCAATAAATAAGAATATTTGCAGTGATTAAGTGTTCAGATATCAGTTTTCAAATCCTCTGTGCAAGAAAAATATCACTTATTCACAATATCAGATTTTTTAATCACACCAGAAAGCAACCACTATGAATCCTGTAGACTCATACTGAAAACAGCATTAAAATGTCTGGTTTTATATTAAATGCAACTTTAAGTTACTTTTAAGAACAGTGGTACATGGTGTCAATACAAGCTAACTGTTAGCTTACCCCTGTTAATGTTTTTGCCTTTATGAGAACACAGAGTGAAAACAGGCAGGAGATGAAACAAACTAGGTAATGATTCTGGAATAGACACAGCAGATTGTTTCACTAGGCTTTGACTACAGATAGGGTTCCTGTAAAAGCTATTACAGTATACAGCTTAGAAAACGTTTTCAAATACCTCTGAGTTAATTGCAAATAGCTTTAGTACTTACCTGTCTTACGAACTGTGGTGTCCTGCCTCTTCTCCTTGTTGAAGCTGAAAGAAAAAGAAACATTTTTCAATACAAACTACTATGTCATTTTGCGGAAAAAAGTGCAGCATAATCCTGTATGCCCCTTTTTTTTTTTTTTTTTTTGTCTTCTACAAAGACAATATATACTAATATTTCCCAGTCTTACATGGAAGAAGGGGAAGATCAGATACTCATACTGCAGATTGCTCATTTATTTTTTGAAACTTTGGAAAAAAATGGCTTGGAAGCCATTTCATCCGGGTCTATCCTAGAAACACATTAACAATATTTTAGTGATTACATGCCTAAATCCGTTTTGCTAGCACCACTTATTCCAGCTTGATGCAGGAGCAAAGAAAAGAGGTATAAGTGCACTTGTTGTCTTCCTAACTGTGCTTTCTTTTCTCTTTACCACACAGCTCTTAAGTCACAAATTGTTCTCCACCAGCAGTACAGGACAGCTAAACCTAATAGTTCATTATTACCAAAAGGAGAATCCCATATCTCCATCCCTTCCTTCTGACAGAACATCTTCACACCCTCTTCTGTGCCTCTCTCAGGCTCATTTAACCTCTGTATAAACTGTCTGCACATCAAACATTTTCTTCTTGGGATGGGGACCAAATGGATGGGTTTGTTTTCTGTCACTTTACCATGTTGATGTGGTTGATTGGGCAATCTCAGAGAAGACGTAACAGAAATTGAAAGAGTTTACTCCCTTTTAGCAGGCCTGAGCCACTGACTCAATTTTTCAAACAACTGACTTCAGCTGGAGCTGTGCTGAGGGACTCATAGCGATACATGAAGATACCAAATACAACCAGATTTTTGATCTTAACAGAGATTTTCACTTTCTTGTCTTCATTTCCTCCCACTCTTCCAACTGTAATTTAATTGCTTTCAACTGTCCCACCCCTCAACACCAGCAAAACAATGTGGTCTTTATTAGCAGCCAGATAAATGAAAGTGAATCTCATGAAATTTATGTTCAAGTGTTCTGTTTGGGCTTGGGCCTTTTTTTGTTTGTCTATTTGCTTTTTAATTGTTACCACATTACCATACAGTATATATTTAGCAAAAAGCACCGAATGGGATTTAGGGGCGGATGTTCGGGCTCTTTTTGCTTCATTAATCGGTCTTACAACCCTACATAAAACTTAGAAAAATTTGTGAATTTCACATTCTTTTATTAAGGAAAAGTATTTCATAGATCCAATTCTGTTCCTCTTGCTATATAAAAATTTAAACTGAAGAATACACATAGCGCTCTGTAACACCTAATACACAGCATTCTTCTATCACTTGATCTGCCATTTTTGTGGTGCTTTCACAGACACACTTCATTCATACCCATCTTATTATTTGTTACAAACATGTACAATTTCAGGTCAGGACACCTTCTATTCCTGCAGTGCCATGGGCCCCAACATCAGACATCACTTGGAGGCCCTTTCAGAATCCCAGCCTGCCCCTGAATCTGCAGATGACAAATGTCCACCCGGCCTTTGGGAAAAGGTTGGTACAGCCCTGACCCAACAGTTTTCATTTGCAGTCAGAACACGCACAACAGCTCAGCTTGAGGCCTGGCATGACACCAAATTAATATCAGTGCACATGGCTTAGCAAAAGTTAAATTCTCATTTGGTATACCCAAAACCAGGGAAAGTACTACAGGCCCACAATCCTGTACTGGAGAGAATTCAGAGGAGTGCAATGAACTGGTGAGGGGCCTGGAGCACAAGTCTGATGAGGAGCAGCTGAGGGAAATGAGGCCCGTTAGCCTGGAGAAAAGGAGGTTGAGGGGAGACCTTATCACTGTCTGCAACTACCTGAAAGGAGCTTGTAGCATGGAGGGTGTTGGTCTCTTCTTCCAAGTAGCAAGTGATAGAAGAAGGTGAAATGGCTGCAAGTTGTGCCAGGGCAGGTTTAGATTGGATATTAGGAAAAATTTCTTCAAGGAAAGAGTTGTCAAGCATTGGACCAGGCTGCCCGGGAAAGTGGTGGAGTCACCATCCCTAGAGGTGTTTAAAAGGCATTTAGATGAGGTTCTTAGGGACATGGTTTAGTGCCAGTTAGGTGATGGTTGGACTCAATGATCTGGAGGGTCTCTTCCAACTGAAATAATTCTATGATTCTATGAAAATCTGTCTAGCAAACACCAATTTGCTCACTTTTTTCTTCAGACTATTCACACTAATTATGCTGCCAAAACCTGTACCCTACATCGTAAATATAGGGTTTCTTAATCAAAAGCTCTCCAACAAATATTCGCAAAACAAAACGCCTTTCCAGAGCGGGCTGCAGCCAGGAAGGAAGGAACGCCAAGGGCCTGAGCTCTCCACCCGCTCTCAGGACCCAGTCAGCCCGGAGCTCCTCGTCCCCGAACCGCCGCAACGCGGACCGGGCCGCTCTCACCTTCCCTCTGCTGCCCGTCCCTGTTGCTCACCGCCGGCACGGAGGAGTAAGCCGCGGCCCCGAAAAGAGGCGCCGCCACGGCCTTCCCGCAGGAGCGGGAGAGCACGGCCCAGTGGCCCGCAGCGCCCAGCACCGCCCCGCCGACCAGCGCCATCTTGGGAACCTGCCCACACGCAGCCTCACAGCCCAAGTCCCTCCCGGCAGGACGGAAGCCGGCCCGGGCCAAACCAGTTAGAAAGGCAAATCGTAGCAGTTCCCCACCCTCAAGGAGGATGACGAGGTGAGGGGAGGTGCGGAGCCGACTGAGGCGCCCGGGACGGGACGAGACGCGTGGACCTGGCCGGAGGGGTTGGATGGGGATTTGTGCTGGTGTTTTCTTTCTTAAGTCGCTTTCTTCCTCTCATAGGGAAATAAAACTCTTCAGTACCTGTGTGCACTGTGTATTGCCAAAACAGGGACCCCTGTAAGGGAAGCTCCGTGGATTTCTTCAGCAAAACGCTAGTGGATTCCTGTCATATGGAAAAAAACCGATCCTGCTGTCTTGTGTGTAAATCTGGAGTAGGTAGCGCTGCTTTTCTTAAACCTAGCTTTCTACTGAAGAGAAGGTGCCAAAATAATGTATACTGAGATTCAGTTATAAAAGACATACCCATCATTAACCAATTGACATAAATGCTTTCTGACCATCTGCAAAATGGGGAGATATTTTTCAAGTTTTAGAGGGAGACAGAAGATCAATTAACACGTTGTTTAGAGGCAGAGTGCTTAGTTTCTATTTAACTAATAATTAATGGATGCATTGTAAGTAAGAAACTAAACAATTATAACTAACACCATCAGTTATTTCTTAGCATTGATGTATGTCAAAATTTTCAAAAATTGTAACGCATATGTAATAATTATGTGAATATAAGCAATGCAAGAACATCCAGTCTTCGGAGCACTTGTGGAGGATGATCCCCAGTGTTCCCCAGCACTGATAAAATAAAGAATGCCACTTAACAGTATAATTGACTCTGCTGTTAAGTTTATTTCTCTGTTTCTTTACTGCTTCTCAGAATCTGTTAGGTGCAGACCAGTTAGGTGTTTTTGTAGCAAGACACTTGTGTCCCTGGCCACAGTCACAGTTCCTGGCTTTAATCTATTTGTATCAAATTGCAACATAACTGTACCATAGTCTACCTTTTCATTTTTAGTACAGCACCTCACAATGACTTAATCCACTTTAACATACTTGTTGGTCAGAATGTGCTCTTACAAATGATGGATAGTGCTCAATTCCTAATGCTAATTGCAATATAACCCTTCCAGTTAAAGACTTTCCATAAGACTTCTGTCAATTTTACAAATTTTGAATTATGGAGCATCCATCTCATTGTTAACAGCAGGTGGAAAAAAAGGACAAAAAAATGTGCTGGAATTCTTAATAGCAGTGTCTGATAATCATTCCAAACTAAGATTAACTAATTGAATTCTATACATCTTTGTATTCTCAATAAGCTAATTCTGAAACTAAAACGTTCAGAGATCAAAGTGAGGTAGGCATCTAAGTAAGGATTTGGACTTGAGTGCCCAAAGAGGTTGAATCTATCCTGAAATACAAAATTGAATGTTACTGGTAGTAAGATACCCAGACACACGTCTAGAGAGAGAGAATATATATTCTTCATGCTATAGACATGGGATATATAAAATTGCACTGAATATCATGTTCAGAAATATCCCTTATAAATAATAATTGCTTTTCTATTTAAAAATGTTATTGCACCTCGGTTTTCAGAATATTTGTCAGGAACACCCTATTGCTTTCACAGTGATGTGTCATTTTCAAGATTGAAAGAAACACTCTGTGTTTACACACACCTATGCTCATATCTATACCACATGACAGAGACCTTGTGAATCAGTTTATGCACTTGAAGATGAAATGGAGAATGGCAGTAATATGTAAAGTTTGATAAATCTCAATGCTTAATGTATTTCGTGAATTTCACAAACACTAAGAAATTATTTAGACAGCCTTACTGACTTTCTAAAGTTCTGATGTATATTCCCACTAGAATGTTCTTACTTAAAAGACACTCTGAATTCTATCTCATTTTCCATATGGGGGTAACATAAGAAGAGATCTTTTGTTGTCGAAAGCATGTAGTGCCAGTAACAGAACAAGATCCAGCTGCAGGTGTTATGTGTTAGCTGGGAGTTCCTGTTTCATGACTTCAGCATGGGTCACTTGCATGTGTTGGGTTACAGAATCAGAAGTTATTAGTTTGTTTTGAAATCCTCTTCAAATTTTTCATGCTTTTACCAAAAATATTCCAGTTACAATTATTGTTTAAACATCTGCTTTCAGTAGAATGGTGCATGTTCAATACACTTCTGCTCCTGTTAGATTTTACTCAAGGAAGTGAACATCCAGTTGTCTACTTCAGAAGGATTTTTTACAGAAACATTTATGAGATGTTCTAATTGCTAGAATGAACAGCTCTCAAGAATCCCATCCTTCTTCAGAATACTAACTGTTGAGGCAGCCTCTTTTATACAGCTGCCTGTAAAATATTAGACACAAATCAAAAGATAAGACACAAATCGAAAGATAAGACACAAATCAAATTGTGTCTTATCACAGGTTTGTTGGTTTAGATTTCTTTGACTCAGCCAAGGTAAACACAGTCCCAGATTTCTAAAAGGTGGACAAAACTGGACTGAAGTTCCTCAAATCCAAAGTGTCTTTGCTGAATTCATCATGTTCAACTGATTCATGACCATGTCTTATCACTTGTTTGTAAACTGCTGATGCTACTGTAACAGAGGTCACTTCATCTCCACCCAGCGGGGGGGGGGGCAGGAGGGGTGGGACCCTCAGTTGATTGCACAGTCCTCAACAAAGGAGGTGCCCTGAGAGCTGAGAAGCTTACATTAACTTGAGATCAACAGACCTATAAACTGGCTTTATAAATTTACCTCAGGATGCATTCTTTGTGTACTTCTTTAGCACACAAATGTTCTTCATTTATTTTGTGATGCACACATATTTTAAAAAGCATTTCCAGTTCCAGTACAACTGAACCAACTTCATTTGCAACCGTGATTTTGCATAAAAATGATAGGAAGAAGAACAGACATGTTACGTAGAAACTCAGATAAGCAGAGAGATATTGGAGATGTTAGATAAGTGTGCTCACTGTATATAGTTAAATAATAGATTTTGTTATATCATTTTCCTTTTTCCATTTTTGTGACTTCTTTTCCCATCTTCTTAGTGGAAAAGTCAGCATTTACAAGGGCTCTGTCATCTCTCTTAATAAAAGATTATGGTCCTTCTTTAATTTTCCCTGTCAGATTCAATTTCACATTGATCATACAATAATCAAAAAATTATTGGTGAAAGAGGGAATTTGCTTCTGTGATTGAATCCCACCACTGGTTAACATTCTGAGTGCGCATAACATTGTCACAGTAATTACCAGGTAGCTGTACACCCTTCTGCCTGTACAAAAGCCAAGTCAGCCTGGGTTCACTTGATTGAGTGGAACAGGGTGGGAAGAAAGACAAAAGTAAGTAAGAAGCAGTAAATAATTGAGAACTACAAGAGAAAGTAATAGACAGTTGTCTTAAAAGATACAGGAGATGGAAGTAGGAAATAGTAGTTTTCTTGTTGAGGATATTCTCCATTTGGGGAATGAGGGATATAATTTCAGAAGAATTACTGCCTCGCACTCCAGATTAGTACAGAAAGAGAAGGTAATGTGAACCTGTTACATTAAGAATTTCAAGTTCAGTTTGCTTATCTTTAATATCAGTTTGATAATCAATTAAAGGTTGTATGAAACAGCCTACAGAAAAAAAGCTTTTTGGAAATCTTTAACTAAAATTAACAGAATGTCTTCATTTACTTTATAAACTCATACATGTAAAAATGTACAACTGCACTTATTCTAAAAGGATCATTGCCATCTTTCTAAACTCCTTCTTCAGTTACATCACCCAGCTCCTATGTAAAAAGTGTCTCCTGAAGCAGTTACATTTTGATCAATCTTTTCAAATTCATTTGTAATAAGCACCCTTTTTTAGTGGCATTCTGTTACAACCTCAGTACCGTTAACAGTATCTTTCTTCTCCAGTCCGTCACTAATGATTTAAACAAACCCAAGAAAACAATGCTAGTACACTTAATATAATTGAAGATAGGAATCAAGTAACAGTTGAGGTTCACTGTACAAGAATTTATATTGTCTCTTATTATTTGAAGGCTCTCCATGACTGCTATCTGATACTTTTTCATCAACTAGAATCTACGATATTTCAAGCAGTAATTTTGTCCTTTTATGCAACGTAAGTATATCAACAGATACTTTATCCTACGTGGTAGCAGTTTCTTTTAGTATAAAAAAAGTACTCAGTGTTTTTTGTTCTTACTTATCCAGTTATTAAAAATACTATGGGTTTCTATGAAGATAAACTATGATTATAGTTTAAGAATTCTGTTGAGCTAGAGAAGAGCAAGCACACCTTGAACTCCACACCAAACTGTTCTCTATTGTTCAGGTGGAACAACGTGAGATAAGCAGAATTTGGCTTCAGCATTGTAAAAAATAACTCTCATGGAATGCATTATAATTACTGCTTGATTTACAATAGTACTTAAAATGGCAAACAGGATCAGGACCCTAGGATGCTGGCTTTCAATAAACAAAATTTCTTAATCACCAAATAATGCCAAGTTAGAGAACGCACTCATGCTTTAAACTTTTCCTTATTCTCAATACTTCAATGTAATAGCTCCCTTTTTTCCAAAAGGCTATTGAAATGACAGTATAATGAGCAAGGTTGCATTTGTCACATTTTTTTTCATCAAAGTGCATGATGATTGCTGCGCCCAATGAGGTCAAGAACAATGATGCCTGAAGTCATGATATCCCAGAGTTATTTCCTTTCTGTTATGGATCTCTCAAACTCCTGAATATCAGATGTCATTTTGCTAGCCCAAACGTTGTCTTTATCATACCACTGTTAACCAAAAAGATCACCGCTTTGTCCAAATGAGGGTGAGGTACGTTTCCACAGCCCATAGAGCCCATGATGGCATTGCCATGGCATCTAATAGAAATTAGTGCACTTGAAACTTAGCTGAACTATGGTGCAAAGTTGTAGAACTGAATACTTTTCATGATCCATTCCTACAGAGGAAAACATACTTCTTTCTCTGTTCTTTCCTCCGATTCTCTGGCTGTTATCTCTTCCATGCTTGTAGTGGGAGACAACAAAGTAGCAACAGGATACCAGGTTAAGAGACTGAGGCACAGAATATATGTTCTTCACGGAAAAGCAAAATTCATCCTGAAAGAGTATGTAACAATAGTTAAACCCCAGAAGTAATTTGCTTATCTGAGAATTTTCACATAGACAGACACACACACAGACACACACACAAAATAAAAATTAAGAAAAAGGTAAGCTGAACACATGACATCCTTGCTGAAAAGAGAAGAATTAAAAAATGAAAATGTGTGCAGTTATTAAGAGACGAACATTGGACCACTGTTGACCCAGCAGAAATCATAAAAATGAGAAAACTCGGAAATAAAGGTTGCAAAAAATTCTGGTATTTTGTATGAGGAGAAATAGACAGATAAATTCATTCCTGCCACCATGTTCCTTTGTACAAGTATAAAGAGTGTAAAATCTAGCCTAGAAATAATATGCTGGTCTAAGGGTAATTGGTAATTGGTATCTAACGTCTTGAAGATAATTAATAAATAAGGTCTTTCATGAAATAAGGATAGTGTTAACTTAGAAACAGGTGTTTTACTTAACTGGTGACAAACAAGGGAAATCATACAAAAGCCAAGTGTTAACAATTAATAAAGCCAATTCTTTTTGTTA
The DNA here is from genome assembly GCF_036013475.1 of Columba livia. Lineage (NCBI taxonomy): Eukaryota > Metazoa > Chordata > Aves > Columbiformes > Columbidae > Columba > Columba livia. The sequence goes on along the minus strand of NC_088602.1, from coordinate 141,729,197 downwards.
TTTTTCTCTCCTCATCCTGAACCATATACCAGTTATAAATTTGGCAAGATAAGGAAGTAAAATATATAACCTTAGGAGGTTTTCACATATCTTCCCAGTGTATGGATTATCTGCAGTTTATAACCAATGACCTCTAAAGTTTTAAGTCTCCTTTGGAAATGTTCCCTTAAAAGACAAGTTGTTCTAATACTTGTCCAAAGGGAGACAGGTGACATTTTGTTCCTGGGTTTCATCTGGTTGAGTGAAAAGCTTGACTGTTTGCATCTGTTCTTTCTGGACAGAGACCTTGGAGAGGGTCCAGAGGAGGCCACAAAAATGATCAGAGAGATGGAACACCTCACCTGTGAAGATAGGCTGAGAGAGATGGGGTTGTTCAGCCTGGAGAAAAAAAGGCTCCGGGGAGACCTTATTGCAGCCTTTCAGTACTTTAAAGGGGCATATAAGAAGTGTAGCAACAGACTTTTTAGAAGGGCATGTTTTGACAAGACAAGGGGTAATGGTTTTAAACTAAAAGAGGGGAGATTCAGGATAGACATGAGGAATAAATTTTTTACAATGAGGATGGTAAAATACTGGCATGGGTTGCCCGGAGAGGCGGTAGATGCCCCATCCCTGGAGACATTCTAAGCCAGGCTGGACAGGGCTCTGAGCAACCTGATCTAGTGAAAGATGTCCTTGCTCACTGCAGGGGAGTTAGAATAATGGAGTCATAGAATAATTTCAGTTTTAAGAGAACGTCCGGATCATCAAGTCCAGCCATAACCTAACTCTAGCACTAAACCATGTCACTAAGAACCTCATCTAAACACCTTTTAAACACCTCCAGGGATGGTGACTCCACCATTTCCCTGGGCAGCCTGTTTCAATGCCTAACAACCCTTTCTGTGAAGAATTTTTTCCTAATGTGCAATCTAAACCTCCCCTGGTGCAACTTGAGGTTGGACTAGATGACCTTTGAAGGTCCCTTCCAATGCGAACTATTCTATGATTCTATGACTCTATGATTCTATGCTCGCCCCGTTTCCAAACCACCCTAACCTGAAGAACCATTTCGAAAATAGGAATTCCCTTCTTTTACCAGAACGAACTGAAGAAAACCCCATGCATGCACCTTGCTACCTAGTGGGGCGTGTGATCTGGGAGCTCTTCTGCACGTCAAATGCTTTGTGTGTTTCCGTGGGAGTTTAAGAGGATTAAGGTTCCCCTTTCGTTCACTGCGGGTGTGGGGTACGTGGAGGGGAGGCGGGGGCGCGCTGGGCGGGACCTCTCGGCGCTCTCCATGGTGCTGAATCCTTTCAGCTCCACTGAGCGGTCTCTGGGTGGGAATAAATCAAAGTAACGTACAAGCTTTTGTGCTCTCTCTCTTGTCATTGCTATAGTCCAAGGACATCCACAGGAACTGTGGCTGTGGGTAATACCATTGGGTGTATACAGTGCTCTTATTATTTCCAAACTGAAAACTTCATCCTCCAAATGAAGGCACTCTTTTTGTCAATGGATACTTTACATTGATAGCCAGCTCACCTTTTCCTTTGGGTTTCATTTCCACCATGTTGCCCAGTGCTTTAGTATGGAACATTTAATAGCATTATTGTACTTGCCACTGCAACCAGCACTTCTTCACTTTTCGTTGCACAAAATGTAATAGTTTGTCTGGATAGAGTGGGAGGTTGGGGTAATAGAAAAAATGAATGAAACAGAATAGGCAAAAGGAGGAATACAATTAGTTGGAATTGCTGTATGTCTGTTGTCAGTGTTTTTTATCTTTAAAAGCTGGCTATTTTTCTCTGTCTTTATGGTCAAAGGTTGCTGAATACCTTTTTAACCAACTAGTGAAAAACAGAATTAGAGACTTCCAAAAGAAACTTTCAGTTCACATGCCAACAATGTCGATGAAATTTCAAAAAAATAAAAGGACAGATGTGGTAGGGACAGACAAACTCCTCTGAAAGTTGCTACTAGTTCCCCCATAATGACCATGTGAATTAATTAATATTTCCATGACGTGGATAGAATTTGTTTAATTAGAATCAGCATAACAACCATGTTTTTAAGTATAAGATCTAGCTTATGTCTTAAAACTAAGATCTAGTATAAGATCTGTCTGTCTGTCTGTCTATCTACCTATCTATCTATGATATATATCATACTATGAGATTGACATTTTCTTCACATCACGGCTCTTACTAATTTCAGGCATGTCTTGAAGAACTTGCACTTTATGTTTCATTTTTTCTTGTAAAGCATTTTATTTTCAGTTTGAATAGCGAGAAAAAAAAAAAAGAACAACAAACTGTTTAATTGAAGAAGTCAGCTTAATTTCTTACAGCAATCCCATCATGGAAACAAGAAATTTACAGAGTTGTTAGATACTACTCTGGGTCAAGCAGTCAGTCTTGTAGTTTATCTATATTAATACTAAAATAATGAAGCCGTGCCAACATGCATAAAAGACAATTTAGCATTTCAGCTCTTCCCTCTTGTAGTAAAATGTTACAATATATTTTACTTGCCAAGTTTTTGGGGTTGAATGGAAGTCTAGTGTCACAATCTGCTGTTTTTTTACCTAATATCATAGCACACAAGTCACGATAATCTTAATTTATTTTCATCATGTCCTTGCAAAGAAGAATAATGATATTCATGGTGCACATTACATGGATTGCAAAGTGTTCTGCAGACAACTGAACTACCTAATGTGTTTACAAGAAAGGTATTAACCCATTTTCAATCTGCAGTTCAAAAGTGAAGGATGCAGGGAGTACTGTTATATAAACTTGGGGCTCAAATCTACACCCCATTCCAAGATCCCTAATTGCCCACAGTGAGCTTTGGTTTACAGTCCCTTGTAAGCCCATTGGCTCTGCAGGCCAGGAAGCTCAAGCAGAAAGCAAGGGTTGGCATTTTGCCCCTTACAGGCAGCCTGGGCACAACAAGTTCAAAACATTCAACATGGTGAATTTGTGTCCCAGCATGACTGTTGCTAAAACAAGATTCTGTACCTAAGCCAGAAAGGCACATGACACTCAGTAGTGTCTAACTGCTATGCACCTGGTTCTGGTAGTGGAATTCACAAACTCAAAGCAGATGTTCGAGAGCATTGCATGCAGAAAACATAGGTTCTGAGAATGGAATTTGAAATGAACAGGGGAGCGTGGGAATGTTTTGCAAGTCTCATCTATCATTTACAGTACAAAATCTTTTCTAGTATTTGGGTTCCATATTACCTCTGTGTGTTTCTTGCATGATCGATTAATGCTTTTCTTCTAAAATACAACCCCCGCACAAGACAGTGATGGTGCTGTCAATGGAAAAGGGGTTTGGTCCCATTTTTAGGGTAGTCTTCCAAGAAGTGTCCCCTTGTCAAAAATGGTTCAAATCTGCATCTGAAAACCAGACCCTCCCCTGTGCCTTCCCATCCTGACCTTTTGCTTATGAATTATCATACTTGCTCTGCCTAGTGCTAAATATAGTGCTGTCAGTGTGTGATATAGGTGTTCTGGTCATGTGGGCTACATCAGGTACATCAGGATTAAACATAAGATGAGAAGTGAGCCCAGTCATAAAAAAAACCACTTTTGTAGATATGCAGCTGCAAGGTGTTATGTGCATGTATAATTTTACCAGTGAAAACTTCAGCTGTTAGACATTTCTAAAATAATCCATTTCCATTTCACATATGTAATAAATTAGTTAGGTAACTAACTGCCTTTTGAGAGTTAGACCCAAAGATGTGATATGCTACATTTTAAAGGGGTGTGGGGGGCTGAAGTAATGAGTTAATTTCTTCCACAGTTCAGTCAAACTACTTTTCCCTCAAAGTAAACTGATATTATACCTTAAAACGTCCAAGACAATGATTGTTAATTTTTTTTTTTTTTTTTGGAAATGCTTTTTTTTCCTATATACTTTGTTTAGTTGTTTAGAGCTTGAGCTTGAACAAATATATTCAGGAGAGGTCAGAGGTGAGAACAACAATTTTTTCATTTAGGAAATTACTGTCTGGGAAAGTTAATACAGCAGAGAATGTATTAGTAGGTGCAGAAGCCATTTCAAGGAAGAAGCATGAACAAAATCCTGGAGAAGGACTTCTGTGGTTCCAACAGGGTATCATGGCTTCTCAATGTTTCACCTACACGAGCATCTGGAATATGATATTAAATTATGTGTAAAGTGGAAACAGAGAGTCACACAGCATACAGGGACGATTCTCTGGAGGGGCTGATTTTTAGAGAAGTGAAAATGTAAGACTGATCAGAGTGTATTTATCAGAAAAATAAAGGAACTGAAAATGTGGTGTGTTTGTTGTTGTTGTTGTCCTTGTTGTTGTTTGGGTTTTAGTTAGTTTGTTTGTTTAAGGTTTTGTTTTGTTTTGTTTTGTTTTGTTTTCAGTTGTATGAAAATATAACTGGGAATTAAGAAAGTGACTTTCTGGGATAATCTTTCCAAGGAATGAGAGCGCTCAGGTCCATGAACAATTATGATAAATGCTGAAGACCATGTACAATGGCAGCATTCCCCCACTGCCAGAACAAAAGATGAAATGGTTACCTCTGTTTCATTCTCAGCCACATGACTGTGCAAAAGTGTAAAACAACTCATATTCAAAATGCTGGCATTTCACACAGTAGTCTATTTTCTGTTACAAAATGCAGAAAAGGAAAGAAATAGTAGTACTCACTTTTTACTTCCTGATTAGAAAGTTCAATGATAAAATGAGGAATTTGAGGCTGGAATGGTTATGTTTGGGATTCTCTTCTGATTTTCCATTACTTAATATAACATAATGAAGTGCTGCTTTTGTTTTTGCCACAACATTGATGGGAAAAAAACCCAAACAAACAACTGAAGCTGCCTGTTTAGACTTACTCAACATGAAAGGCTGCTGCAAAGCCTCCAGCTAGCTACAAGCAACACCTAATTGAAATTTTTAAAACTTGTGCAGTAAGGAAATGCCACTGTGAACCCGTTTCAATTAAGTGTATGCAGATAAGAAAAGGACTGGGAGGGAAAGGAGGACAATCCTCAGCAAAATTAAGCTGTTGCTTGCTATTGCTGGTTTTTACAACAGGAAGAAGCACAAGTAATTCCTCTCTGAAGTTGTCAGAACTGTTCCACAGCTCTTTTTCTGCCTTTTCCAAGGGCAGCCGTATAAGGCAGACAAAAGGGAGGGATCCTGCGTTACTCAGGGTGGGACTTGATATGCTGGGGGCAGAGTCAGGCAGCAGCAGCTCCTGTGCCTTTACCTCTCTGGGGAGGCTGCTCTGTGGAGTTGAGGGAGCAGCAGCGAGATGGAGTAGAAGGACTCACAACAAGAGTAAGTAGGTACTGTTTGCCAGCTGGTTGCAGGCTTTTCTGTGCTTTATGTTTGACTGTGTGGGATCCCCTGCTTTGGTTAAGTAGGCTAGCAAATATCTTCCAGGTAGCTGAGTTTGCAGCTGCTGGGTAGTCAGCCTTTTGCTGCAAGCACCTGTCTAGGTAGCCTCAGCACCCTAAAATTAATTATATGTAAGGAGTGTATTTCTTATGGTCATGCAGATTGATTTGGATGAAGGGCTTTGTGCTTCAATGTCTGGTCCCTACAGCTTTTCAGTGCCAAGAGAACTGATTCTATTGATGTAATACTAATATAGAAATGTATTAGTCCATCCTACCATGACCAGTATTAAGGAATGAACACACTGTAAAAAGAGCACTAGTCCTTGTAAATATCTTGTGGGATAACTTAATGGGCTTTGTTCAAATGTCCTACAATGATAGTTCATTCCCTACAGATGAGGGTGTTAAAGAAACAACAAAAAATAAGCTTCATTTTTATTTATTTTTTTAAAGGGGGTGAAGGCTGAAATTATGTCTCAAAATTATTCTGATGAGGCTAAAGTAACTCAAAATGTAGGTGTGAGTCTCTCGTGACAGCGGAGCAGTCAGCTGCAACTCACAGGTGTGCAGGATTCGTATTGTGGATAACAGAGTATATTGCAATATGTCATTAGAAACATAATTTTGACATTAAAGTCAGCAGTGCTTTGAAGTTAAAGTCACCTTCCGCAATATTTCTAGTATTTTTGTCTTTTTATTTTCACTTTAGCTAAGAGTTTAAAATAGGGCAGCTTTTCACCTTAGCGCATAAGAAATTAAGCAGTACAAAAATGACACTTCAGAAAGACAGCTGCTCTCAGTGTCACAAAATTATTAATATTGCTAAGTATTTGTGTGTATTAGCAGCAAGTTAAATCTGCCTCATGAAATATATATTGATTTATGAGAGTCTTATTTTCTGTTCTGTTTTCTCTAAGTACTTGCTTGAAATCAGCAAGTTAGCCACAAACATTAAATGGCTGGAAGAAAATCAAGAATCAGGCCAGGGGTCTTTGATATTTTCTCTTTTAGCAGTATTAACCTCCCAGTGACAGTTAGAATTAATGGTATCCTCCTGTTTACACTAGAGAAAATTTGTTCTTGAATACCATGGACTGCAAGATCAGATTCCATGAGAAGGCTACAATAATTTTTCAAGTCTTAAAATCGTTCTGTAACACTGACACTCTAGATAAGATCCCTTGAGGAGAAGGTGTTGAAGTTCAAAACCTCAGCCAGGTGTGTTTCAGGCAACAGCAAGTTTATAAATTCCAGGAAATTTTTACAATTCCATCTCTAATCAGGACACTTCAAGAACTGTTCAGCTTAAAGCAATACCATGGGATCAGCTCTCAAGACAACTCGGCTGCTGTACTAGTGCTGCACTCTTTAGATAGTTCTAGTCTTCCTTCTTAACAAATGTAACTTAGGATTATAATTCTCTTTCTTCCTCCAGATGTCTTAACCTCTTTTCTTTCCCATCCTTCTGTTACTTCTGTTCTCTAATATGTGTTGTTCTCTAGTATGTGTTATTGTCTAATATGTTTTTCTGATTTAATTTCAGAAGCTGTGAGTGACAGCAGGTGACAGGCTGACAGCTCACACTCTTGTCAAAGACAAGCTCCTGATAATAGCAGAAAGTCATCTTACCAGCTGCTGGAGAACACCCTGGGCAGGGAGGACATACAATACCTTCTTCATAACTTTAAATATTGATCAGGGTTACTATCAACTGTGCGTTGTTACAGGATGTCCTGTGATAGCGAAGAAACTGTTGGGCACCCTATGTATAACCTCTGTGGACAGGTTCAAGGCTCCACTTCCCAACTTAGCAGTCTGAGTGGAAATAGGAAATCTGCAGCATTGCTGGAAGTTCGGGGGAACATAAGCAAGATGCAGTACTCTTCCGTGCCGCTGGATCCAGAAACTCCAATGGATAATGGATCTGGGATTCCCCACAGCACCGCGGAAGGCAGGAAGGCTGCAGCCTCAACAGAAAGTGAGGTCCACAGGGCCTGTACAACCAAGTGTTTCCATAGCCGCTATTTAACTAAAACTAGTACGCAGGGAGATGTCTACAACTTCCTAGAGAGGCCCAGTGGATGGAAGTGTTTCATCTATCATTTTACCGTGTAAGTACCTACATTTTTACATAATCTTTGGTGTAAGAAAAATTTGAAACCATCCACTTAGTCAGCCAGAAGCCACAGTACTTGAGCTCACAGGCTGAAAACCTGTTGCATGAGTGATCCCATTGAAAGCAAAGGAAAAGCCAGTCTCTCAAATGCTCAACCTCTATATCTATTAACATTTTGTGAGGAGTCCTTTTTATTCTTCACTTGATATTTGTCTTCAAAGATGTAGACTGTATAATTTTATATTTGTGATGTAAATTCCTATATGGTCATGGCAGTTTCTATTACTGCCTTGGCTGCTTTATGTTGTTCTAGTTTCAGACATTGCAGTTTACAATTACATGACATGTGGATGGTTTGGTTGTGATCAGGTAAGTCACATTTTAAGTCTATTTTGCTCATGCTGAAATACCAAAAGAAGTCATTTGTGGACAAACATTCATAACATCACTAATTTGAATTAATATACAGTTCTGAATGCATAATGAGTACAATTTTAGCAAAACGCTTTTTTCATTATACCATGCATATAGTACTTGCAAGGAGAAAATGAAGGCTTCCAGTTATTCTTGTAAAACAGTGGTTAGTATATTAATACAGCTGCTTCTCTTTTCCTTGAACTGCTTATGGTATCTGTCAAGTTTAGCAAGACCTCAGTTGCTGTTTTAAATGCTGCTTAACAGAATAATTTGTCATCTTAGCTGTAGAAATTGTCTGGCTGTGTTCTCACTGAGGCAAGGGGAAGTTTTGGTGGCTATGGTGAATGCAAACTGAGCCCAAATTCCTTGCTTTTATTATAAAATTAGCATAGGTCCTGAAGAAATGCAGAATGTTGAAATTATTCTGTTTGTCTCAGATGAACTGATGGGTTGACTGCAGTTTGTAAAAACCATTATCAGTTACTGCAGTCAGAAACAGCCCAGAGAAATATATGGCAATTATAATAAGTCATAATGCTTCTATTTGGCATAAAATAGATGGTCTTATTAATACTTGCGCCCTTTCACCCTTCAAAATCATATATGGATTTTTTTAAAAGGACTTTTTGATTCATGAAATTTTACCAAGTAAAAGGCTAGGGTCTTTTTCAAGGACTATGCTTACAGTATATAATAATTCCTGAGGCTTAAAGAGATGCAATTTATGAGATTTAAATAAGTGAATAGTCACGATGTAAGCCTATTTGAGGTTAGAACTTATTAATCTTGCTAAAATCCATATGTTTCATCATTTGAGTTGCTTTTATCTCAGACTAAGGTTGACCTTTAATATGTACTTATATTCTGCTATGGGCATTTCAGTTTAAAAAAATATATATACATGCACACATGCCACACTAGAAAATTCGATAAAACATTGCTATTACAAACAGAAAACTCCTTTTTTTTTTTTTTTTTTTTTTTTTTAACAATAGTTGGGTTCCTAACTTTAAGGAAATAATATGGAACTTGGCACCTTTTAAAAGCTTTTCATTTCAGATTGCTTGAAAGTGAAATATTTAAACATAGGACAAAATGCTGGCTAAAACCTAAGTATATTTGTCCTAGTAATAATCCAAATAACTACATGGTGTGTTCATTTATACAACAAGTTTCTGTTTTGGAAAGAACATGTTATTCAATATTAAGTATCATTAAAGTGAAACATTGTTAAAACAATACAGAGCTAATCTAAAGTAGAATTAATTTTATAACGAGTACAAGCTGTAATTTATTTTTAAAAAAGCTTCCACTGTTATATCTATGGTTTTCAGGTAATTTATGTAGAGCTGATCTGATGATGATGATGACTATTTTAACAACAAATCCAGTCTTCCAAGTCTGTAGCTGATATTTGTGTAGCCAACAGAGCTGGATATGCAGCATCCCTTCTTTGTCCTTTTGTCCTTCATATGCCACAAAGACCACATAACTCATGTACAAACTTGTTGGAAGTTTCTATCCAAGAGGGACTGGAGTCTGTACTGATCTGGAGCCAGTTCTGCTAGAAAGAACCTAACAGGCAAGACAAGGGAACAACAAGTGCTCCAGGTGGTGACCTTCCTCTTGCATTCTGAAATTACCGAAACAATCTCATCTCGTGTAACATTTATTGTATGCCTGATGCTTCAAGTCCTCAAGGAACATCATAAGATAGGTTAGAAAGGGGAGTTATTTTTGCCCAGTTACATCTGAAATTCATCTTATTTTAGTGAAGTTATTCCAGGCTAAAATTGTGGTTTAAAAATAAAATATTTGAAGAGATGAGTGGATTTGCCTGAGAATTCTCCTTCCCAGTTCTGAAAACTTCCTCATTTAAGTAATTTTCAGCTTCACTGTAGGTACTGTGAAATACTTAACTTCTGAAATCCCCAAGAATAGGGTAAAGAACAAGTTAGAAAGAGATGAGGGCTTGATAAAAAGCTGTGACATGCAACCGCAATACATTGATCCTGACCAACCAGTTCTTGCAGCTATATGTTGGATATCAATATATGTTAAAGTCCAGCTGCTTGACATATGGACCTCAGTCCAGAAAAAGAAGTGTGTGGATGTCTTAAATTTGATTTCTAAATACAACTATGCATTTGTTTAGATCACACCCACATGTCAAGCTATTAGGGTGTAATCATCATATTTTATCTTTTGAATGATTAGTACAATATGTATTGGTGATGAGTTATTTATGGCAATGAAGTTACTTGGCAAATCTATTAATTTAAATTATTTATTTGTAAGTGGAACCTTATTGATGTGATGAGTTTACATTTCTGAAATGTATATGTGTTTAATTACAACTGGAATGGCTCAATTATAGTCTAGAACATTGTGTTCATTTGGCTAAAATACTGTGTTCCAATACGTGTGAGCTGAGTAGGGAGGAGTGAAGCCAGACAGTTTTCCTCATGATAAGGTTACTGACCTCTGTTTAGATGCTAGGCAGCAATGATCATAAACCAAAACCAGAATCTGATGTATGTGGTCAAAGTGCTAGAATGTAATTTTAGTGGGGAACGCTACACTGCCAAGGCTTTGCAGGTCACTTTCCCCCTGGGCAAAAGGTGGTGATGGTCTGGCTTTTCTGTCACTTTTGTAGAGGCACAGAATGAGAAGTAGAAAGGTGCAATTCAAGCCTATGGAAAGAAAAGGATCCCTATATGTGCACTCAGGGACCCAAGGGGTGACTGGTAATAGGAGAAGAGTACCTTCTCTCTTGTGTTCAAGGAGAAGGGGTAACTACTTGCTGTCATATGTTAATTTGTCCTGAGTGTGAGCGATAGAGGCCACCTTGTATCAGTCTAAGGCTGTGCCAGCATCACAGCAGAGCCCTGTGCTGCACAGCTGCACAGCTCAGATCCCAGGATTATGCAGATTTGCATTGAAACTAACTGGCTGTATATCTCAGCAAACAGGGTGGATCCATAGTACCTTTTCTTCTCAGGTACGCCCAGTTGTATTTACTCACTGCAATTCAACCTCCTTGTCCTATCTTTTCCATTTCTCTGGAACACCCAGAAATTTCTAATTTTGGTCTTTTCAGCTGCTGTTGGTTGGACAACTAATTGTTTTTTACTTAAAAGCCAGAAGCTTAAATGGAATCTGGGTGGATAGCACTTGGACTAAGAAGTGAGGAAGCAGAACAAATGGCTGCACTGAGTCTGGTGAAACAGTAACAGAGGAGAACCTGCTCCTGAGAGAGAGAAGGCTTGACTGGATTGTCATAGAAGTTGTGACTGGTGCCAGTGATGCCGAAAATGGAGGAGAAGCGATACAAGAGCAGGCTACCTGAAGAACAAAGAGAAGCAGACTTAAGCAGGAAGGACAAAGAAAAAAAAGGACTCGCAGCTTTAGGAGATCAGAAGGCTGGATAGGCACAAACAGCTGGAACAGCAGGACAGCCGAAAATGGTCAAAAAACTCAGAGAGCCACTGGGAGGAAGAAGGGGTAGGACAGGACAGCTAGAAGTTAGGGGAAAGAGGGAGCGTGGAATTCATGATGGGAGAAGGAACCTTTAACCCATAGGCAACTGGTCTGAATCTCATCCAAGTCAATAGTGAAGAAGTAATGACTGTGGGGAGATACAAAAGGAGCTGTTGGTCTCAGTCCAGTTCTTAGCAAACGGATGTCAGCATCAATGCTGGAGTTAGCACAGCTGGAAAGCTTGTTGGCAGCCAGTAGAGAAACCACAGGCTGGTTGAAAAGGGAGGCAAGTCTAAGGCAAGAGGGAGGCCCATGAGAGGTACTCTCAGATTGTGTTCTCAGGCCTGCCATTTTCTTGTCGTGTAACACTGTGAAAGTTTAAGTGAGAACTTACAGCTGTTCCAGGTTACTTTGTGCTAGTTTAGCCACTTGCTAAATGAGTGTTAGATCTTGTTCTCATTTAAAAGTTAGACCAATCTTTATGTCTCATGACTTCCCACGAGATGGGGTGAGCCAATCTAACAGCCCACTGCTAACAAACCACCTCTGGTTCTGCTTCCCTCATCTGCCTTAGCAGTTCAGTTTGGTCCTGCCAGCTCCAGTTCTCCTTGGATATCCTTGGATTACTGAGCCAATTCAACTTATTATGCTAGCAGAAACCTAGGCCAGCAGGGAAAAGTGAATGGTCTTCTGTCGGGTTAGTAATACACATTCTGCTCTTGAAATACTGTTCACTATTGTCCTCTTAGTGCACCTAGCGGATCGTAATCACCTGTTAAATTTCTTATAAAATTGTACAGAATAATTACAAAGTAACACTGCAAATTGTCTGGCAAGAACTGCAGACCACCTGGTTTGACTGCAAAACATTTCCCAAATGCAGAGTTTGCCTAGCAACAAAGTCTGCTCTCCAGGCTCCCTTTTGATTTATGGGGAAACAACTCCTCCAAATGGTGACTTGAAGAGAAAAATGGCTGTTGCTCTGAATCCTTCCTGGGGGATGTTGTCTGTCTCTCTGACCACATGGGAAAGAAAAGGAGAATGTCCTCCTTAGAATATAGTTTCACAAGAGCTGGCATAATAGTTTACTGGTACCAAAAATGGAAGATTGCCTCTCTCACCTTCCCATCTTCTCTCCTGGCCATACGTTTCTTCTACATAATGTGTTCTGCTTCTGGCACTTGCTGGAGCCTTTCTAAGCTGAGTCAACTCACTGTAATGGTAGAGATCTAGCCCAGCAAGAAAGTGAGTAGCTTTTGATACCTTAAGGAGTTTTAGTGTCTCAGCAAATGGTCTGATGGTGCTGGAACCAGTACTAACCAGTTAGACAAGACTGAAATGGGATGCAGGAGAGCTCTCCATTTTACCACCAATGAACTGTCATGTTGGCTTAGTTGAATATGAAAACGTGAGTTTGCTTTGTTACCCCTCTCCTCATTCATACTGACGCCCACAGCTTCCTCACAGAGAGGCACACACACACACACACACACACACACACATATGCAGGCTCCTGGCAGCTTCTTGCAAAGAACTCATCTAAGGAGTTACTGTTGAGTAACTTGTATGAACAATATCAATACTGTTGCTAACTTATAACTTTGTGAGGAAAGGACAGAAGGTGAAGAACATATTTGTAAAATGAGGGCTGGCCTGCTAAGGGATTTTTCCTTTACAAAAGATTCTATGTACCAATGTGTGCATCACCATGAGCAATATGAAAAGAAGAGAGTTCAGATCATTGGGACAAGCTAAAAATTACATATTTCTTTCATTATTGTTTCTCTTCAGACTGTACTTTCTCTCTTTTTTTTTTTTTTTTTCACTTTCCTCAGCTTCATGTAAGAAATGCTATAGTCGTGTTCTGTTAATACAATTGAAGGAGTCACCATTCTGGCTGATATTCCGTTTTTGTTCAGCATACAAGCACTGCTGATGTAAAGCACATTAAAGGGCAAAAATAAAATGTGAGACATTTGCCTGCATATCTTTTGATTCTTTGAGTATAAAAGCTCTCAGATAAACTAATATATAGAGCAAGTAAGTTAGCATAGTATTTTCCTGCTTATGTTTTTATCTGTAAATGGACCCTATTGCCCATTATTTATAACTGTTTATCTCAAAGGGACCATCAAATTCCCATTTCTCTCCATTGCACATTTATCTCTAGAATGCAAGCAGCTATTTTGCTTTTTCCAACGATGTGATTGTAATGTAACCAACATGAGCAACAACTAAAGTTCAGAGTAGTTGCAAGCATATGACTGCTTTCAAGATTCTGGTTTTGACCTAGATGTCACAGCTTATGTCTGGACATGATGTACATTCATAAGGGTAAGTTAGGGTTTTTTATTATCCTTATTAGGTTCAGGATGTTTATTTCCAGCATAGCAATTACTTATTTGGACATTTTATACAGAAATTGAACTGAGAAGTTTTCCAATTTGTAACTACAGTAGCTAATTTTTGTCTATATGCTATGTCTATATGTCTGTATCTATGTATCTATATGTACAGAGCGGTACTAAGCTGATGGCTTGTCTATGATGATAAACTTTGGATACCAAAAGATGAGTGATATTAAAGGGAATAAACCCAAGAACTATTAACTTCATGCAAGTGAAATAATCTTACTACTACTACTTAGGGTTGCATGGTCAACTGGATATGGGGGAATGGCTTAAGTTGCTAATGGAGGTGCACTAATATTAAACAGAATTATCTTTAGTATTCTAGAAAGTCCAGAGACTGAGCTGTTCTAAAAATACATGGAGACAGTTATAAATTTTTAGCCTCTTTTCCGAAGGAAATGAGGTTTCTGCAACCACACTGTCTGAGCGCATCTGTCTAAAAGTGCCTTGCAAAAAAATTTTGAGCCAGTTGGCAAGTTTCAGCTAATATTGACAGAGGATGAGACATGTCAGAGATACTAAATTTCTTCATGTTTTGTTAAAATAAGCATTTGGGTAGAAGATGGATAAGTTAATAACCCCAAAGATGAAAATACTTCCCTTGAGCTCAAGTAGATTGTTTGGCACCAAAGAGTCTTTTTCAGGAGAGAGGTGTTACAATAGTTCCTAAGGAAGAACTTTGATCTGAGCATACTTCACTTTAGGCACAGAATAACCTAACCACAGAGCACAAAGCCACAGGCTGCATAAGTTTTATTTTCATTTTTTGAAATTATTGATGACTTTTTCCATCATTTATGTAAGAAATTCAATCCATCTTATTCTAGAAGCTCAATTTTATAATGGACTCTGCAATGAATACACATTAGTCTTCCCACAGGTTAATGTTGTTTCTACAGTGAAACCATTTGTTTCTATAATGAAAATAAATACTGTAGTGTGACATTAATATGGTGCTGTTGATGGAATTTTGTTACTCTTTTGTGGAAAAATGCTCTATTCTTACAGAAACAATAAAAATAAAAAGGTACTCCTTGACATTAATGTTTCAATCGCTCATTAACTTGTTGAATCCACATGGTATCAAATTCAAGAACAAAAGTGTTTCAGATGTCTACATGATAATCAAGCTGGCACTAGCTTATTAATAAATGTATTTGCACAGCAACTTTATATGCATTTATTTTTTTCCCTTTTTTTGAAACTTGAACTCAGAAACATGAATTCATGTGAGTACTACAAAGAGATTTGTGTTACTTTGTAAATGGTGGCAGTAATTTCCTGTCCCTGTGGAGTTGTGTCTTAGATCACATGCTGAAACCTACTGATCTTTTTTTCTCACAGTCAAAGTTGATGATAAATATCAGATTCATGAACACTGATCATGAAGTAATTATGATGAACTGTTTCTGTCTATGTTTAAAGAACTTATGAGATCTCTTCTAGAAAGTCATAGTGCCTCAGAATCAAAACAAAAGCTTGATTCTTGTACCCAGGGAAGGAGAGGACATCCGGACCTTCTGGTAACAAGACATATGGAGATAAGAGCAAAAAAGACAAACATAGCAGCATGGATGTTAGAGGAAGATACAGGCACTCAATTAAATCCTAGGAATGGCAAGGCACTGAGAAAACGTTTCTGTAAGATCAGTGCTTCTGGCAATTGTAATGGATGCATGAATGTAATTTATCAGTTCTGGATTAGTGCCAGCTAACCTCAGAGAAAAGGCAAAATCCAAGTCTTAGAGCTCTAAAGAGCAGTAAATATGTGAGGCTGTTAAATGCTTTGAAAATGTGAAAGGCTCATTATTAGTAGGAATTGTGGATTTTTAAAAAATAACATGTCTTTGGGAAGTTGGTTCAGAAAGCTGGTTTGAAGTGGGAGATCTTTCCCTGTGATGTGTGGCTCATGCTGTGATTTGAACAGCATTGGTATTAGCTATTGATTAAAACTGGTTTGTGACAATTTATACATATGCAGGTGAAAGGTCTAAAGAAAAATGCAGAGTAGAGTGTGTGTTTGTAAACTACCTTTAAAATTTTCTAGGTGTGTAGAAATACTGGCTAACTACTTTGGATTGGAGCCAGCTGGACAACTTCATATTACATGCAACTGGGCTATCAGGCATTTCTGGATGCAACCTAGAATAAGCTGAAGGAAAAAAAGTAAAAACAGATACCTTCCATATACCCATGTTCTAGGTGGACTTTTCCTTTGGTTGAAGGCTTCAGATCCCTGAAAATACTTTATTCTGTGGCAAACCAGGAAGTTAGGTATACCCAAACTCCCTGTCAGGCAGGATGCCTGTTAGCAGCATCTAAAGCTAGGCAAGGTTCCATTTGAACCTCTCTGATCTCCTCCAGTTCTGCTGAAATCAACGCATTCCCAGACTACTTTCTAATTTTAACATATTGGTGTTTTCAACAGAAAAATAGTTCCTTTACCAAAGTTTCCAACCAAGTCTAATTTGTGTAGGATCACATAGGTATAAGGTCAAGACCTTTCCACAAAACATCAAACCTCAGGAGCCTGGAAACAGACCTCTGAGAGAACCGAGGGACACCACAACTTGACTACAAAGGCATATGGACAACCTTCTCTTATGACTGAGTCAGAAATTCATTTGGATAACAAAATTATGTAAGCACCAGGAATGAGGTTTTCTTCAGACTAGCGGGAATGTTTTGTAGAAGCACTTGGCTATTCAACATAACACAGTATAATCCCATTTAGAAGAAACTTAAGTGCTTCATGCACGCAGGAATTAGAAAGTCTTGCACTTCTATAGCACAAAAAAATGGACATGCTCTCCTTAATTTTCTTACCACAAAATAACCACTTAAAATAAAGAGCAACCCCTGCCTCTGGAGCCCCTAATAGAATTTTATGTTGGCTATGCTCATTTATTCTCCCTGACAACATGCTGTCTTCAAGATATTTGTCTCTGCTGGACAACTCTGTAGTTTATCATCAAGCAAAAAGCCAAAGGATCAATAGGTGTAATTACACATAGATTTAGTTGGACATATTACCATTAATCCAATCTCTTTCTCTTGTAATTTAACTCCAGCTGAAGCAATTGGGTTTCTTCTGTCCTAGTGTGTTAGTAGAACAGAACAGTTTGACTTCCCATCTTGCTGGAGCAAACAGTGTATAGGATAAAAAAATTTATCTAAGATACTAAGAACCAGGTTTTGGATATAATTTAAACTAGAAATGTGTATAAGCCATTTGTATGTATCTAGCTTAAGGGCTTTCACACAGTGAAGTAAGTCACAGTAGCTCCATTTCAAGGAAGGAACACAGCAGGGGAAAGACATATCTAGTTGTGTTAAAAACACCAGTGGCCCACTGAACACTACAGAGCATAGGTTTCAACAGCTTTTCTGTAATAACTTTTGCTGATTTTCTTTTACTGTAGAACTCACATGTTTCTAAAAATGTTTTCTTTTCTAAACATAGCTTTGCAGAGGCCATGAAATTTGGCAAGCCCAAAAGGCCGAAAAGCTACTATTTTGTATTTGGTTGCCAAGGAGTATATCTCTGTCTACCAGTTTATAAGTTTGTCCTCTCCTCACCCATCTCTTTTTTTGTTATTCAAGAGATAATGTTCCCACAAGCATCTCATATATCAACATTTCAAGCACATTTATCTGCAGCAGATAAACACAAAAAAACCATGCAGATAGTCTTTGATAGAAATGGCATTATTTGATGCAAAAGTTAAAAGGAGGAATGATTATTATTTCTCCTTTAAGAGCTTTCATTAGGTTTGTCTTCCATAGAAAAATGAGATTGTTACAGCATGACCTTGAAAGTGTTCACCCTTGATAAAGTACTTGAAATAATTTTGCTCTCAGTGTTGTAGTTAACCTACTAGTTCCAAGTGTTTGCAGGCTTCAGTAGAACATACTCATAGGCAATTATCTACTAAACAGAATCTGTCCCTGGCTACAATAACAACAGAAACATGTTTACAGTTGCACTATCTACTTTCCCAAATGAAGTAACGGTTAGGGAGATTGGGACACAGAGAGGCACTCACTTGTTACCTTTAACCCATGTTGATCAACTGTCCAATGTACTAGTACTGCCTATTTAAATTTTTTAACACGTGAAACAGATTTAAGGATGATGGTTTAAAAACATTGATGAAAAAGCAGTATCCTCTTGTTTTATGCATAAGACTTATGAACTTCAGGAGAAATAAAGAAATACTAAAATTTAGTGTACATTAGTAAGACCTCCCTTAGGAAAACATGGCACCTCTGTCTTCTGTTGATGTGAACTGTGTTAAGTGGGAGTCCAAAATCAAATAAGAAATTCTCAGAAAATCCTCTTTCCTCTGATAAGTAAAACCTTTTTTCTTTTTTCCTTTTAAAGAGAGAGTAAGGAGGAGTCTGTACATAGTTGATAAGGGGTCAGTTTCTGTCTTCACAAAAGTAAAAAATATGAAGAAAAGAAAGCCAGGTGTTTTGAGAGGTAATACTGCTCTATTTTTAGCAGCTCTCAGTATTTGCTAAAGTAAAAGATCAAACTATGGCTTGACATCCTTGGGAATCACAGAAAGACTCAAAGGGGACTACAAAATACCAGAAAGCAGCATCTTAGCTCTTTTCTGGATAGTAATGAGTAGACCAGCTTTACTAGTTTGTAATTATTTATGTCTCCTCCTTATCAGCTCCTTCCCTTTAGGAACTGAACAGCCACCAACAAGGAAGACTGTTCCCTGTTGATGTAAATGACTACCCCAAGCAAGTAATCAATCACAACCTGTTTTCACCCCCTTGCAGCACAGAGAACTGCCCATTGCATCAGAGAGTATGGATAGCAGGGAACAAGAGAAAGCCAAACTGGCAGTGGTGGGGAAAGGGAAATTGGCATGTGATGAGCTTTAAGTGCTTTCAGCTCAAACCAACAAATTAAACTCACACCCATCCACTTACTTTACCTATAAGTATCCCAGAAATCTAATCAGAATTATTTAGGGAGACCCAGGACCTGGTAGTCATTTGTTGACAAGTTTAAACTTGTGAACTTTGTCATTGCATCTTGGGGAACAGCTTGTTTGTCAAACAAAAACTTAAAGCGAGACCTAAAGACACACCAGTGGTGAGTCTTGTTAAAGGTTTTTATGTTGTACCACATATTCAACTATTGTCCCACATTGTCCAAGGGAATTTGGCACTCACTCAAGGTTTTTTTTCTCCAGTATGTTTGAAAAGGACATTGGTTAGAGCTATGTTTAGCATCCCAGAGCCTGTTAGGAGCAATCCACAAGGAGGTTTCCTGATTGCCTAAGAGGCAACAGAGATGTAGCTTGTTGGATTCTACAGATTAGTTGGCAGTTAATTAAACAAATTATCTTTAAGTTTAGACTCCTAAAAACTAACCTGCAGTTTGGTGCATGGCTCAGTGACAGAGATAATAACCTTAAAAAAAATACGAAGGCAGTGTGTGCTGACTACTGTTTTAAGGGTATTGGAAGGAGAAGATAAAGCTGTTCTGCTGTGTTAGAGAAGAAGGTGCAAAAGGATTGTTTGTTTCTATGGGAATGGATTTACTTGGAGAGCAGAGAGGACTTGACCTTTGTTTCTGCTACTTGTTTCCAGCACTTTTGTCATAACACAGATACCACTTGCTCACCCAGCTCAACCCCATGGCTTCTTTCCAACAGCCTGTGGTGAGCACTGAGAGTACAAACAGCTCCTCCACTGTGGCAGGAACGTCTCCAGCAGTGTATA
This sequence comes from Columba livia, assembly GCF_036013475.1. NCBI lineage: Eukaryota > Metazoa > Chordata > Aves > Columbiformes > Columbidae > Columba > Columba livia. The sequence goes on along the minus strand of NC_088602.1, from coordinate 141,709,649 downwards.
AAACCTGTCTCTGGGACTGCGATGTATACCATGGGTCCTGAAAGGCACCTCAGGGGTCTCAGCTTCAGCCTCTCCCTGCCTCCCACTCCAGGAAACACTTATCCAGTGAGAGAGGAGAGCAGTTCCAGCTTCTTCACACTGAGGTTGTGTACACCCACAAATGGCTACTTGTGTTAAGTGAAATGAAAATTATATACTGTAAGATCACTGCCTGGAACAGTACCATTTGGGGTTTTGTATATGTTTTTATATAGTACCTACCATAAAATGTTCCTGTTACTTTTGCCATCTTCAGTCTATCTGACTCTGGCTGATAATGTTAGAAACTATCCCTTATCTGATTCAAGTTCAATGTCTGAACACTTCAAGTAAAGAATGGGAAGATCTACTTTCATGCTGGTTGTGAGGAGCACTAATCAGGTACTTACCATTCCCACTAGCTTCAGCAAGCTTTTCTGTCCTGCTGGAGGTGGCAGCAGCCTACAGACTGTACTGTAAGATTATTAGAGCATCTCGGATCTAGGTGCTCTATTTGGGACTGCCTGGAAAAAAGAAGAACAGCTGTGTTTGAAATTTGAAACATTGCTAGTGGAGGAGGTTTCTAGCATTTTGGGGAGTTCAAAAAGGAGCTCTTGGTATTGGGAAGGCCTTGGATTGAGGCATCCTTGCACTCAGAGGAACCTGTTTTGTGGGACTCAAAATGGGATGGTATGAGAGCGTCACAGAACCTGGAGGAAGCCAATAGAAAATAATCACGTTAAGTGCATACCTGAGCAGCAGAACTGAGAGTCTTGTTATTTTCACTACTATGAGCTGATAGATAGTAGTGGAAAGGCAGAGCTTTTTACTGAGATTATACATGCTAGAAAAAATATTCAGTTCTGAATTCTGGATCTTCTGTGTAAGAACTAATGCTGTATAAGCCTGCTGAACAATCATTTTTTTTCTTCACGTTATTCATACAAAGAATGAAATGTAGATAATCTTCTGCTTTGTTTAACGTCTTACAGATGACAAGATTGCACAGCTTTTGGACTGCAGGTTTTCTGAGCTTCATGAGGACATGTTGACCCAGGACATGGCAGCACACATGCACTCACTTTAAACTAGCTAGATCATACACTGGTACCAGAGCAAACTGGAAAGCACACATAGCATTTTAGGCAGCTAACCTGTGTGGAGATATGCTGCCTTCAGCAGTTCTCAGACAAGGCAGTTCAAACTAGCTCAGTTTCAGCTCCAGTAACATTTGTGTAGGCATGTCCTGAGATGAATTTGTGAAGTAATCACACATGTTGCCAGGGCACTGAGTGCACCAAACGGCTGACCAGAGCAAATAGAGCATGTTGATGCAACCAGGGTCCTGAGAGCAACCCCCTTCCTATCAAAGTGTGTTCCTGCACTTTGCAAAGGTCCGGTTTTGGAGTAGGACATGTAAAAAGCCCTTGTTTTAGCTTTATGCATGTTGTCCCCAGTTCCCAGGAGTGTTAATGTGGCCCATAGCTCTGCCGATTGTTGAGGTATTGAATCCTTTCACAAAGTAGTTGAGTAACCAAAATCTGCTCCACATAATAATCTGGATGCCCTTGTACCATGACTGCAGGTGGGTATTGTATTGCTGGTAAAAGGTGGGTGACGAGGCATTAGCAGGAAGATCTAACGTGTTGGGTTGATCTTCACGCATCTCAGGGCAATCAGAGCCTCTTGGTGCCCTCAGAGCCCTAACACATCCTTTCCATTCTTCCAGGTTCTCTGTGGATTCAGATGTACAATAGTAACATGTAGCCTATTATTTTTAATGCTGTGGTTTTGAGTGGGAGGTTATGGAGCAGAGCTGAACTCAGGAGCAAATTCTGCTGCAATGGAATGAGCATGTTTTATAGCTTCTGAAATAGTCATTGCAGTATTGCAATGTACAGGAAAAATACTGTGGGTTTTTTTTTCTTAACACGTCAGGAAATCAGCAGGTAGTTCCCACTTTTTATGATACATAAAAATACACAACATTTAATTTGAATGTGAGCTCTCATGAACACAAAAATTGACCTTTGGATACAGAAAGCAATTAATGCCATCTGCTTCTCAAGATGCCTTTACCTTTTTTAGTAAGAAGCTTAACTTTATTTTGATATAATTGAGTGTGTTTATGTTCATCATCCAAATTTTTTACAACTGATGACACTTTCAATAGCTCTATTTTGGGATTCTTACCTTTATTTTATCTTGATATTCTACATAAAAATCTGAATCCGTTTTATATCTTTCTTAGTGTACTGATTCCTTGAATAAATATTAAATTAACATGACACCTGTTTAAATTTAATTATGTATTTTCAAATTTTCCCTGTTTCAACTCTAAAACCTCAAAAATAAAAAAACAGATAAAGAAACTTCTAAATGTTAAATGTTTATGATTTTTAGTCCAAATAAAAAATTAAAGATGCGTTAGTAAAGACACGTTAAAGATATGTTAGTATTGTCAATCTTAAATTTAATAATTTATCTTATAATCTTAGTTTTTAGGAGTAATGGTGATTTGTGGTTATAATGGAAATTAAATTGAGCTTCAGGTATTACCTGCAAAAGAGGTTCCTGTTGTCTTCTGTTTCACATCTAAAATTATGTCCAGAATTCACTGTCTCTGTAGACAACAGCACTTTAGCTGCAAAAGCTGTGGAAGGAAGTAAGATGAGAAAAGATAGCATGAACAGAAAATTGTTTTTATCATCAAAACGAGACAACAGAAGCACAAGAAATTATCAAATGAGCAAAACCTGAATTTACCGCTTGAAGCACTTCAGAAAAAGAGGTTTTATTTTGCTATTTTTATTTTACACATTAGCTCTCCCCTACAATTCTGCCTCATAGTTATTTGCCAGAGTTTGTGGAATTCCTCTCCCTTCATATAGACAAAAATGTAGCACTCCAGTCCTTTGACCAAGTGTATATTACATGTTTAGAATGATGTAAAAAGCATCAAATAATAGTTCAGAATGGAAATCCTTCTATATAAGACAACCATCTTAAAGAGGTTACAGAGACTACAAGTGGCATATTTCTTGTCCTTTTTACCTTTTTTTCTCATTTTAATGAATGAACTGAGATCGAAACAGTCCTCAGCTGCTTTCTTCTGAGCCGCACTCTTAATTTCTTGAGAATCTTAAGTCAGGCTTGATTCATAACATGTTTGTCTGTCTCACGTTCCCCAAAATGCTCTCATTCTGAATGGTCACATGCTAGCAGCCATTCAGTATGAGCAAAACTGGGTCAAAAAATGGGATTTGTGCTCTCACTAATAAATCATGAAGCAAAATGATCATGAGCAGTCTGGGTGATCTCCTGATAAAATGTCCCCTAATTCAGCTCAAGAAGTGGATGTGCTGCAGTCACTTATTTCGACTGTGCAAGTGAGGGGAAATACATCTCTGCTGTGGGCTACATCGTATTTTAGAAATGGCTTAATCCAGTGTTAGCTGAAGAAGCAGTCCCTGGGGACTGGGATGGGTTGAGGTTTGTCTGTGCAATTATTAGCAGTTTTAAAGTAAATTAACACTTTAGTTCCCTCTCCATATAAATCGCCTAGCTGGAAAATAAATATGTGCTTCCCATCAGATAAAAGTGAAAGATTGCTGAGATTGGCTTAGGATTTACAATTGAGGACACTGCTGGTTGCATCTTTCAGCCAAACTGGGGTCAATAAGAAGAAAATTGTTTTTATAAACCACAGCTTTCTCCTGTGACAAGCTACTTGGAAGAATACTGCCACTGCAGTTTGCTGCTGAGCTGTGCAAGACTGATACCTGCTCCCCCCTCCTACAGCATGTATCTCTAATTCCATAGAAATTTTTGCATAGTCTTCTAAACCCGTTTTATCTGTGACAGAGCACTGTTGTGATTAGAGATTACTGGAACATCTTTACTAACAGTTCATGGCATGCTGGCTGATTAGGTGAACTGTCTTGAACAGTCTTTGATTTGAGCTTGCTTTTTTTTTTTTTTTTCTATTTTGTTTGTTTTTTTGTTTCTGTTCTTGCTATTGGTAGTTGTAGGGAACTTGATTTACTTACTCAGTCAGTAGGCTGATGTTATCTTTGACTTTGTCCTCACTGCAACTTACTCTGTACCCACCTCCTGTGAGCTGCTTTTGTTACTGCTTAAAATGGCTTTGTATCACTTGGACAAAGAAGCTGCTCATTTCCCCATCATCATGTTAGTTGCTAATGTCTCCTCGTGCTTTCTGGCATTCAGGCTGAGTCTCAGGCTCTCCGACATTACCTAAAGTTCTTATGCAAGTTTTGCTGTTCTTCCAGGTTCAAATAAACAGGTTGTGATGATTTCTTATGTTTTTGGAATCAAGGTCGAGGATCTCAAGGTCATCCATCCCCACTTTGAGCTGTCTTGGAATAACACAGTATGATGGTCTAGTACTGTTTAGAGCTGACGTTGTCCTTGCTTGCCTTGCTCTGAATGCTGGTCTCAAGTGTGTCTTCACCTATAGCCTCAACTGTCATATGCTGTGTAGGTATCATTCTGTCATGTCATACAATTGACAAAAGTGACAAGGTAGATGTGGCACTACAGTGCTTGAAATTGTTAATAATACAGTATACAAAGACAAGAACTTTCTGCTTGACATTACTGTAAGGGTTTTACACTGGGATTTGGATTTGGGAAAGGAGATTATTGAAACTGGAATATATTCCAGGTACTCTGAAGCTAACCCTTTCCCTCTTGCTAAAGGCAAGTCTTGATCTTTTATGACTAAAAGTGATCTGAAGCGATACTACATTTCAGATAAATACATTTTATATGAGGAATGATAGTTTATCCAGCCTACCCTGTGCTAGAAAAGAATGATGTCTTTGTAATTCACTGGGAAAGAGTGACACTCACTGGCCACAACAAGTAGTGCCATAAATTATGTGAATGTATGGGGACCTTTGGATTGATTTAATGTGTGTTTTCGAATTGGAAAAAAAGAGAGTGGGTGTCAACAAATAAATACAGGAGGGAAGCAACAAATAGCTGGAAGTTACAAAACTTGCAGGCTGTATTAGCGGCCTCTGCACAGTTCTAGGCTCTTTAATAAATAAACGACACCAATTGTTTTCCCTTATGCACATAAATCTTTGCACCTTGCATCAGCCTTTTCATGATTTGTCTCTTTATTTAAGGTTTACACATTTGGTTACTTTTTCTGAGGCCTAATAGTCACGTTAAGGAAAGGGTAAAGATTTGCATCCTCTCATGCCCAGACTCTTCTAGTATTGGACGCTGACAATACACTTGTGCTGTAAGCTCCTTATCAGCTTGCTCTTTTCCATTTGACAAAAGGTGGCTTGTGTTCCATAGTCTCCTGTTCTCAATGCTTTGCTCAGTGTTTGTTGTTGTTGTTGTTGTTTTTTTTGAGGTATGACTCTCCAGCAATAGTGCCTACAGGAAGAAAGTGGGACTTTCGCCCCCTCTGCTGGTTGGCTTATCTTTGGTCAGTGTAGTGACCCATTTAAAGCAATGTATCAGTTTTATTATGACTTGCACAAGTCTCTCTACCCCCTATCATGTACCATCATTTTCAAAGGGATAAACATTTTGAGCTAGAAGTAAAACCACTGAATAATATGCTCAGCAACTTGTGTATGTTGGAGTGAAAGAAGTAGTAGGACTGGGCTATGGGCTGTGTAACTAGTGAATTGTGAGACCGTGGCCAAGATTTGTTCTGTGCTAAAAGCACTGCTAACTCTGACTAAGATGTGTTACCTGGATATCTTTTCACTTTCAGCCTTATTTTTTCTAAAGATATTTCAGCCCCAGGTATTTGCCATTAATGAAGAACTAGGAATCATTAAGATAGCCGTGATGAACACAGTTTTCTTTGTTCACACCTTCAAAACTGGGGAAACAGCTTTCTGTATATGAAAGACTCAGTGAAATTAGATTTTAATTTTCAGTGTGCATGACAAACATGCTTCCCTGTTGGCTCCATCCGTCCTTTACTCCAGGCAGCACAAGTTTGGCTTGTTCTCTTGCACAGTGCTACTAAATGTCAGGCCTCTACCAGCCGGCTTTCAGGTAAGGTAAGGAAAATGCAGGGCATACTCAGAACGCAGTTCAAGAGAACCGTATAGCGTCTGGGCATTAGGAGAGGTTTACTGAAGACATCCAGAAGATCATTGCTGTTTGAGGGGTTGGGAACCTCAAAAAGCTTGTTCTTTTAGGTCTCTTGATCTCCTTTGAGCAGCTCTCAGGAAAAAAGCTAAAAACCTGCAAACAAACAAACAACAACAAAAACCAAACCAAAAACAAAACACTGAACACTGAACTTTCAAATTCCCCTTTGGAAATTAATGCATTATGATTTTTTATTTATTTATTAATTCTACCTTGGGATAGAACCAACAGCCCTAAACTGTGTGCCTAGGTAAGAACAGGTTTCACAATCTGAAGCCACCTCCTTGCCACTATGTTACTGAAATAATTCTTTTATGTTTGTCTTTCTACTTGGAGCTAATGATGGGCTCTCGCTGCTCCTGCTTGGAAACCACACATGCCCTTGGGCTTAGTGTCCTTCTGAGACTAAGGAGATGCATACCCACATCTTCCACCTCTCAGGACAACATCCAAATGGGACAACCCCAGACTCGCTCCCTCGTGTCTCTGCCAGTAGACACTGGGGAACCCAAAGTGAGGCTCAGTCCTCCCAGCACAGTCTCACTAGTGCTGAGGAGAGGAGAGGGCTCACCTCCCTCAATGTGCTGTCCATGCTCAAATGTCTTGGGAAATTTTGAAATATTAACTATAAACATGCTAAATAAGGTGCTTGGTTTTGTTGAACTAAAGACTCATACATATTCTTTTGTCTGTAAAAGTGTAGATTTACTTTGTGTAATGTTTGATTATCCATTATATTAAAAACGGTCATATGCTGAATTTGGACTCTATGTTGTTTTCAAGAAAAAATCACAACCCCCACCATGGGGATTATATATATATATATATATATATATAAAAGTATATGTATATTAACCTAACCTTTCTGGTAAGAAGTTTGTTTGCTTCAGTTTCTCATGGATAATGCTTTCCCTTTGACTTTAGATATTAAGCAGGATTTTTTAATATCTTTAAATTCAATTTTAGGCTTGAACAAAGACAGCTATTGTCTGTGTGGCAACTGAGAAACCACTGTCCCTCTTTGCCTGTGTTAGCACTTACATGCAGTTGACTTGCAGTGTGTGAATGACTGGACCAAGCATGCCAATTATGTGAATGAGAATTGTTTTCAGAGTTCATTATCCTCTGTTCAGTGTTCCTTGGGATCCTGAGCAGCCTGAAAATCTGAAGCATTCCTACAAGAGGAAAAAGAAAGCTGAAGGACCTCTCTGTGGCCACAGATATTAGCATTCTCCAGTTTTCCCTGATTCTAGTCATGGTTTGAATGTGCTGCATAAAGACTGTTGGTTCATTCTACCCTCCATCTTATGTAAACATGTATTCTGGGTGTTTCCATACACAAGCAGTTCTTCGCAAGAGCTAAACCTGAATCTATGTTGTAGATTGCTTCATCTCTAGTCTTAGACCAGTCCTGGTCTCTTGGGCAGACTTTGGACTTATGTTGCAGTAATTTCCCTTGCTGTTCTTGCCTATGCTTCTTGAATGGATGCTGGACCTGCCTCCCTACCCCACCTTGTGTGACAGCCCACTGAAAGGCTGATGGAGCTGATTGCTCTCACCACCTCAGCCCTCCTTAGGTACTGCAAATTGCAGATCTGCATCCTGGTGAGTTAAGAGATGGCCTTGCCTGTGCAGTTGTCACTCTTGGTGCCTGATTTCAGTGGAGAAGCCTCACTCTCACTGCTCCCTGACATCTGTGTATATATACACAGGTGATTCCAGCCAGCTCTGGCAGACCCACCACAGGCCACAGTGGAGCCCCACAGCCACTGTTTGGGCTCCTCTGGGAAAACACATTCGAGAAAAGCCAGAAACACAACATAGGCTGTGAGGTGAGAGGGAAAAATAAAGTATGAGAAACAGCTTTGTGAGCATTGAGGTGAGAGGAGTAGAAGGAGGGGGTGAAGGTGCTCCAGGTACCAGAGCAGAGGTTGCCCTGTAGCCCCTGGAGAGACCATGCTGGAGCAGATTTATCCTGAAGGACTGCAGCCTCTGGAATAGTCCACACTGGAGCAGGGGAACGATGTGAGGAGGAGGAAAAGTGCTATGGACTGACCACAACCTCTCATTTTGCATTCCCCTGTGCCACTCAGGGTGTGTGTGAGGGAGGAAGGTAGAGGAGCTGTGAGTGAAGGAGTTGAGCCTGGGAAAGGAAGCAGACGGGTGATGTTCTAGTTTTCTTGGTTTCTTACTATTCAAATCTGTTTCAACTGCCAATAATTAAAGTTCATTTTCCCAAAGCTGGAGCTGTTTTCCCATGACAATAATTGGTAAGGGATCTCCCTGTCTTTATCTTGGACCATAAGCATTTAAATCTTATTTTCTACTGCTGTTCTGTCAAGGAGAATGAGAGAATGGCTGGGTGGGCATCTGACATCTAGCCAAGGTCAACTCACCACAATTCCATAGTCTATAGATGATATATATATATATAAAAATATATATAAATATATATATATATAAATCTGTGTATATATGTATTTATATGAGTACTTTCCGGTCCAAAGGAAGGGAGTGGCCAGTGAGAGTGTGGCCTGAGATCATATGAGTGTGATGGTTTCAAAAAAACGACAGCCACCCAATCACAGAGAAGGATGAAAGCATATGGAATATGACATAAAAAGTGTAGGTCTCCTAGTATATCATAGGCAGGAGCATTCCACTCTGATGCTTTTCTGACATAGACAGGAAGAGGCAGATGGTCCTATTGGCCAATTGCAGAGCTATCTGTGAACAAGTAGTGTATGATGTTTTACAAAATGGGAACCCCTGAGGACAGAAAGAGGTGAAGGAAACAGATGAGGTGTCTGGAAGATGTACAGGACTTTGGGGCAAGTGAGAATGCAGTGAGCAGTAGTGATAGGGCTTCCCCTGCCACTACAGTGGTGGCACCCACCTATGCTGGGCCAGGGCTGTCTTCATGCTGCTTTTGTCCTCTGCCAAGCTCCCTCTGGTCTGTCACCTCCGTGCTGTACCCAGTGCCCCATCTGTGTGCACCACTCCAGGTGTAGCCCAGCAAAAGGGAACCAGGGCTACAGGGAATGCAGCCCAAGATACGGACAGCCTTCATCTAACATGTGTTTGGGCCTGCCCCGTACCATGTGCAGGACTTGACATTTGTCTGTGTTTTATGAGATTCCTGTAGGCTTGTTCCTAGGCACCTCTAAACAGTGGCTCTGCTCTCAGGTTTATTGACTGAACCCCTGGTTTGTGTCATGGGTGGACGTGAAGAGGTGCTTTTCATTTCTTCTTCTGGAACACTGATAAGAATATTGATCAGGGCACATCCCTGGATGTAGTTCTAAGGAATTCATTTTGTCACTGATCTCTGGGTTGAACATGAATTTTTGCCCTTTCAGATAAGTTCTTCCTCCTATATTTTTCATGTAGAAGCCACCAAAAGCACATTAAGTGTATTTAGTGTGTTTCTGTCTGTTTGCTGAAATCTCACCATTTTAACAGTACAGCCACCAGTGCTATAAGTCTGTCGTTTGCTTTGAAATTCTTGAACTAGCATTGTCAGTAGTGTTTATCTTCTTCAGAAGGGTTTCTCATTGGAAAAAAAAATCTCCTTACACACAGGACTCTGAAGGTTTTAATTGCTGGTATGGGAGTTTGGGAATTTAGGAGTTTAGATACAACCTCTTGGCATAGAATCAGAAAATGACAGCTGAATGAGCTGGGGAACAAGAGAATATGTTTCTGGCTGTTAGTGCAAATATATCAGAAGTCTGTATTTCCGGTCTGCCTATCAGAGTTTTTCATACATCATTTATTTCCACCAGTTTTTTAAATATCACATTACCAATGGTGGAAAGATGGCCAAGACATTGAATGCATCAAAGTAATGGGCATTCTACCAGCATTTAAGCATTTAGCCAACTAGGATTCAATTGTCCATTTTGTTTTCCAATTCTTGTGATTTTTAAATTTTGCTTTTTAAAGCTATTTTTGGAGTCAGGAGTATACATTTTGAGACTTCTGAATTTTTTTCTTGATCTAAACTGTGGTGCTAGAAATACTGTGGTAGTAGCTGTTTCTTCTATATTTATGTGTGTTTTTAATTTATGGAATGCACTGAACGGAACATTTTTCATTGAAGTTACAGTTCCCCACTCCAATCACATGTCTAATTATATTTTAATGAATGCATTGTCAATTATAATACCTTTCTATTGCAGCACATAAGTTATACAGCAATCACTGAAACATGAAACATTCGCTATGATGAGCTTCTATGGGAAACTATACTTAATAATGCAAGTTTTAGCTATTGATTTAACTTTGTTCAGCCTTCCTGTCATTTTTATTCCATGTTTCTCAAAAGTTATTGAATGTAAAATGGTGATATTCACTTGACTAGAAAGAATGAACTGGTTAAACACAAAGTACCTGTGATGAAAAAAGGTATGTGAATGAGAGACCTTAAACTAGATCTAGATTTGCAGTTCATCTTCACATGTCACTAAATGCTGTTTTCTTTTTTGCAGATTTCTTTCGGTGCTGATTTGTTTAATATTCAGTGTACTATCCACTATAGAGCACTATTCTGAATTTGCCACTGGAACCCTTTTCTGGATGGTAAGTGAACTTTTTTTGGGGAAACACTCTAGTCAGTTTGACTAAATCTAAATTGTTTTAGGTGAACAAGAGAGAGAACTGTTAAAAATTTGCATGCAAAGCATGCTACCAGGTTACTTAATATATTACCTGCTTTAATTAAAGGAAGGCCATAGTTTAATGGGGATGATTATTTTCTAGATCTCTGCAGTATGAGAGTACTTGATAGATTAACAGTTTTTATATACTTCCTTTTCATAAAGTATGGAACTGTACCCTGTATCTCTTACAGTGGACAATCGGTGTTCATCAGTCTTGTGCAGTGTGGAACAGGATATTCGATACGCAGGAGGCTCCCTTTCTAAAGGGAACACAGGAGACTCCATTCTGAAGGGAAGAGAGCTTTCTAAAGGGAACAGAGCTTTCTAAAGGAAACAGTAAGCTCAATATGCAATATGCAGGCTTGACCCACTTCTGAGGGAAGTACTGCCTCTTTGGGGCCAAAGACCCTGCCTTGGCTAAAGCCTCAGACCTCTTAGGGACATGATTTAGTGCTAAGAGTTAGGTTGTGGTTGGACTTGATGATCCCGAGGGTCTCTTCCAACCAAAATGATTCTAACCATCTATAAGCTGTTTCAACACACATACAATATTTTTAAGTGCTAATTTAAAGTAGGTGAGAAATACAAGTACAAATTAGACAGTGTTCCTCCTCTCTTCCCTCCCCAAACCCCTTTTCACCTGTAGAAAGTTAAGAATTGAGATGAAGTTTCCTTCATAAAAAATTACTAAATCACTTTTAAACTGTTGCTCACAATATCTGTATTTCAGCCATTCTAATCCTCTGATCTCAATGCGTGATAATCTCAGTATTCTTATTGTGATTTTTTTTTTGCTAAGTAGTGGCTCCTAATATGAAGGATTTTGGTTTTCCACCTGTTAACAAAAATCGGTTACTTGCTTGCTTTCCTATGGCTTAGATTACATTAGTATATGCAGCTTTTGCATGCAATTGACTAAGCCATCATTAGGATCTCCGAGTTATTTTGGGGTTTTAATTAATGTTAATCCTGTATCAAATTCTGCTTGACCTTTAAGCCATATTCAGTGTCAAACAAAATGCAGTATTCTGCCAGTCATATATAGCCTTCTCATACTCACTGAAAGATGTGGAGTGATGATAGGTCAGTATAACCACCACTCAAAACAGTAATACTGGCAAGGATTCAATGCTGAGCTGATTGTTTTTGTGTAGATGGTATGTACATGTCCAGACACATATTATTATTGGACAAAAAACAACTAGATGAAGACAGATGTGTGGTTCACATAGTGCCCACATAGCATTACCAGCTATTTTTAAATGATGTTGTCATCTAACAAATGAATCATGCATAGTCAGTGGCAGTGCTGGAACAATTTCTTGGCCACCTAGTTTTATGACCTTATCATTACTCTCTTGAGTTTAGTTTCCTCCCTACTGTTTCCTTAGCTTCCTTCCCAGAAATGGCCAGCACAGAGATTATCTTTTCTGCTGGCTCCTGTGATTCACTTGCCTAGAAAGCATTTGTCTTAAAAGTGTGAATCTTAGAGTTTTCTCTGAAATGAATGCACTCCAATTACAACACTTGAAAGATTGCTTTTAGAGTTAATGAAATTAGCTCTTTTTCATAGACTTGTGAGGTTTCTTGTTTCTAGTAGCTAAACGGTAAGACTCCTGCTTGGAGCACTTCTCCCCACCTTTACCTTCAGGAATTTCAAACTGAATCTCCCATTTTACCCAGGAGAGTGCTAACTCCACAGAAGCCTGGAGATCATTGTCCTTTTTACTCTGTAGTAGGTCGTCACTCTGATCTACTTCACGCCACAGTCGACCGGTCATGTAACCAGAGAGAGTTTCTCTCACCAAAATATGAAAACACATACATATATGTTTTGCCTTCCATGCCATTCTGCTCTCCAGGAAGTGTCTGAGAACAGGGGAGGCCGCCAGTATGGTGAGAAACAAAATTGAACCAAAGCATTTGTTGGATCAAGTTCAAAATTAAATTGATTTATTTCTCTTCTGATTGAAGAAACCTTCAATTATTTGCATAGCTCTAGTAGTGTGTCAGTAGCAAATAAGTACTAGTATGTGATGGTTGTGGTATTTTCTCACTTGTGGAAAAGTGCTTTTCGTTATACTGAGGTATATTAACAGTTGGGAAGGACCAACTACAAAATTGTAATGTTGAAAGTTGGTAAGGCCTGATAAGAAGGAGAGCATTTGATACTTGTGGGCACTTAAATGTTTTTGTATTTTTTTAGAGAGGGTGAGATGATGTGCCAAATACAATTTTGGATAGTATGTGTCACTGGGGCAGATATGGCATGTTAGTTACAAATGTAACTGCAGATGTGTTCTAAGCCACTAAAATCTTGTGTTTTAAAGACTTAATTTTTTAATGTTCTTAGTACATCTGGGTGGTGTTTGATAACTTCTTGTCAAGTATGAAACCTATCATTCAGACAAGCTATGTGAATGTACTAAGGAGAGAATACTGTATCTAGAAGGCCCTCCAAAACAGTGTTCGTAGTTTAAAAGGAAAAAGGGGGCTGAAGAAGAAGTTGCTGGAACTTGAGGTGAAAAAAGCCCCGAACACTTCCTGTCTTTCCCCCTCCCCCCAAAGCCTATGTTTTCAAGTCTCTGAAAATTCAAGTGAATTCTGGGGGAAAAAAATATGACTCTCTAACCCTGCATTTGAATGTTAAGGCAAATCTGTCATCTTTGAGACATTTTATGATCTCTGTTAATTCCTGGTTGTTCTTTTTCTCATCTGACTATTTAGCAAGCCAGCAAATGAGGGAAGTGACAGTAGCATTGGCACAATGAAACATGCTGATGAACAACAACAGAACATATAGTGAACATAATTTCTTCTAAATTTTTTATACTTGCAGAGGGAAGCTTAGAGTTTCAAATAATGTTTAAAATGAATCACAAGTCTTCTAGGTAGAACAACAATGTGCATGTTATTTCACAGTTTACAAAGCTTAAATATACTTGCGGTTGTTTTTAATACAGATTGCTACATGTAGCATGGTATGAAAAGGAATCTCTAGTTTCCCATGCTTTCTTTGGTCCTGGAGCTGTACTGTTGGGAGCTTTTTCACTTGTCCATCCATCAGTATTTAAAATATGCTGCATGAGAAAATTCTTGTACAATGTCTGGGGAAAAAAAGCACAATGGAATAGGCCACAGTTGTGAATAAACTGTTTGAATTACTGAAGGCAATACTACATTACCATCTACCTTTTAAACTTGCACTGTCTGTCCTTCTCTTAAGCTCTTGCATGTGTTGGAATTTTCCAAGCACGAAAGACAAATAGGGTTTTCCAAAATCATTGTGGCCACTTTAGTTACAGACTGTATAATTGGAGGGAGTACCATCTCTACTTGTCATTGCATGCAAATACTGTATCTCACAGAACTCTGGATCCATATGCATTGTTGATTTATTCTTTTCATACAGTCATAGAATAATTTGAGTTGGAAGGGACCTCAGGAGGTCTCTAGTCCAACCTCCTGCTCAAAACAGGATCAGCGATGAGACCAGACCAGGTTGCTCAGGGCGTTATCCCATTGGGTCTTGAAAACCTCTGAGGATGGAGACTGTGTAGCCTTCCAGGGCAGCCTGTTCCAATGCCTGACCATCCCTCATAGTGAAGAAAGTTTTCATTATATCCAGTATGAATTTCCCTTGTTTCAGTTTTAGTTTGTCATCTTTCATCCTTCTGCCATGGTCTGTTTTCTTTCCTCTTCCTGCCGTGCACTGCTGGAAAGAACCTCGTTCCACCTTCTCAATAACCCTCTTGTATGTATTTGGAGGCAGCTCAGAGGTGCCCCATGCATTCATTTCTCCAGGCTGAACCAGTCCAGTTCCCTCAACCTTTTCTCATAGGGCATGGACCTATGCCCTGACCACATTGATGGCCCCTATGTGGAGCTTGCTCCCGTTTATCAAAGTCATTCTTGTAGTGGTGGAAAAAAACAGGTGCAATATTCTAAGTGCAACCTAATGAGTGCTATTTAATAAGAAATAATAACTTCCCTTGTTCTCTTGTTAGCTTTCATCACTTGCATTTGGATGAGGTTGTCTTTAGAGACCTGCTAGCTATCCTGAACTTGTTGACCCTTCAAAGCTGTCTCCAACAGGATCCCACCTAGCAGTTCCCTGAATAATTGGAAATTTGCCTTCCTGAAGTGCAGTGTCTGTACTCTCTTCAGGATCTTGAACTACATTATTTCTTGTACACTACATCCAAGGCATCCAAACTAATTTTTGTATATCTGAACAGCAGATCAAGCTGAGTCTCATTCCCAGTTTTCATTCAATACCAATATCTAAAACTTACTTCTGAAACACTCCAGAAATCTCTCAGATTGCTTGCATCCCACTGTGTTGCTGTTTGAACAGGTGCTAGCTGAATTAAGGTCCTCTGTAAGAACCAGGGCAATTAATTAATTAATTAATCTAGACACTTTTGGCCCTCATGGAGATATTTGTCAGGGTTTGTTTGTCTTTTTAACAGCTTCTTCCAAATGCAAGTCAAGAACAGTGATTATGGGATTTCCTACAGTCAAAACTTAATCTTAAGTCAACACTGTTCACTTTCTGTCTTTGACAGAATCGACTCTTAATTATTATTTGTGTTTATCTGCTACCTTCCCAATGGTTTTCATAAGTGCTCCTTAAATACCATGTGACTGAGTGCAGAATGAGTTTCTGATTCCTAACTGATCTGCAGAGCTATCCCCCCATGTACTTTTCTGACAGGAACCTTGAAGAAGGCAAAACCTGACAACAGTCTTTTTGTTCCATCATTTTTACCTGTTGCTTGTTTTTATTTTTCTAATGTCAAATTCTTTCAAAATGCAAATTCTGAGAAATTAAGAGAACAGGCATAGTATTATTCATTTTTAATTGGAAACCCTACCTGCTTGCAGTAATTTCATACTTAAGTTCTTCACTGATGTGTTTACAGATAAATTTGTAACAAATAATTAAAAGAATAAAAAGACAGTCTTTAAATATTAGAATTGGTTTTAGTTTACTTGTTCTTAAAATAAATACATGCACCTTTATCATTACCTTGGTTTCTTGTCACAGGTCAAATCTATTTCCATTGACCATATTTCCCAGAGTTCTAACCATTTTCCTTCTTTTTTGCTCCAACTTGTTGCATTTTCTTCTGTGAGTTCAACAGATCAATCAAGTCAGTGCTGCTTGCTTGTAATATATTTCATTACAAAAAATCTGCTTGCTTAACTGTTCTTTTTGGCTTTTAATATTTGTAACTTGTATGTAAGTCTCCCCTTTATAGTCCCTATTTGAAGAAGGTTCCTCTAAAATATTATTTTCTGCAGTGTTTAAAATTATGCTGCTTCTTCAGCCACTTCTCTGGGAGGTTGTCAAACTTACATGGACATGTCTGCTTCCTGATATATAAAGCTTTCTTTCAGGTGTGTGTGCATATTATACAACAAATTCATGTATTTTTACCAGTTAGTGTTGTTGGGTGGTTTTTCAAAGCAAAAAATGTCTTGAACTATTCTCAAAGCGTCGCACATAAATGTATTAATACAGACTTTTTGTGTGACCATAGGCAAACCTTGAAGTTGCCTGAGTCCAATATCACAGTATCTAAGTGATGGAGATTAAAAATTTAAAACAAACAAACAAACAAACAAAGAGGGAGTATTTTTACTTAAAGTTCCCATGGAAATTATTATTTTTATTTAAAATTTTTATACCAGAACAGGAAAAAAATGCTATGCATTCAGCAAACCTTGCATATTCTTGCACCCATCTGTTTTTTAGGCTTTCTTCATTGTGTCACTTTTAGGTAACATTCAGTCCTTTCACTTTGTCCCATATTTTAACTCCCGAATATGTACAGTTATAATTGTTTCTTACTCTAAGATGATTCTATTGAAAAATTACTTTTTAAATGTTGCCAAAACTTCTTGTATAGCCTTTTACCTATACAGCAGGAGACGGTAATGTTTTCTTAAAGATCTAGTAATTTATGTGCTGGTTTTGAGTTGTAAATGGAATCTAGATCTTTAAGAATATGTCATTAAAAATAAAGTGTGCCAGGTGTAATACCTCCTTCGAGGATTAATCTAATGGAGCGTTTTCATGGTTAGAGGTCATATATTTTTCTACCAGGAGAGGTCACCATGGTAGTTTACAAAAGACAGATTTTTATTTTTATTGAAGACCTTGCAAAAAGAGTTTCTTAGGTTGTGGAAGTAGTTTCACTAATTGTGCTGTTCTAAAAACAAGATCAAGATATTATTTTTATCATACACATGATGTTTTTACACACTGGTAGCAGAACACAATAAATCATCAATTTGTATAACAACAGTGTTGTAGATGAAATGGAATTTTTCCTCTGTTTTACTATCTCGATGTTATTTACCTTTTAAATTTAAGAATATCAGAAGTGTTCTTGACTTTGAGAAAATAAAATGGTTTTGCTATAAATTATATTGATTCAACTTTGTTAATTTAATTTCTACTTGTATGCCATGACGTATTTAATGTTGTGGACATTGCAACTGGAATGAAGGAGGAATAGGAAATATTGTTTATCTTAATGTACTTTCCAATTCAGAGCACATAATCCAAATGTGAAATCACTGCAGCATTTGCAGGCTGGTAGTAATGGCAAAACTGTGTAGGAATTGATGTGGTGTATTGGACCAAAAGCTTGGTTATTTCAGTGTTGTGATTCTGATAGTCGTCTGTTTTCAATGCAAAAAAGGAATACTTTCTTACTACACCATTATCTGTTAAAATTGGTAAAGCACTTCTAAGTCTTGTTTTGCTTTCACCAGGGGTCACTAAGTTCTGGTCATGGTCTCCTGATGGGTGTTTTCCCAATGTAGTTTTCTCAGGTTTATGGGGTAAGACTTCAAAGGGCTTGTGCTGTACTAGAAGCTTTCTGCACAAGGTGCATAGTCTTAGTGTTTCAGCTGGGATCACCTGCCCTGTTTCAACAGAGCTGGGAGCTGGATCCTGATTCCAGTGTTTTTTCTAGATGAGCTCAGCTCCTTTGGTACCTTTTCCTTTGGGAGACAGACTTCATGCATCTGCTTTGCTCTGACATGTTTCTTTGCTGGAAAAAGCAACAGCGTATCTTCCAAAGACATTAACGCCTCTACTTCATAGTGGTACAGTACTAGAGACTCTGTTTTCAGGGTCCTTACTTGTTGTGTTTATTTTAGGGCCTCACTGCCCTCTCACACTGCTCGGTTGCTTGAAATCATCATGTTGAGACTACATTTAGCATGCAGCTTTTATTTACATCCCTATTTGCAAATCCTGTTGGAGAAAAGGCTAACATGTAAGATTAGAAACTCCCACATCAAATGCTGCTTTAGCTTTCTAGGCTCATGCTGCGGCTGTATTTAGGAGACAAGGATAAAGGGAGGATCTCATGAAAGACTTAAAGTCTGCAGATGTGTCATATTGTTCTGTTTCTTTCTTGAAGTCACTGCTCAGTTTTGGCTTTATATAATAATTTCTTCTGCATCACATACCATGAACACATCATCCTTTATATATAGGCTAAGCATTTCAGAATACCCAAACATCAGAGTACCAAGTGATAGCTGGCTTACTTAAGCCAGATAAGACATGTGTGTATTTAACTGCTCTGTTTCTGAAATGGACCTCAGGATGGCTTTTCTTTATTGAAAGTAGTGAGTTGACACCATTTTCAAAATGTGTGGTTTTAAAAGAGGATGCACTTTTCCTGTCTACATTGGAGGAGCTGTCTCATTCCTTTATTTTTGTCTCTGCTTTTGTCCCTTCTCCCATTTAAGCTATGTGGTAAGGATGTCATAAAATGCCATGTCATCTTTAAACTGTTAGCAGAGTAGAAATATGGCTGCATGGTATGCAAGCTCAATTTAGTTTTCTCCATGATTTATAGCGAAGTGTGTGTATTCTAACAGGTTCGAGGGCATTTTCTCAATCCCATCAAAGCAACTGGTGTTAGAAAGTAAAAATAGTGGAATTTTTATCTGTTTTCTGGTTTTGTGCCAATCTGTCACTCTAAGTCTGTGCTTTGCAACATGGCATTAGCACTTAGGGCCTTCTCTAGGTCTGTTGTGTAAAGTGATATGTTGATAATCCAAAACATGAAGTTCACAGGTACTCCTCCTTTTGGCCTCAGCATGTAATTTCTTATAGATGATAACAGATTTCTCACAGATTATGGCAAGCAGAGTAGGTCCCATAATATTTAGTGTAATTTTGTGATGTTTGTGTAGTGTATATTGTCTGTGTAATAGCAGGTGTGAATGAAGTGTCCAGTCCCTTAAATGAACTGGCAGGTAAAGTGTTTCAGTAAAAAAGTGTGCTGTTTCTTTCATACTATGAGTTGGACTATGTTAGTGTAGAACACATCTGAACAAAATTAAGCACATGACTCCAAAGCTTTTGCACTATTCTTTTATTCCTTGTAAACCTGTGAGAAAGAAAACAAGGAGAACCCCTATTTCTTTCTGAGCTTGTTGTTGGTCTGTAGGAAGATGAAAAAATACATCAGGAATATTATATTATTACAACATAAGACATTATTAAAATAGATATGGAATATTGTTTCATAAATTAAATATATTAGGAAAAAACTGAATCTACAAATCTTTCAAGACGTTCCATAAGTTTAAGTTGTCTTCTAAGTGATCTTGCTGAGTTACCATAGTCTTTCTGGAATCAAATGTAACTATCAAGCTTCTTTATGTGAGTTATGATACAATTATTCTTGTGGCTTATATTATCTTGTGGGTTGACCTAATGCAGTACAGAACATGTTGGCTGGATGATTGCTGTATGCTTTTTAACTATCTAAAATAGAAATTGTGCAGTAAGTATGGCTGAGACAAAGTAACAAAGGGCCAACTTATAATGCACTTAGACAAATTTTACTCACTTCTTACTCCAGTTCTATAGCGTTTCCTGTGCAAAGTGGTGTCCGAATGTGGCCCAAGAGACTAGAGAAACATTTCTTACTTGGGAGTGAGAGGACAGTGGAGAGGTACATACAGGATTTTTCCAATTTATCCCCTCAAAATTTTGAGACCCTCCCAAAGCAAAAGGTTAAGAAACATGGATATGTTTATTTACAGTTCTGAAGTGGATACTCATATTGAATAGATTCCACTCCAGGAGCAATGCTAAACACTTCCTCTCCTACCAGAGGTAGTCCCTTCAGGTGAGGCTTCAAGACATGTTGTTGGGGAACTGGAAGGTTCCTGGAGGGTACTGGTGCATCTATAGAGGAACAAAGAACTTCAAGCATTGTCTTCTTGAACTTCTTGATTCATCATTTGATAGTGTTTGCCTTAGCGGTATCTTTCTGAATTAAGCAATTCTAGAAAAAACTCCTACTCAAAAACAATTGAGACTGTAGTTAATTTTCTTTGTAGAAAAATTGTTGCCTTCCTAAGAGAATTAAAAAGTAAATCCTCATCTCTGATTCACCCAACTGACTTGAGTGGTAGTTATCACCAGGTAATATGACTAGAGCACCATGTGCTTCCATCATTAAGGTACAACTTCGTTCTGTACAAGAAATAGCAAGTGTTGTTTAACTGAAAGATAAAGATAGTCCTGGTATGAAGTCAGCAAATTCAGCAAATTTAGCAGATGCACATGGAAACATTTTTCAAATAGTTGTTAAACAAATTCATTTGTATTCAGACAACAAACTTTTAAACATTAAGTGCATTGGTTTAATCTAAGAGATGTAGGTCCTAATGAGCTAATGATACTATAGGACACTTAACAGTTTGGCATCTCTTCTTCCATGTATTAGATATTTTATTTTCATATATGATGTTTGTCATCTTTATAACAGCAAGCATGATGGTAGGAAATAAGTATTTTCAGTATCAGTAGGTTTTCATAGCATTTGAGTAGCTATTAAGCTAAACAGGTCACTAAACTGACATTTTCAGCTCTAAGGACTGGAAAACCTTGAAGATGGGTTATCAGATTAAATTTTGGACATGAGTACACGTGTGCAAACATTTGGACTATTAAACCTTTATGCCTGCTTCTGAGGCTTCATTGTTTTGAACTGCCATTCCTTGATTGAATCTTCATGAACACACACTATTCATTTAGCCATCCCACTTCCTCCTTTTACCCGAGCACCTAAATATTCCAATAAAAAAAGTGAAGAGAGCCTTGTGTGTGCTCTCCACCTAAAACACAGCTGCAGCTGAGAAAATACTTGTCTTTTTCATGTGTGCACTTTAATCACTTCAGCTGAACTCCTTTGCTTCTCCTGCTTCCCCCATGCAGTTATCCACAACTGTACTGGAACATATTGTAAATTCCAGGCTATATGTTTCACTTACACACGCTCCTGTATAAAATGTTGATTTTCTGTATTAATGTGAGTATTTATCTATTTGGTCATCACTGACATCCTTGGGTAAATGTTGACAGCTTTTTCACAAGAGTTTCTTATTTGACTGATTGAATTAGATATGGATGGAAAATGTTTGCATACATATTTCCCTTTAAGCTTATTTTTAAAAAATATTTTTAGTAAAATTAATGAAATGGAGTTACACTAAGAATGGCATAAACATGATTATGTGTTATTTTCTATTTTATGAGACAAAAAAAGACTTATGCAGTGGCTGGACTTAAGAAAAAGAAAAACAAGATTAAATGTGTTTAGGGGATTCCACCTGACTGGGCAAAGAATATTATAGATGTGCTTTTATTGTTGTTGGGTTTTTGTTTTTGTTTTGTTTTGTTTTTGTTTGTTTGTTTTTGTTTTTATGTTTTTGTTTGGTTGTTGCTGTGGGTTTTTTTTTCCAGTGAACAAGTGCAGAATAAGGAATGCTGCTGCTGACTTTAGCAGAGATATTAGACAGTACAAACCTAGTTAAAAATCTGTAATTATATTATGTGTCAGTTCTTTACAGTGGTTAGGCAGTTATTGCATGTTAAACGCTTTCCCTAGTATTACTGTGGCAATTTGAATTGCCAGGAATATCCTTTACAACTAACAAAACAGGAAGAGACTAACGTCTGAGTGTGAAGAATCTGGTCTGTCCTGTTGTTTCCTTAATCTGTGCTCCGCTTCCTGGAAGATAATTTGAGTTGAGCGCTGCCTAAAAACTGCTCTCCACTGGTACATTTGGCAGTACAATGCGCCTCTGGCTGGGCCTCCGAAGCAGGGTCGGTGCCCCAGACAAAGGATGATGCTCTCCGTTTTTCCACCCCTGTCTCCTGATCCTTCAATGGGTCATGGCAAATGTCCTGACAGTTTATGACAGCTGTTCTGTTCAAAGGATCCGCAGCTTTGCTTTCCCTTTCTTTCCCCATTGAGGTTCAGAGAAGGGTTGAAATAAAATCATGGGTTCTGGAATTTGCCTTGGGAATAAAATACCCTTAGGCCAAATATAGTTTTAATTTCAGCTTTTAAAAGTACTCTTGGAGGCTCAACAAGGAGTAACCTAAGTCTAAGAAGCTTTTGCTTCCTCAGCACTTATCTGCTCATCTCCTTTCTCACATTTTTTTACTTAACTGATCCAGTGAATCTAATATGCAGTTCCTGTAGAAATGATTCTTCCACTGCCATCAGCATTGTCTGTTAGGACCAACATTGAATGGAATGCCACTGAGTGGCAGATGCATACTTTTGATGCAGCTGGATGGCATGTTTATTTTCATTTGAATTACTATGGATATCCTTCCTTGTCAAATGGTGAGTTACAGACATTGTCAATGAAATCACATAAGCGATGCTTTCTGATTATGTTTCTTAGAATCATAGAATAGAATCACAGAATGTCCTGAGCTGGAAGGGACCCACAAGGATCACTGAGTCCAATTCCTGTCCCTGCGCAGGACAACCCCTCAGTTCACACCATGAGTCTGAGGGTGTTGTCCAGTCTCTTCTTGAACACTGTCAGGCTTGGGGCCGTGACACCTCCCTGGGGAGCCTGTCCCAGTGCTCCACCACCCTCTGGGTGAAGAACCTTTTCCTAATGTCCAAACTAAACCTCCACAGCACATCTTCCTGACATTCCCTCGGGTTCTGCCATTGTTCACTAAAGAGAAGAGATTGGCTTCTGCTCCTCCTCCTCCCCTTGTGAGGAAGCTGTGGCCCCCAAGAGGTCTCCTCCCAGTCTCCTCTTTTCCAGGCTGAAATAAGTGACTTTTTAGCTGATTGTCATACCGCTTCCTCTCCAAAACCTTCACCAAACTTCATAGCTCTATTCTGGACACTTTCCAGTAGCTTTATATCCTTTTTATCCTGTGGTGCCCAGAACTGCACACAGAGGTCCAGGTGAGGCCGCACCAGTGCAGAGCAGAGCAAGACAACCACATCCTTCGCTCGGCTGGCAATGCTGTGCTTGATGCACCCAGAACATGGTTGTCCTCCTGGCTGCCAGGGCACACTGTTGGCTCATGTTCAACTTGCTGTCAACCAGAACCCCCAGATCCCTCTCTGCAGAGCTGCTGCTTCTTCTAAGACTGTGAACACATGTGAAGCTAAGCCATTTTAGTCTGCAGATAAGAGCGTGGGACTGTTTTACTTCAGAAATGTTCCTTTATTTCAAGCTTTGGTATGAATTTTCTGCCAAATTACAGAAAGAAGTGCTCATGACTTCACAATCTACTGCAAAGCTTCGGTGCCATTCCTCTTGTAGGTCTGTTTGGTCCATAGAGACAGTGTTCTGCTTAGTTTGGTAGAAATAAGAGATCCTTAATAACAGACCTGAAAACAAATGATGCTGAATGATGACACCAAGAACCTGCTAAAAATGTAGAAAATTTATGAGATCCCTGAAATGCAAGAATTGTTTTTCTTTGAGGATTATTCTTGAATTGTGGTTTGGCTATTAAGCTTGAATAAATGTTTGCATTTAGATTTCAGACAGAGCACAAACTTAGAAGTATTACATGTTGAAGATCTAGATAATACATTAATTAAAAAAATAAAACTTGTGAAGTTCATTTGTTGCATATTTTCTTGTGCTTCTGCTCTGGAACTCTTCTGTAAACTTTCTTTCTGCTTATCCTTGGTTTTAATCAGGCTGAAAAGTGCCATGAAAACAGAGGAAGACTGCATATTTTCTTGGTTTTCATTCCAGGCAAAACAAGGAGGTAGAAGTGAATACAGAAATGTTAACCTAACTTTGTTAAAAATAAAAATAAAATTTGATGTGATGTTTTGTGTGTTAGTGTAGAGTTTTTTTTATTTGTTTTTAATCTGTGAAATATTTGGACCCTTTTCAACCATTAGTTAGTTTCAACCATGTTAATTTTAAAGACATATTGGTATTGTTATTCACTGAAAATTGTGATTTAAGTGTGTTTACTCTCTGAGTGCTTTAGAATTGCCCAGGTGCAGATTGCAAGCATGTCTAAGTTAAAATGCAAATATTTTCCAAGGCTGTAATTTATATAGTAGGTGTTTGGTGACTTGGAGTTAGTGGATACGGTTTGGGTTGGAACAAAGCCTAAAAGCTGTGTTTTGGTTGTGCTAGCATATTGCAATGGTGGAAGAAAACAAGGAAGGAAGGAAGGAACAAAAAATCTCAGCAAATCTGTCCGTATTGTGATCTTTGCTAATCTACTTCCTTTAGAAGTATCTCAAAGTATACTGGTTCTTGTTTATGTGCCGTACAATATAGTGCTATAGAGGGATGCAATATTAAAATATAGATAATTCTCTTATTTTATATGCTGTATATACCCTGCTCACCTGAGTCCCAGAGGGGAGCAGTTTGGGTGCTGGCACGATCCTCAGCGGAGCACCCTGGTGTGGTGTATAGAGATGGGTCCTGAGCCAGGAAACTTCAGGGAGCAGAGCAACCTGCCAGGAGTCCGCAGCTTGTGCCACAGCAGCTGGAGAGACCTGGGTAGGTCTGAGAACCCCTCTTCCTCCCTGCCCCCCCCAAACAAGAACCCCCTGGGGAGTGCTAGTGGCCAGGGTGTGGCACAGCAGTTTGTGCCGAATGGCACTGGAGCTCTGCTGGCTTCACCAGGGAGCAATGGTATCCACCTGGCAGAAGGCCTTGTCCTCTCTAAGCCCTGCACCCACCACGACTGACACAGCTGCCCAGACAGAGCTGCAGTGAGAAGATGCTGATGTCCAGGCTGCAGGGTCTGCTCTGCTCTTGTGACAGTACCGGATGGCAACAGTGAGCACCCCTGTGGGAGGTGTGCCCAGGCGGAGGAACTTCTCCGCTTAGTGATGGAGCTCTGGGAAGAGGTGAGTAGGCTGTGGAGTATCAGGGAGCCTGAGACAGCCGACCGCAACCGCACCCTACCTTCCACAGGCAGATAGGACACAAGATGTGAAGCATTCTTTATCCTCTCTCCATCTGGCTGAACATGTAGGGGATACGGGGTAATGGTCACAAGTTGCTGTGTGGCATTGCAGGAGTGTCTCCTCCATGACTGTACCACCTTCCCAGGTGCCCTTGCATAATAGGTATGAGGTTCTGCAAGTGGAACCAACTGATGAGGATGATGGTTCATTTAGGTTGGAGGTGTCACCAAGGTTAAGTTGGCCTATGCCCTGCATCAAAACTGCTTACATAAAGAAAAAGAGATGGATCATTGTCATAAGAGACCTCCTTCTGAGGGGAACAGCCTTGTCACACTTCTTAGGGAAGTCTGCTGCTTCCCTCGGACCCGGGTTAAAGACACGATGGGAAAATTTCCTGCCCTGATACGGCAATTAGATTATTAACCGTTACTGATTTTTAATGTATGCAGCGATAAGGTTACAATAAGAAGTCAGAGGGCAATCAAGAGAGACTTCAGGGCCTTGGAATGACTGGTAAAAAATGAGGAGCACAAGTAGTCAAGTAGTGTTTGCCTCTACCTGTCCAGTTGCAGGGAATAATGAGGCAAGAAACAGGAAGAACCAGTAGGTCAATACCTCTCAGCCTGGTGTCACCAGCAGAATTTTGGGTGTTTTGACTGTGAGTTGGTTTACATGGCTTGCTGGCAACAGATGGGGTATGCCTGTTTCAAAGAGGGAAAAGGAGCCTTGTGCAGGAACTAGCAGAGCTCATTGAAAGAGCTTTAAACTAGATTTGAAGGGGTAAAGGAATAAAACCAGACTCGCTAGAGATAAGCTTGGGAGTGGCATGACACTATTTGAGGAACGATGTTCTTGCAAGGTCCTTCAGTTTTCTCTATAATGTGCTGAGTATATTGGAACACATTTGAAATGTCTCTATACTAATGCATGCAGCATGAAGAATAAACAAGAGGAGCTAGAAGCTTTGGTCGAGTCCAGGAGCTGTGACATTGTTAGCATAAGTGAAACCTGGTGGGATGAGTCCTGTCGTGTCGTGATGGACAGTTATAGGCTCTTCAGGAGGGATAAGCAGGGCAGGTGAGGCGGCAAGGATGGCACTGTACATAAGGGAGCGGTTGGATTGTATGGTGCTTACAGTTGGCAATGACATGGTTGAGAGCCTGTGGGGAAAGCAAATGAAGCAGATGTTGTTGTGGGAGTCTACTGTTGACCACCCAGCCAGGATGATGGCACTGATGAATTATTCTACAAGGAATTAAGGGATATCTGTAGATCAACTCTCCTTGTCCTTATGGGCAGTTTTAACTTCCCAGACATCAAAAGGGAATATCATACAACAGACACAAACAGGTCCAGGAAATTTCTGAAGCATGTTGAAGATAACTTCTTGATGCAGGTACTAAGGGAGCCAACTAAAATATGCCCTCCTAGATTTGTTGTTTGTAAACAGAGAGGGACTCATGGGCCATAGGGTGATTGGTGGCTGTCTTGGCCATAGTGGCCACAACATAGTTGAGTTTCAAATGGCTGGTGATAGGAGAAAAACTGCCACTGAAACTTTGACTCTGGAGAGGAGATTTTGGGCTGCTGAAGGAGCTCATTAGTAATGTTCCCCGGGAATCTGCTTTTGAAGGTATTGGGGTCCATGTATGCCGGTCATTTTTTAAGAGCGCATTTTTTAAGAGTGCAGAAATGGGCAGTTCCACAGTGTTAGAAGTGAAGCAAGTGGGGCAGATGGCTGGCTTGGCTGAGCAGGGATCTTCTTCTTGAACTTAAGTGAGTAAGAGAAGCATATGGACATGGGAAACAATGACAGGCAGCACAGGAGGACTGCAGAGATGCTGTTTGCCACTGTAGGGAGAAGATTCATGTGGCTAAAGCTTGATTCAAGATCAAGGTGGACAGCACAGTGAAGGACAACAAAAAGGACTTTTAGAAGTATTTTAATAGCAAAAAGAGAATCAGTGATAGCACCAGGCCATTGCTTGGTGAGGTCGATCACCTGACAAATAAGGACATAGACAAAGTGAAGTTTAATGCCTTCTTCAACTCTCTCTTCAGCACTGATGATGGGGCCTGGGAACACAGGAGTCCTGTTTTGGAAGACCGTAACTGGAGGGATGATTAACTCCCAGCTGACTTTGAACTTGTTCGAGACTCACTGCTCCAGCTAGATGAACATAAATCTATGGGGCCTAATGGGATTAATCCTAGCATATGGGAAGAGCTGGCTGATGTCATCACGGGACCTCTATTACTTTTTAATGGTCTTGGGAGTCTGGAGAGGTCTCAGTTGACTGGAACCTGGAAAATGTTGTTCCAAATTTCAAGAAGGCTAAAAAGGAAGACTCTTGTAATCACAGGCTAATCAGTCTCACTTCAGTGCCTGGAAAAATTATGGAGAAAGTTATACTAGGAGTTATTGAAAAATACTTGAGAGACAAAAGTCATAGGTCATAGCCAGTACAGGTTCACGAGGGGAAAGTCGTGGTTAACCAACTTAATTTCCTTGTATGACAAGGTCACCCATCTACTTGACCAAGGGAAGCTGGTAAATGTGGTGGTTTTGGATTTTTACAAAGCTCTTCATACTGTCTGTCATAGTATCCTTCTGGATAAACCATCCAGCACACTGCTAGACAAGTTCATAATAAGTTGGGTGAGCCATCAGCTGATGGGTTAATCTCGAAGAGTTATAGTAAATGGGGTTACATCATGCTGGCAACCAGTCACCAGTGGGATTCCTTAAGGCTCAGTTTTTTGACCAGTGCTCTTTAATATTTTTATAAATAATCTGTATGTAGTAATTGAATGTATCTTAAGTTTACTGTTGATACTAAACTGGGAAGAGCTGTGGACTCCCTCAGGGGTAGAGAAATCTTACAGTGAGATCTGGATAGACTAGAGAGCTGGGTAATCACCAGCCATATGAAATTTAAAAAGAGCAAGTGCTGGATTCTTCATCTGGGACATCATGATCCTGGTTGTACATACAAATTGGGGGATGAGAGGAGCAGTCCCACAGAAAGAGATCTGGGGTTTGGGTTGATGGCAGGTTGAATATGAGTCCATCGCATGCCCTGGCAGCCAAAAGGGTCAACTCTGTCATGAGGTGCATCAGGAACAACATAGCTGACTGGTCAAGCGATGTGATCTACATTGCACTGGTGTGGCCCCACCCCAAGTTCTGTGTACAGTTCTGAGCATCTCATTATAAGAAGGACATAAAAATTTTAGACTATGTCCAGAGGAGGGCAAATGTCCTAGTGTTGTCTGGGATAGAGTTAATTTTCTTCCTAAGAGCTGGTATAATGCTGTGTTTTAGATTTAGGATGAAAATAATGTTGATAATACACTGATGTTCTAGTTGTTGCTAAGCAATGTTCATACTAAGACAAGGACTTTTCTGCTTCTCATACTGGCCTGCCAGCAAGGAGGCTGGTGGTCCATAAGAAGCTGGAAGGGGACACAGCCAGAACAGCTTATCCAAACTGGCCAAAGGGATGTTTCATGCCATATGACATCATACTCAGCATATAAACTTGAGGGAAGCTAGCTGGGGACACAATCACTGCTCAGGGATGGGCTAGACATCGGTCAGCAGGTGGTGAATAATTGCATTGTGTGTCACTTGTTTAATTTATTCTTATTCTTACTTCTACTACTGTTATTATAATTACTACTATTTTTATATCTTCTTTTGCTGTCCTATGAAACTGTCTTTATCTCAACCTATGGGTTTTACTTTTTTTCCGATTCCTCTATAGCCCTGAGGGAAGCAGGGAGTCTATGAACAGCTGTGTGGTGTTTAGGTGCCTGCTGGGTTGAACTACAACAATGACTAAGATGGTGAAAGGCCTGGAGGGGAAGACTTAAAAGAAGTGGCTGAGGTGACTTGGTCTGTTCATCTTGGAAAAGAAAAAGCTGAGGGATGACCTCTCTGCAGTCTACAACTTCCTCACGCAGGGCAGTGGAGAGGAAGGTGCTGATCTCCTGTCCCTGCTGACCAGCGATAGGACACAAGGAAATGGAATGAAGCTGAGTCAGGGGAAATCCAGACTGGACATCAAGATAAGATTTCTTCACTGAGAGGGTGGTCAGTCACTGGAACAGGTTCCCCAGGGAAAGTGACATCGCACCAAGCTTGTCAGAGTTCAAGGAGAGTCTGGATGATGCTTTTAGTCATGTGATGTAGTTTTACGTGAGGAGCAGGAAGTTGAATTTGATGACCCTTTTGGATCCCTTTTGACTTGAAAAGTTCTGTGATTCGATTTTGTATATACAAAAGCTGACATTACACTTTCTAATTTTATATTTATAACTTCTGTTTGATCATCTAGAAATGTTTCATATATTTGTTAGCTTTAGGAACAATAAGCTTGTAGCCTCCCTTGGCTCCTTATTTTTAAAAAAATTATGATTTGGAAATAAACAAAAGAAGAATATTGTGTTTTTCTGTATGATATACTGATGAAATGGAGCTTAAACTGTCCATTCATGCAAATCACATTCAGGAACAGATTATCAGATTATATCTCTCTTACATACTGGCTGGCATATGCATATAAAAAGTGAACAGATTAGGCACAGTCCTTTTTATTGCATCTTTCATCTCAACAAACTTATTTGTATTAGTCATAGGACTAAGATGTGTAAACTGTAGTCACTCTTTTAATGAAATAAACCTGATATTTTGTCCTTTTAATTTTGATAGGAAATAGTTCTGGTTGTGTTTTTTGGTGCTGAATATGTGGTCCGATTGTGGTCTGCAGGCTGCAGGAGTAAGTACGTTGGCTTCAAGGGAAGAATACGGTTTGCCAGAAAACCCATATCAATTATTGGTAAGATTTAATTTTTATTTTTTTTCCCTTAACTTTGCTATTATCATCCAGTTTAAAGTAAACATGTCAACTACTGCAGAGGCCATATTGCGATTCTGAGCTATGTCTATCACTCAAACATTTATCTACTTTCTGAACCTATGCAATTATTTCTTCTTTTGGATTGCTAGAACGGAACATTCAAAATATGGCAGTGAGACACAGGCAGACATCAGTTTAAGAAAGTCAAAATTGTAAAATGCAGAAATCTCTACTAAATCCACTTGTGTAACTGGAGAAAACTGTCAAGCTTTTGAAACCAAACTCCTTCCTTACAAAGAATTTCTAAGGAAATTAGAAAGCAAACACAAAGGTGAGCGTAAATTGGAAAAAACATGGAAGTGCAAAGTGTAACTCAGGAGAAATTCTCTTGGGTATTACTAACGTTAAGTAGTTTAGATTGTCCGAGTGACTACTGTGGGTAACACCTCTGTAGTAAGAGAGAGTTTAGAGGGAGAGGTGACTAACAAAACCTGTGGAACAGTGAATGAGTGATTAATAAAACGTGATGTTCGGACAAAATTGTAGTAGATCATAAAATGAGTGTTTCTGTTTTAAGCCTGTGATTTTATATAGACTCCAGTAGAGCTGTGAATTTTACATGACATGAACATCAGCTCATTCAGTTGTAATTAGAGCAAACTGCAAGAGGTGAAAGGGGAGAGGGAGAGAATGGGTCGCTATTTACTTAATCATCTGTGACTTTATGAAACTTGGTGCAAAAACTTGGGAAACATATCATACGTGTGGATGTGAGCAGTGAATAACAGGATGAGATACTGTACTCAGTTTTGGATTATTGGGAAATAAGTGTTTCATTACATACAAATAAATTCTTCATCTGCTTCTAGATCAGATCTAGTTTCATGAACCCTATAGGTAACTCTTTTCTCCTAATCATGTTCTTGACACCTCTTTCAATTAAGAAATGTTTTTTAGATAGGTCTGTTAGAGTACACAGCTGGAGGAGAAAATGTGGCAGTCCCCTTAAACTGTGATTTCAACTTGATAGTGGTTCTGTACGCTGGTATTGTGCATCTACCACAGTAAACATTCATGTTTGTATAGCCCCTGGAGGAGACATGGTTTCTTTTTTTGTTAAGAAAAGCTAAGAATTATTACAGCTGATAGTGTATTCAAAGATATCAGTACTGTTTTTACATTTAAAATTCCTGTAAGAATACAATACATTTAAAGTCAAGATTTGTTTTTACATATCAAACGGAGTGAGACTGTGTTTACACTAATCCAAATAGGTAAGCATGGGAAATAGTTTTGCTGTGAAAGATTGAATCATCCTGACTCAATCTATCATTTTCAAACCAACAAGAATAAAGTATGAACACTAGAAAAATAAATTAAAGGATTAGAACAGAATTAAAAAAATAAGGTATTAATTTTACTTTTGCATTAGTATGAAAGTTTTTATTTTAAACTTAGAAAATATCATTGAAATGTCTTTGATATCAGAGAGATTACTTTTATGGGTATCTGTCCACACTAAAATTTGGATTGATTCTTAGAAAGTTCAATTTAGGTAGCAATTTTGAACTTTTGAAATTTCTCTCATTCTTTTTCCTTTTCTCCCTTCTCTAATTGTAAATAAAAAATATTTTGTTGCTTATTACCTGAAAGAGATTTAGAAGTCAAACTAGTTATTACTTTATTTTATAAACTTGTTTAATATTATTCCATTCCATGTTGCATAAATTAATATGTTAACATGCAACTTCTAGAACTGGGGAAGGAAAATGTTAAAATGAGACACACTATCTCCTGAATAGTCTTTAAAAATTTTATTTAAAATGGAAAATGATGCAATGTCTCCACCATGAAAATACAATTTTTTTGTTTCTTATATAGGTTTTCTGAAGCTAGCCTAATTTTTCTCCTCTTTGCAGACATGTTATAGGTGATTACACGTAAGTGAGAGAAGACAATTCTATAGTTAGGGAACCTGTCAGGAGGCACAGATTGAATTAATTTCCAGCATACCAAGAATTCCTAGAAAAATCATTTTGCCTCTTCATGTTTCTTCATTCCCTAATCTACAGAATGAGGATCTTTGAAGATTGTGCAGTGCTCACGTACTCTGGTAGCAGCTGTAATAGTGATACCTTTCCTAAATATTGATTTAACACTTCCATTACTTACTACATCAGTAGAGTTAAGTTAGGAGATAAATCCTTCTGAAGATCCCAGCCTAATTAGGCTTTTATGAAAGGGAGGTAACAAACACAGGAAAAATCAAGACAATGTCCTTTCACAAGCTCTTTTATTTTTTATTGTTGCTGCAGAAAATGTCATGAACAACCAATTTATGAATTAACTTTTGTTTCTTCTAGTCTTGACAGTATGCAGTTTGAAAGACATAACCAGGACATAAGTTACTGGTGTAAAGACCCGATATGTGTGTCCATCTCATATTGTCCTTAAGGAAAGGGCAGTAGAATTTTATTTATGAGCACCTTTAATCAGTTATGTATACAGTTCTGAAAAATCATCAGCATCTGGTATTTAAAGTTCCAGTTATCTCATATAAACCTAAATTATGCAGAGCCAGTAGAACACAAAAGTTCAGCAAAATAATGATACTATGTAAATAGGATTGAAATATGTGCATATAATTTGTTTAATTTAAGTCCCAATTGACATCATATTATCTTCAGACTACTGAGAACACACCTGGAAGCTGAGGGCTATTTCCATTATGAAAAATACTATGGCAACTAACAATTAAAATAGAAATGCAAATATTTTTACCGTTTCAAATTCTAAAAGGATTAATTGCTTTTAATCAAAACGTTGAGAATTGCATACTAGAAAGTGAACTTGTGAGAACATTAGAAACACATCAGTAGTTTGCTCAGAAGAAGCAGTACTTAGGTAGGCTGCATTATGTGCTGTGCTAACTAAGTGATGTGAACTAAGTAATATTTCACTGGAAAGCTGATTTTTAGATGGTAGCTCTTTGGAATTTCTCAAGGATTTGAACCTTAAGAGTAAGCAATGGGGACACTGGACTAGAAGTGGACTAGGTTTTCAAATCTGTATACTACACATGCTAAATTTCAGGAAATGTGGTTTGTGCAGATTTGTCATATACATGTGTAGTGCACATATTATATAGAAGACACAGTCATTTTCATCTGTCTACACCTCACGTGTATGTACAGTCATGTTTGCAAACACATAAATAAGTAGAATGTTTGAGAAGAATATCCACGTGTCACTGTTAATAAATTACTGGAATTCAATTTTTAAAATTACCAAGTCTTCCTGATAATTTCTTTTTTAAAACTGACATAAATACTAATGTAATGCTAATCTAAATACTACTACTTTTTAGAGTTGAAAAAGTTGTTTGAACAAATACTGGCACTTTATCCTGATATTTTCTAGGCCAAGTGTCTGCTTCAGTTTCAGTCTTGTGGAGATATTTCATGCAAAATGGTTAAGCTTTTCCTCAATAAAACAATTTGGCAATTTCTTAAGGAGAAACACTAGCCTGCACAATTCAAATGTCAGGTTTCTCTGAGCAGTAGTGCTGGGGCTGTAAGTAAAAAATCTATCGATTTTTGTTTTATATTGCTCTTCCTAAAACTGCCCAGGGCACATGGAAAGGAAAAATACCAGGCTTGAATACCAAGGTGAAGTGGCAGGGCAGGAGGAACAGACTGGGATATACAGGCTTGGTGAAATGGCAGAAGGTGGGTTGTTGATATAAGGGTCTGGGAGGAGAATGTATGAAGAGATTGATAGGCAAGCAGGAGGCTGAAGGAAAAAAAAAGGTGAAGGTTTGAAATACGTGAGCTTGAAAAGCGTCAGCTTAAGGGCAGAAGGATGTGCTGAAGAACAAGAGTGAAAAATAGGACTGTTTGAATCAGTAAACTGGGATTAGTATGAGAAGCCTGAAGACTGGAAACCAGCATGAAAATTAGGGACAGAGAAAAGCAGATATAGGAGAAAAAGTTTTGGGAAAAAAATATTGAAATATCTCTACCATGTGGAACACGTTTTCAGAAAAGTGGAAAGTACAGATGAAAAATCTATGTTATTCTAATTACCTGCTTGAAAATAATTTCCTAAGTGTCGGTCTTTCCCTCATTCAGTGCTGGTCATTGGATGCACGTGTCTGAAAACTTAGTGAGGACATTGGTTGCCTCCTTTGCTTAAGTACAAAGATCTGTATTATGATGTGATGGGAAGAAAACTCCCTAAATTCTGAGTGTTTACACATGTATGTTCACACACACATATGTTCACACATGTACATAATAAAAGAACTGCATAAACATTTTGGAAGGTCAGGTACTCAAAAGTTAGATTATCCCAAAATGGCAGCTCTTTCTATATCTTAAACGTATCCCTCCCTACATTTATTTTCATTTTCATAAAAGTACAATGAATGTAGTACAGTCTTTAAACTGATTGGTTGCCATCCCTTGGGGAGGGAATCCTGCTTTTACAGCAAAAATCAGACTGATACTGGAAAATAATCTAAGTCAGAGAGTGAAGTGAAGGATTCTGTCGATTGTAAAACCGATGCAGTATTTGTTGCAGTAACTACATGGTTGTGAGTGAGGCAAGAGAATGTTTAAAGGAGAGGAAAAAAAAGTTACTGTCATTGAAGGCAACTGTTGTTCCGTCTGAAGTTGGATTCAATCCTGCATCTTGCCTTGGCATCACATGGAAACTCTGTGATAGTCATTTAAATCAGTTTTCACAAGTGTGCCTAATTTTCTGGAGGTCCAAATGAAGTCTTTGAAGTCAGGTTACAGGGGTTCTGAGCTCTCACAGCTGCAAGTGAAGTCAGCAGGCACTGTTTGTATTGAAGTGCTACATAATGTTAAGGGCTCTCAGGAATAAGGTACTGCTTGTTTAAAACTGGCAAGGAAAATTTACCAAAACTTTTCCTTATTCTACCTACATTTGCTATCCATTTATATTACTATCCTTTATTTTCTGGTTAGAAAGCATTTAGGTGCTCTGAAGAGGATTATCACAGAAACGCCCATGAGAAAATTAGAAAAATATCTTGTTGGAATTATTTTAGAGCAGGGTTCAATAATTCAAAGCCATAGGTCTTTTCACTGAGCTAGAATAAGAGAAAATAAGGGATGCTAGCACTGTGAACACAATCCATTATTTGCATTCTATAATGCTGGAACTGTGTGAACCGTGGAGCTGTGGAAAAAAAAAAAAGTGGAACTCTGGCAACAATTATTTTTTCATAAAATTAAAGACAATATCACAAAGTAAACCAACAACTATGACTCTTTTTAGCAATGTTTGTTCTGACAGTTCCCTAAAATTTGAAAGCTTGGCTTTACAGCTTTGATACAATTTTTAAACTAAGTCTATGTGTGTGTATCTGCATATGATATTTGTCTGTATTTTATGCCTTTCATTAATGATCAAAGCAAAATCTTCCTCTCTTAAATCAAGAGCCCTGGGCCAAAATATGGATTGATTTCTAGGGTGTATGTATGTATGACTTTGCCTTTTTTTTTTTTTTTTTTTTGTGGCAAGCTGACTGATCTATCAGGATCTTTAAAATTTACATTATTAAATTCATCATGGAGGAAACTATATCCTTGTTTTTTTATGTGATTTTTTTTGATGTGAAAGTATTACGTTAACTTATTGCCCACTAAGTTTCAGCTACATTGCCATAGTTTCAGCTAACTTATTTTTTAAAGTGCTTTCCTCAGTCTGTCTGTATTGTGTGTTTCAGGGCTGAGAGCTGACACTTAACATTTCTTTTTTTTTACCAGATCTAATTGTTGTAGTAGCCTCAATTATTGTTCTGAGCATAGGATCTAATGGACAGGTGTTTGCTACCTCTGCAATAAGGTATGTTTGTCTAGTGATTGTAGCTATTCATAATAATGTAGCAGAGTTATATTATATGTATATCTAATTTCCAATTTCTGATTAGATCTATATGTAATTTTCCTAATATAGGAAAAGTTATTACATGGAAGCCCTGAACAGTGGCAGACTGTGTGTTATTGTGCTTGGTCACTGGTTGGGAAACAACAGTGCAGAAACAAGGCCTATTAAGAATTGTGCGAATACTGAAGCCAAGCAAAAAAAATTAAAGGAACATTGTGTCCTATATAAACATTAAATAGCTCTCTTTCTGAAACAAAAGAAGTATTACAGAACATCAACTTATTTGAGAAGTAATCCAGACAGAATTTAACTCCATTCTTTTTGAGTACAAGTAATTACTTTGTTTAAAGAGTAATTATGGTTTGGTGGATTTGTTTGTCACAAGTAACTTGTACCATACACGAACCAGAAACATTTGATGTCTACAGTGTTTGCTCAGCTTTCATCAAGTACTGCAAGCTTGTTTAGGGAAATAAAGTGGGTAAATAAAAGAATGATAAGCAGAATAGGTGTACTTCCCACTCTTCCCACTTCTAACTTGCAGCATGTGCTGCATGTTGTGTTACAAGTCTCTCATTTCCAGTGCAGTCTAATCACTGGGAAATGAGAAGGTACAGTGCTATCTAAACTGTCTAGCTGTATAGAAAAACACTGGAGGGAACTACATGTATAAAATATTTTAAAGTAACTATTTCCATAGAACATCAATCTTTACATGATGATAAAGACTCACGGAAGCATCATGAATGTGATTCATCAGCTCATATAGGCGGAGGGCAACTGTGAAAATTCTGAAGATTTTCTTTAATTTAGCTAGAAGTGTAGGAAGGACTTTAACGAAGACAACTGCTCTGTTTATATGTGAATCCAGGTGGCTTTGGGCTCAGTGCAGCCTTACCTGGTGTTAAATTATACAGTTTCTGTCCTACCACTCAGAATGCTTTCTGCCAGAGGAGCTTAACCCTCGTCTCTGCAGTGTTCTTATTGCCCCATTGAAAAACTGACTGGGTCAAGCAAGTCTTAATCCCATCAGGTTTCCTCAGGACTGTGATGTGAGTGGCTGTTTCTTAGTTAAGAAGGAATGAATTTCACATCCTTGCCTTTGCTTTTGTTGCTTCTAATGTATAATATTGTTGTCCTGTTTGGACCTCTCTTAAATTTCAGCCATCCCAGAAAGCATGGGTCATGCATGTCAGGTTGTTTTCTTGTAGAATGAAGTTGCAAGCTCCAGACCCAACAGGTATGACAGGTTGACATTTTGATCCCTGCAGCAACCAGTGAGACTGAAACCTAGTAGCACTGCAGAGTTCACAGCAGAGTCCTGTAGCGTTCTGTCCTTACTGTTTTAAGTTCACTAAATTGATAAAAATTGTTTTCTTTCCAACCAATTCATTTTCCCTTTTCAGAGGAAATGGGTTGTGCATGTTCAGAGGCTGTGTATCTGGAGTTTCCTCTTCACTATCTTGTTTTTTAAATCTTTATTTGTAAAACTCCCTGCCTATAACATGTAAGTCAGCACTGGGCAGTAAAAGAGCCATAACCATCTCAGATACAACAGAAACGGAAAAACCAAGAGCTGCCATTGGGTCAAGGCATCAAGAGGTGTGTCTAGTAATTGTACAGCGTAGCTACATGTGGTGCTCTGACATACACAACCAATGAGCTGTAACATGACAGAAGTCTCTTGGTGCTCATGTATCTGGTAGTCTTGTAATTCTTCTTGGACTCATGTTTTAATTAACAGGTTTTAAGTGGATATTTTAATGTTTCCAGTTAATTAAAATTATTATTCTAATGCCATATCAAAGAAATAACAAAACATGATGTTAATGTACTCAGTCACTGATATATGATTTGATAGTCAAGATCATTGTGTGTTTTCAAAAAAAATGACAAGTATTTGATCATTTGACCATCAGCTGTGAAATTTCAGAAAACCTGATTTCTGAATACAAGAAAAGTTGGGTCTTTCAGAAGACAACATGACTTCCCAGTGACTGAGGATGGCACCATGCTGAGTTTTCTGGCTGTTGGTGTAACCCAGAAAAATGTAGCCACAGTGGAATTAAAATAAGAAGACTGAATTAAAAAAGAAAACTGACAAGAATGACAACAAAATTTTAAGGATAGCTAAAAAGAACTAAAAATAATTTTAGTGAAATTTTTTTTATCCTTTCCTGCTCTTCACTGTTTTCTTTCAGTGATAAGATAGTAAGATGAGTGTGGGAAAACAAAGTTCATTGTTGAAAGGGTGACTAGAATGAAATATTTTAATTGAATAAAATTCTGCTGAGGAACCATATTGATAATTATTTTCTTTAGTTGAAAACATTGGGAGTTTATGATTCAGTTATTGTCCTAAAACCACATAGGAGTCTATTTTATATTTCTGATTAGATTATTTGCATAACTTACACAAAAAGGATTTCAGTAATACCATGTTTGGTTTGCAATCTGCTTTTGGCAAATACAGAAAAAAAGTTTGCTCACATTTATGTTATCAAAGCCTGAAGCACTGGTTTTGCTTGGAAGGAAAGCATTTGAGCATCATAATTAGGTAAAATGTGCAAGTCTCCTCTGGGTATGAGAGCATACATTTTAGACTTTCTTTTTCTTTTTTTTTCTAATTGTTGTCCTACTCTATATTTCTGAATATAATGAAATGTGATTTAAACATACCGCCTACTGAGATGCCTCGAGTCTAAGATGGAACTTTAGCCAGGGACAGTGCTATCAGAGTTCTCTAATATGGCAGTATGTTAGTGAGCATAGTCAACTGTGTATAGATAGAGCAGTGTTGTTTTCAATCACTAGTTTTTTATTTAATGTCCCATTTTTTCTTACAGGGGGATCCGGTTTCTCCAGATACTTCGCATGCTTCATGTAGATCGACAGGGCGGCACTTGGCGACTATTAGGATCAGTTGTTTTCATACACCGCCAGGTGCTAGATCTTTAAAGATCCCCAGCATTTTGTTTAATTTAGTATATTCTTTTCATGGACTTCAAATCATAGTCTGGTTTAAAATAACAGTGTTCCAAGAGAAAGTGTTCCATGATGTATTTCTTTCTACTTTTAAAATGGGAACAATATTTTTTACTTCAGGTCAGAGGCTAACAGGGTATAAGCATCAGTATTCTTTTGGAAATGAACTGTTGTACTTTTTGATGTTATCATTCAATATAATTCATTAAACGCCATGATGTGGGCTGCATTTCTTTTTGCAAATACTGTTAACTGTCTTCACAGAAGATACGTACCTACCTTGGTTATTCTGTGGAAAAACAAGTGCTAGTGGAAAAGCCTTAATAGAACAAGTAAATTATTGAAATAATTCTGTTTTCTCTGCCTAAATAACGAGTTTTCTATATATTCTAGGAATAAAAATACTAACTATGTTATGATAATATGCAAGAAAAATTACTTTTTCAAGGGTGTGGTCACGGAGGTAAACTTGGCTGTAAGAACTCATGTCTGCTAAAGCTTTGAAACAGTTGTTCTGTATAAAAGTTCATTAAGCAGGAAAAGCTTAAATATTTTAGTGAAGACTTTCAAAAATTTCTAGCTGAAGGCTTTATTTTAGGGCTTTGTGAACTCTCTTGATGAAAAGCCAAATTAGCTTTCTGAACATAATAATAGATCTTGCGTATCATACCATACTATGGAGGGCAAATACTGTGCTATGAATGTTTACATCTCACTTGGGAGGGTGGTTTTTTAACCTGTTCTTTATGAGTATAGATTTCTTCTCCAGATATTGACAAATAGTTACAGATTTCTACACAGATATTGTTTCATTTGCTGTTTTAGAAAACTGTTGTTTTGGGGCAAAGAATGGGAGATATTTATTTATTTATTTATTTATTTATTTATTTATTATTATTATTTTTTTTCCCCCAGTACTGTAGGAAATTTTATATCCTGATGGCTGTGCAGCATTGATGCACATAACATTCCAATCTGAAATAAATCTTCTAGAAGTACTCTAGTATAAAGCCTACTTTCATCCTGTACAACGGGATGACTTTTAATGCTCCAAGTCTGTGTGGTCTTCATTTATTATGGTTGCATTGCCTGGATATCTAGCTGGGGCAGAGCTGGTATCCAAATACACTTTCTCAACATTTGCTAACCTTACTGACAGAGGTGTTTGAGAGAATTTTTTCCTGTGGGTGTTCAGAGTTTTAGTAAAGAATCTGGAAATATTATATCCAAAATATAACACTTAAGTCTTAAATGTCACAAACATAAATAAGTTCAATGATTTAAAAGGAAAAAATATAGCCTTGGAGAAGTGAATTTATGAATAAACACACCTAAAGTTCTGCTAATCCAAAGAAGTGATTATGATGATATATAAAACTCTACAGATCTGTAGTACTTGTCAAAGCAGATCACCCACTAACACATTAATAAAAAAAATTTCAAACACACAGTTCTGTATTGACATTGGACAAGTGTAGCTGAAACCCTAGTGTGGTACCAAACGGAAGGGAAAATGGAATCTTTATTCCTGCCCAGCCTCTTAAAGAAATTTTTGTTTGAAAAAAAACAAACCAAACCAAAACAAAAACACCTCAGCTGCTCTTTCTTTATAGGCAGAGTACAAGGACCTCATTTATTTGTTGAGTTTGGTACTCTTTCAGAAAAAACGGGACCTTAAACCCTTAAACAATGTGAGAAAATAAATTCACGTCTTTGTGACCTGTGAAAATAACAATCACTTGGACCTCTGCGGGCCCAGAGGAGCCTACTAAAGTTGTCACCAATGATTTCCATGTGTTTTGGAATTTTACATATAGCTGTATTCACTTGTTCAGG
Source organism: Columba livia (assembly GCF_036013475.1). NCBI lineage: Eukaryota > Metazoa > Chordata > Aves > Columbiformes > Columbidae > Columba > Columba livia. The sequence goes on along the minus strand of NC_088602.1, from coordinate 141,668,960 downwards.
CCCAGTTTGGCTAGGATGCTCTTCTATTTTCAGCGGATTGAGCTTATACAAGCATTTCTTGCCAAAAGCAACAAAACATGAGTCAATATCACATGTGGTGTTGGAAAGACATGGAAAAATCATGCAGCTTACTGGAATACTGAGTTAGCCAATCCAGTTCCAGCTTGTAAGCCTCTCATTTAGTTTTACTTATTCCTCACCTTGTCTTGTGAGGTCTTCTGCTGCTTTGAAGAGGGAGTCACTGATGAGTTCTGGATTTGGGTTTGTTTTTTTTTTTTCCTAAGTGTTGAATTTTATTTTTTGTGGTCCTTATTGCAACTGAAAATATAAATCTACCTAAGTTAAAAAAAAAGCATTGACTCATGTCTCTCAATATTCAAATTTACCTTTGTGAATACTTGTTTTTTTGATCTTGCTGTTTCTTTTGCATATATGTATCCAAAACTTGCTGCTGAAAACAGGCGTTAGTATTAGGCAGCACTCTTCATTCTTAAGCTCTGATCTATTAAAAAATCATATCAATGTGAAGTTTTAAGGCCTGATTTCTACAAAATTCTCTTTGTTTTGAGATCATATAGCAATTCATAATATTTGGCATTCATAGACACCACTCTATTCGTATTTCTAGATTATTTTAAAATCTGCACTCCCTCTTCAATGCAGTATGTCTTAGAGAAAAGCAAATAGTCAACTATAAATGAAAACATAACTAACTTTTGAGAGCAATTAAATCATATCCACAAGTACACAGTGTATCCTTATCAGTAGAGAAAAAGATGAGAAAAGAATGGTCCCCAGCATAGAAATCTGAACTACAGAAAACCCAAGTTTCGTTTCCTCTTTCAACTTGTTTAGTTAACAGGCCAACAAAGAATTAAGGCTTAGATTAAAAGACTTGCCTATGGGCAAAACTGAATGCTATCAAAATTCATTATTTAGGTCACTATTAAATGATTAGAGAAAAACCACCAACTTAGTTTTGTGCCAAGATCACTTAAAAATTTGTCAAACCTAGATTTTAATTAGTGCTATAGCAGGAGGAAGAGTATGTATGGTTCCTGCTGCTGAATGCAGTTACTAGCTACCAGGGCTACATTTTCCCAGAAAGCTCTTATAAGGCAATGAAACGAAAAAATCTGAAGAAAGTCTGGTGACAAAACCTGAACCTTCCTTCATAAACGGTTTAAGAAGTGTAAGTAGAATGTTACAGAAAACTTGTGAAAACCTGGCATACTTTAGAGGAAATGCTTCTTGGGCAGGTTTTCATTATAAATTTATCTTATGGGAATATTTTAATTCCTGTATTGATTTGGATCCAAGGAGAGAAAAATAACTCTGTCAAGAATTTAAGGAAAATGCCAATAAAGATGTAGTACTACAATGTTGCATAATAAAAATGGCTAAATATGTGCAAAAAAAGTAAATGAATATAATGTGTTAACTATTGAAGCACTGTAAACTTTAAGTCATCAAAACTCATAACTAGGTATTGGATTTTCCTGAGGGGTAGGTGAATATCTCATTTGATTACAATGTAGCACCATTTCTATAAGCTTTACACATTTTTGCATCTGTGACACTACACATTTTGGCTCGTTTAAATGAGCAAGCACATTTTCCCTGAAGACTGTAACAATCCTGTGTCTAAGTTGCATCAGTCCTGATACAACCTTTCTGTCCAAAAATCTGTAGAGAAAATGATGCATTCACAAGCACTGTATCATGGCCTGTTATTTTAGTGTACTCTTCCCAGATTGCATTTCTAAAGCTGTTTTACTATTTTCAAAATTTATTAATATTTGGTATTTTAAATGGACAGTTAAATGGAATTATTCCTATTCACAAGACATAAAACAGGGGAGATGTCCCACCCTACTTTTAGCTCTCCAAGTAATTTTGTATAAATCATGGCTTCTCCTTGAATTTTATAGTCTGATAGGAATATAAAACAAGTAATTGAACTACCTGTTTTACTGGAAGCAAATTTTGTACCTGAAATATTATTTTTTCTACTGTGATGCAAAGAACCCCCAGATATTTGAAATGTTTTATAAGTATAGAATATATACGATGTGAACCTTATGTACTTGTTTGCTTTTTCTTTTAATAGGAACTCATAACAACATTGTACATTGGATTCTTGGGATTAATTTTTTCATCCTATTTTGTTTATCTTGCTGAGAAGGATGCAGTTGATGAGGATGGAAAGACAGGTTTCTCCAGTTATGCTGATGCCCTTTGGTGGGGTGTGGTAAGTTTACAAACAAAATGCATGTGCAAACTTAGTGCACAAGATTTTCTGTTTAAGATGTGATCCTTTTAAAAAACCTGGCATTTCTTTCTTTGCAGAATGTATTTCTGTAGGGAATCTTGATAACTTTTTCAAAAATATATGAGAAGGAGTATAAGTGCAATTAAACCATTTTGGTTTAAATTTTGGTATTAAATTTTATTTTTTTTTAATATTTTTGTGTAAACCTCACTCTCTCAGTAATAATGCAGACCTTGACGCAGGTTACAGGTTTCTGTTGCCAGCAGCTGTCAAAGCTTCACAGATTCATCTGCTACTTTGGGTATCAATCGTCAGTCAGGATCAGTGCAAATCATTGGTGAAATGAAGAAAAATAGCATTGTTGGGATTACGCAAACATTGTGGTAATTATTGTGTGCATGCCCATAATCAGTCGAAAATGGAATAGATAGCTATGAACAGAATAAGAGACCAGATGGTTTCTACACTCCCTTCATATGGCTCTTCTCATTATGTTTCTCACAGTGACTCATACTTTCCCTTCTTATTAGCTGTTGCATGAACCATCTCTTCTCTTGTGGTCTCTTTTCCCCGCTAGAGAACCTCATATATTTTATGAGTTGGCTGTCTCATTATAATAAACCCAAGGAGATTCATCACATTAGTGTTAGTGACAGAGAAAAATGAGAGGACTAGAACAGATGCAGAGCCATCTCCAGAGAGAGAAGGATATATTTCAAGAGTAATTTGAAACACGAGAAACTGGATTTGTTCTTAGATGATGGACTTGAAAGATGACGATATAGTTATTGGGCCAAAACCCAATTGCTTATCTGCATCCAAATAAACTGGTAAGTAAGCCTGGGAAGACAGACAAAAAGTTCCTACTAGATATACATTTCTAATCCTTAGCTTGGATGGTCCATAAGCCTCTACTGCAATGAAGTATACAGAAATACAGATTATATTACATGTACCGCAAATTACCACTTTTCAAGTAGCTCAGTATGGAAATCTTTTAAACATTAAATTCCTGTCATTAGGTTGTCATTTCATTTGTGGTGTATCACCTTGGGCTGTGCAAAACAGTACAAACCAAAATAATCTAGTAGAAAAGAAAAATCTACTAAGTGACCAGATGGGCCTGATTATCTAATGTGCTAGGAAGAAACAAAACCATGGACTAGCCCTTACAACAACCACTTGTTTAAGTCCTCAATAGACATACGATAATTTTTTCAGAACATAAAACCTCATGATTATAGACATGAGATAACCTCTAGCTAGTGGAGGAAAGGAACAAATATCCCAGAAGCACAGATTGTGCTATATTTTAAAAGCAAAACAATTAGCGTGTAATTGATTTTATGAAAGACACCCTGTGTCTACTTTAAGATAACAAACCAGTACACAAGATCTCTTATTCTGCTATTATTTGAGCAGTTCAGCTCAAACACCAGTGTTCAAATGACCAGAGTGGAACACAACTATTCTTTCGGGTTTTACTAATGGTCTTGCTGAATAGTGTGTGAAGTTCATCTAATTAAAAACTGCTTGTGAGAAGTTCAGCAGCATTAGGGGCTCTCATAAAAGTTTGTGCTAGTTTGGCTAAATCTGTGAGAAACATCTCATAGCTTTTTTTAGCACAGTGAAGCTCCATAGAGGTTTGTAGCACCATGTGAATTAGAATGATGCCAGTGAAAGAAAGCATATAGTTTATCGACAAGGGTGTCTTAATTTAACATGTAATAATTAAAAGATGGTGATTCATATTTGCTCTGCACAATGTCTTTGGTGTTTCCTAAAGTAATTCCTAGGCCTGTAACCACAAAAGGCCAGAAATGCCCAAATTCAGACCTGAGAAGAACCCCTTGTCAAACTGAGGGGAGCAAGGTACAGTGGAAAACAAAGAAACAATTTTCAGCAATCAGTTTGAGAACTAGCTATGGTTTTGAGCATCCAGTTCTGTCCTGTATATTCATGCATTGGTTATTCCTGTATGTAATAAAAACTCCTTGTGAGGCCAGTGTACTTTTTCTACCTTTCCTTCGATTTTTTTTCTAGCTCTAGTTATCCAGAGCTTGCTTTATGAGTTGCATTGAATGTTTAGGTACGGATTACGAAATATTTTTAAATGCTAGGACATACAGCCTTGATTTGAGCAAAGAGTAAAAAAAAAATGACAGAATAAACAGGTTGTATTTACACAGGCATATATTGTTCATATTTTGGACTTAAGTAATTTAAAAGAAATTCAGTTACGAAGGCCAACAAATAAGTTTAAAATGTGCATTACTTTACCTTGTTGAGATAGATGACCTAGAATCTGTATTTCAAAATGTATGTATAGGCCTTGCGAAGTGTTCAATGGGTTTTGTTGTTGTTTTCTAAAACTTGACTGATTTTGAGCAACAGCAAGATAAAATCAGTTTTGTTTTTCTCTAGCTGTGTGAGACACAGGAAGAACAGTGTTTAAATTGTTTAAGCTTTCCAGACTCTAGGCCTCCTCAGCATTAGTGAGTCACGGTGCAGGTGCAGTTCACAGCTGGGAACAGTGACAAAGGACAAAGTGAATCAGTTTCTTTTTCTTTTCAAATTTTCTGTAACATAGAAACACAGATGTGGAGTTACTAGGGAGTGAAATTTGATTTCACTTTTGCCTTTCAAAACAGAATCACAGAAAAAAAATCTTGGTAGCAAGTATTTGAAAGTCTTATACGTCTGACAAAAACCACAGGGTGTATTATGGGTAAGATTTTGCTTTGAGTAGAAAGTGCAAGCTTGCTGAACTTAATACATATGACCTGAAAGATTTAAATATAAATAAAAGAGAAAATAAAGAATGAATGAGAGTTGGAATTAAATTCTAACTACGTTTACCCACTCCAGTTAAATGCAAGGTTGTTTCACCTAAGTTTGGTAGGCATACGGATTAAACTGTGAAGACATATCATAGGCTTGTGGTATTTTATATGAAGCTACTTTCAGAACTTATAGCATGTTAGAACACATACAAGAGCATTTCCAACAGCACTGTCAGTCTGCCAGAATTGTAACCCATGTCACAGCAGTTTTTCTGTCCTTCCTGGGTATTTTTTCTTGATGAAAGAAGGGCATGTAGGAGGTTTCTCTTGTGTTGGCCCTTTCACGCTCATCTCTTGCTGTTGGTAATGCCTATTGCTTTTGCTGCAAACTGGACTATTCTGTACTATTGAATTTGATTTAAATAGTCACTCCAGTAAATCAGTGTTAAGTGCCAGAGGTACTTGGGATCAATTAATCAGAATTTCCAGTAGTAAATTTCCATGGTAGAGGTAGCAGTTTGAACCCCTTTATATTGAACATGGTTTTTTGAGGAGTGCAGTTCTGACTTTTAAGACTTAAGGATACCTGCCTATCTTAAAGCATGTGAGAAGCTCTGTTGAGTTCTACTAAATTGTAGTTCTTCCTTTTTTGAGGTGTATGTATGTTTCCAGAGCCTGTGTTGGAGCATGTGCATACCAGCTGGAATGTGCCATACCAAATGTGTATTAAGAAAGCAGTGTTGTTTTCCAAAGCCTAGTTATTAAACATTCTCTGAGCAAATAACTAAGAACTTTAGGATATACAAGTAGAAAAAGATTCTGGTTGTGATTAAGAAAGCAAGAGAATTACATTATTTGTAATTCTTCCCACATACTTCAATGCACTAATTAGATTACCAAGAATGAACCCTCTTAAGGTAGCCAGGGAGAAACAGTCTGAGATATGTTCAGGCACCTGCAGGAATCTGCCAGCCAAATCCCTGCTGTGGAGATGGAAAATCATTTTTTCTGTGGTTTCAGCTTTCATGCTGTCTTCCGTAGTAACTCTAAGGCAGCTTAATATTACCGCAGTTTGTTTTTAAGTTCTGAGTGCTGAAGAACTGAATAAACAACAACAACAAAAAAAACCCAACCAAACCCTAAACCAAACCCCACAAAAAACAAGAAGCCTTTCATAAGGAAAAAAAAAAAAGATGAAAAGGAAGGAAAAATCCCAGACTTTAAGGGGTCATCTGGGTGCACTGAGGAGCTGAAGTACCGTTAAAGAAGCACTGCTATAACTTCCTCCACTCCCCACTAACACATACTGCATTTCAAAGTTTGCAGGGTCTGGTTTAATTCTGGGGGCTGGAAAACTCATTTGTTTGTACTACTGGTAGCACGCAGCAACTGAGTAACTTGATAGGCAAGCCACAGTAAATCTGGACAGACACCTGGCAAGACAGAGCTCCTGCTGAGAGCAATTTGCAGTTCAAAATAATAATATTAATTAGACGATATAGATACTACAGAGTTGACTTCGTCAAGTGAGAAATTAATGGTGAATAAACACAAACCTGATTTTTTTTTTAACTTAGAAAAACTCAGTTTGACAGTGGCTGGTCATTTTTTCCCCTGCAAATCTTCCTTGCAGCTCTTTGTAGAGCTGCTCTCGAAGTATGCTTCCCATGCCTTTTTGCATAATATCTAAGTATTTGTTAGCAACTTTTCCCATAAAAGGCAGTGTTTCCACATCTTCTTTTGTAGTCAGTGCAAATTTACATATTCTTTTAAGTCTGTTTTGGCTGTATTTCTTCTGCCATTCAAGGCAAAGTGAAGGGAGTGGGACTGGGTGTAGGGCTGGTACTCCCAAATAGAAGTACACTTTTTCTCTTTAAATCTGTCCCCAGTGCTTGGTGTTGATGACAGAAATTCTTCATTGCATCACCAGAAGCTTTCCACATCTCAGGGGTGCAAGTCATCTTTGTCATACCATTCTATGGCAGTGTCAAGACTCTGAGTATGCTAAAAAGCTGTTAGTGGCCCTGACCAACCACACCTGGGGCCACCCCCACTGTCCACATCCCAAGGGCTCTATGGAACTTCAGTTCTGGGTATTTAATCCCTGCCTGAGATGTACTGGAGGAGACTTGGTCTCCAGCTCAGCCATGGGCTGTTGATCTGGAGCTCAACCTGTGGGCTGACTTCCATACTTGGCCTCAGACTTACCTCATCACCTTGATATTACCTAATGATTTAGACTCTTTTTTGGCTGTGGCTGCTGTCTGTGAGTCAATCCCACTGTGGGGCTGGGCTCAGAGTGGTTAGGCCCCTGTCTGGCCAGCTGTGGGATTCCCTTGGCTTGCCTTAGGATCCCCTTTTGTTGAGGAGCAGCTGGCCCTTGTTACATTACATACCCTTCTGATGGACCAGCCTTCACCTGGACACTGATCCCCCCACAGCACCAACCCTTTAGTGACCACTGGGCTCCTAATGAATTGTCTCCCAGCCTAATAGGGCTCATCAGCAACAGCCCAAAACCTCTGTCCCACTCAGGCCCTCCTCATCTTTGTGGCTTTTCAGGGGTGGCCTGTCCCTGCCCAAGCCCTGAGTTACTAATGCAATGTCACTTTCTAGATCACTGTCCCTATTCTGGCTCTGTGTCCTGGAAAGGGCTGCTGACACCCCCACAGTGATACTGATCACTGACCTAAACATGGCTTGCTGAGGAGGCTGTTATTAAGGCCCTGATGGTGCTAATTGGCCTAATAATCCTGACCAGCAACCCCTGTAGCCTCCACCCGTTCCTAGGGGCTCTGTTTAAGCTCAGCATTCTTCTCTAAGAGAGCTGGTCTCTAGTTCAACTGTAGGTATGCTGGGTTGTGTAGTCCTTTGATCCTGATCTCAGCCTGAGGGCTGACTTACTGGCTTTATCTTGGCTCTGCATCATCACTGTGGACTTACTTGCTGGTTACTGGACTTGATCCTAACACTGACCTGTGGATGAATTTGTTGGCTTGATGTTGGACCTGCCTCATTGCTGTAATATTGCCTTATAATGTGGATTCTTGGTTGGACCTGGCTATTCTTACTACATCTTTTTTGTTTGGGTGCTGTGGGACTGGGTCCTGCCTGGGAGGCACTGCCTTTCTGGATCTGTCTTGGCTCTGAGCTCCTCATCTTTTTAGGGAGTAACTGGCCCTCACTGCACCCTGATAAGCAATGTGCAGATACAGGTAAAGTAATATGATGCATCCTGTGGATTAAACACAGTTTTGAGTGGCAGAGAACTATATCTATGGGGCACCTCTAGGTCTGCTGGCATATATACTTTAGGAGAGAAAGTGTCCTGGAATAGTTGTGTGTTTCTCCTCCTGCTATAAAGATTCAGCTGGGACTATGTTAGTTCCGTCCCTTTCCCTTCCAGCCAGCGGTGTCCTGCTTACTCTGCCATGGCCAGTGTCGCTGCCTGACTGCAGAGTTTGGTAGATGTCTGTGTGTTGGTTGTGTGCAAGTCAGAGATTCAAAGACTTTCTTCTTAACCCTGTGAAACTACATTTTAAAAGCAAAAGTAGAAAAACTGCAAGCCTATGGTTTCAAGCCCACAAGGCCAATCCTTACAGTTTGGGAGGGTGGAAGCAGTCAGCTACAAACTGTGAGAACAGTCATCACAGGTCCAGCCTACTGTTGCGTCCAAAACAGTGGCCTGTTGTGACTGCTGGCTGAAGAATGTAAAAATGGGGTAAACCTACAGTGATGTTTAGTGCATTCCTGTAGTTTCTTTATGCACAAATCCAAATACTATTGATCCGTGTGTTACCTCTGCTTTCCCTCTCCCCGTTTTTTGAGGGAGAAAAGGTACTGCATTAAAGTGAATTGGGTGTTTGTTTCTGGCCTAGGTAACAGTAACAACAATTGGTTATGGAGACAAAGTTCCCCAGACATGGATTGGGAAGACAGTAGCTTCCTGTTTTTCAGTATTTGCTATATCTTTCTTTGCACTGCCAGCGGTAAGTAGAACTTAATTCACTTTTTAATGCGTCTGTTTGGTTTGGACTCATAATTAGGTAGTTTTAAATTGGTGCCTTTGATAGGAAATAGTGGGGATGGGTGTTGCTTCAGAATGTGCACACCCATCTTCAAGCTTATGTTTATCTGTGTGCACACACACAAATGAAACTGCTGTATCTTTACTGCAGTCACTTTGGAAAAATGTGGCTTAGGAAGGAGGTAAAAGTAATTTTCACTACTCAAAGAACTGAAGCTATTCTGTGAGGTAGAGAGAGAGACTTTTTTTTTGTTTTCAATTAGCATGTCAGTGCCAGAGGTGAAGTGTCCTTTGTTTCTGTTGTTTTATGATTATATAAGAACAATTTTGGGTCCTGTGAGAAGAGGAACACTGCCATGAAGCAGAGGTTTAGGAAACTGGCTCTGTTTTCGTGTATGGTTCTATTAATATAGAGCATTTTTGGGCTTTTTGGATCTTAAAATAAGTGCATGGGGTCAAAATAAAGGTAACATCCAAAAAATTATGGCAGATAAAGTATTTCTTTAGTAACTACCAGTTTTAAAAGAAATGTTGAACTTCTAAAACATATATTTGGCTTCTTTGCTCAGTTTGCCTAGAAAATCAAGCTGTGTTCTGGCTTTAGTTTTGGGATTTTTCTTTTGTCGTAAGGGACTAAAATCAAGAGCAAAGAACAGCTGTAGATCAGTCATGTGATGCTGGCATTTGCTTCTCCCACCGTTGCGCAGAGCTGCCCTTGGAACATGACTACCTCTGTGAACACCCATGAAAAATGTGACTTGTAGATCACAGCAATAAACATGTGCTGTTTGTTGAAGTTACATGATACCAATATCAACGTGCTCCATTTCAGATGTGTTAGTTGAAATAAATAGATTCCTATCACTGTGGACATCTGAAAATTCAGAACTTTTCTTTTTCTAGCAAAGTCTTTTATAAAATGTGTGTTTGTTTCATGTGTGAAGTATTTGATTTAGATATGTGAAGCTACATTGGAGTCTGACTACTAAATTTGCTTATATTTAGGGTATTCTGGGGTCCGGTTTTGCCTTGAAAGTACAGCAGAAGCAACGTCAGAAGCACTTCAACAGACAAATCCCAGCTGCAGCATCTCTTATTCAGGTAAGGCCCCTAACAGCAAAATACTTAAGAGCGTATTGAAGGGGGAGTGTGGGCCAGTAGTCAAAGTACTGAGAACTGCTGTTACTAGACTTTATGATAAATCTATAACTTGTGTTAATCACTTTGTCTTTTTGATTCAATACAGTCACTAGAGAGAATCAGATAATTGCCTGTTTCCCCTCTAATGAGTGAGTGTAGGAGGCTTTATTTGCCTGATATTCACAGGTATAGTGATGCTGACTGGATGCAATATTTGGCAAAATGATTAAAAAAAAAAAGTTATAAACTTTTGATTCTTAACTTGTTTTTATATTCCCTTAGGTCCTGTGCCTCTGTCAAATCCTGAGGTGATGAATGTGTATACATATAAACATATGCCTCAGTTTAGAAAAATGTCCCAGCATAACAGTCTATATGCTAACATCAAGAATGTAATAGCATGGTGCACAGCTGCTAAAGTGTCGAACACAGCAGAGAAAGGGAAGCAGCAGTCTTATATGATGTTTATGGGGATACACTTTTCGGGGAGCAGGTTTTTTGTGGGTGTGGTGGTGTTTTTTTGTTTGTTTTTACTGTGGGTAAGGCTAGACCCAAGCTCCTAGGGAGAACACTGCAAAGAAAGTATTTATGATCTTTGTACTGAGTATGTGTTTCCTGGTGTAAATAACACTCACCACAGTCATATACAGAGTGTATTTTATTAGGCATGGTATTGTATATAGCACAGTGACTGCAATCAGAACTCTTTGCAGCATATTTACATTGATTTAGCGTTTTGCTGTCAGTTTGGTTTGCAGCAAAATCTGACTTACCTGTCCTTCAGGACAACAGTGACTGTTTATTCAATGAGATTATTGCTTTGGGGTTTTATTGTAGACTCTGTGGCGGTGCTATGCAGCAGAGAAATCCTGCAGTTCTACAGCCACATGGAAGATCTATGTTACATCACCGGTGCAAAATCCCAAAAAACCACCAGCGCCATCTAGCCCTAGTCTGAGAAAACAGGTAACCGAGAGTTGACAAAGCTCTGTTCTGTTCTTGCTTTTAATTTGATTGGGATAACTTGACAAAATCCTTCTGAAGTGCCCAAAGAATTTGGAGAGCTGAAAGCCATTTGTAATGGGTCATTTGATTGTTTTCCTCATGCCACAGCACGATTAGTTTGATTTTCCTTAAATTTTCCTATCCCTCAGGAATATTTTAAATTTGCTGTTGTGGCCTGACAGGTACTGATTCTCCATTGTTTTATCTCTTCTGAAGTCTCCTCTGCCTTCTTAAAGGGTAGTATAAGTCAGTGATGACACTTTCCCATTTTGTATTCATTTTGCGTAGTAGTTCATACAGGAAGAAAGGAGAAAGCTAGTTTAAAAATTTATGTTCACATTCAACATGTGACTGACAGTACCTACGCTTGTCTTGCTCAGGTATTTCTCTTCATGGTACTTTTATTTGGAGCTGTGTGTAGAAATCTGGGCAAATTCCTGAGCTGTGGCTGCAGTAGAGTGGAATAGCGTTTGTCTGTAGAGATAGGATTGCCTAAACATAGGTATGTAGTTTCACTGGAAAGCTTGCCTAGCCTTTGGTACCCCTTCTGGAAAGGCCCAGGTCTGCAGCAGGTCTAGCTCAGGTACCCAGTTTTTCTAAGGTGCTAGGCAGTGAAATCCCACTGGTGCCTGTTGCTGAACAGAGAATTGCACTGCAATTTCCCCACAGCACATGTATAAAGATCTATCAGCATAATCTGTGTGCATGTATATGTTTGGGTGTTACAGCAGTGTGATCTACTCAGTGCTGAGCAGAATGCAGTTTTGCCATGAGACTAGCTTCTTCACAGCTAGAGGCAGAAGAACCAGGAGAAAAGGAGTAAGGCTGGGCAGTGTGTGTTGCTGAACAGCAAGCAATCCATGGTGGGAGAACCAGAAAAAAATAGCAAGATTTTAGTGTCCTTAGTATTTTCCTACTGTTTTCTTTCATTTCTTACTAATGGAACATTGTCTCCTGTCAAAGGAGACTAGTTCTTTCCTTCTCTACCTAGCCTCTTATTTTAAAGGCTTAAATATATATTGATCATTTTATGCATGTTGTAGCATTTTGTTCTCCACAGAATTCCTAGTTTCTTTTCCTGCTGTGACAGTCTATAATCTTTGCCTTTAGAAGCATTTGGGGGCATGGTAGTGCATCCGTTGTCTACAATAAATACCCTGTTTTACCATTTTCATGACCTGATTAATTTAAAGCATACTATTGTTTAGTCGCTGTAGAGCTGAACAGAAGAATGAATTCAAAAAAACTGAATGCAGACCATAATAAAATAGAATTGGCTTGCTTAGACCGAGTAACATTGAGCTATTTGTCAATATATTGAGCCTGGAGATGTTTGTGTTGATGTGTTGAGTACTTGTCATCTCTGATGATGCTTGTTTCTGCAAAAGGCTTAGTGGTCACCTCAGAGGCCAGAGTACTTTGCAGAATTGAGTGCAGTAGCCCTAGATCTCAGTTCTTTGTTAGAAGGAACTATAGCATCAGGCAAGTTGAAGGCATGTCTTTTACCTCTGTTTTGAGGTGTGTGAGTAGAAGAACCAGATGAGACTGGAGCCAAAGGGTAGGTGGTCACGAAGACTGGAAATAAATGCTATATTGTGAGAAGTAGTATTTTTTGTAGCTAGGTGGTGGCAGAATCCAGGAGGTAGATGGCACAGGCTGTGTCGTCAGTATGTGAGTGGCTGTTATGTCGGTTGTTTCTAGTCACAAAGGTAGACAGAGATCAGCCTTGCTTGGAACCCATTGAATTCAAGCCTTCATTTTTTTATGCTTATGTACCAATTCTAGGGTCTTTATTAGGTTGCCTCTTAGGCTTCTAAAATCAGGAGAACTGCAACTTTAAAGGCAGGAGGAAGGATTTATCTTCTCCTGATGTGTTTATTTAGTCTTTTTGGTAAATGTTTGTGGTGGGGTTTTTTTTGTTTGTTTGCTTGTGTGTGGGGTGTGTGTGTGGTTTTTTTTTTAATTTTTATTTTGTCTCTTCTTTTCTGAAAAGGCTGCACACTGCCGAGGTCATAGCTCAAAGTCTATGCTTTGGTTTAATTAGAGCTTTAGGAATCTGTTGCAGCCAAGCTGTTGCATACTCAAGTGATTAGTATTCTGGGTGCCTTGAGTTCTGGACCCAGTTTGAGAAATTTTGCTTGAGACCTGATTTTCAGAATATGCTAGGCATCTTCTCTGGAGAATCAAATTCTTACTAGATTTAGGTTGCTAGTTCAAAATCAGCCAATTTGAAAACATTAACCAAGGATGTAACACTTCAACTGAATTTTGATTGCATTCTTAAAAAAAAAAAAAAATATTACAAAATACGATCTCAAATGAATTTACTGTGTAGTGAAGTTCACATGTGTATCTTTGTGTTTTTGATAGTATCTTCTCATATAATCCCATTTCTACTACTACAGGCTAGAAGATATAAAAGAAAAGGGAAATTAGGATGTGGTAATGGTTCTGCACCTGTAATAAACCCAGGAGAGAATGCCTTGTCTATTCCACAGATCACTTATGATCATATTGGTGAACAAGAAGACAAAAAAGATGTGTCTTTCTACATTGAGGAACCAGGAGGTAATTTACTTTTGCTTATGTTGTCATTAGCATTTTTTAAGAGACAATGTTAAAGTGAATTAAATGAATGAAGGTGTAATTTCTGTGGAAAAAAATAGTTTAAAACTATTCAGTAAAGCAAGATGCCTCAAACCAAGGACAATTATATAACAAAAACAGGGGGACACAAATTAAAGGAAATCTTTAAATTCATGTGGTGTGAACAGCAAAGATCTTTATTCATTTACCAAAGTTAAGTCAATTAAGTTTTTGGATATATTGTTAATTCTATTTTGTTAAATTATCTGAGGTGGATGGACAGCTTCCTCAGATCTACCCTACCTTTAAACTTTACCCCACATAGAGTCTGAAGGAAGAGAAGCAAAACAGGAAAAATATCTTTACTTTTTTACAGCACCCTCGTAAAGGCTGTACAAATAAATTGTGATAGTAACAGCTGAATATTTTTATGTTATGACAACCAAGAGGTTTTGATAAGTGTGTGTGTTTTTTTTTTTTCTTCATTTAAAATATTGTCTGTTGCTACAAGTGTCTGTTGTATTTCAACTTAGAAACTGGCTGAATATCACCGTTGAGCTAAAATACTGCTTTGTTTGCAGAATTCTTTTAAAATTAAGTTTGTAGTGGAAATGTGGGTATGAAATAGTATTGTTTACTATAAAGTGAGTTTTCTTTGGGTGGCTAGTTTTTTCACCTTTGCGTTGATTTCTTTTGTCTGATGGCATTTTGGAAACGTGTCCTAGTTCTGTGTCTGCTAAATCTTTAGCTCAAGAGGAGATTATTTCCTCATAGTGGAGGAGTTATGTTCCGTGCCTAGAGGCATGCAAAGCCTTGCCAAGTTAACTGAGGTATACAAAGACACTGGCCCTAGTCAAAGGTATGTTATGTAGTGCTTTGACTTATGTTTTCATCTGTGTTTGATATGCTTGAACGTGAACACTGTATAAAATTGCTGCCCTTTTGTGACATTGAAGCTGTCACACAATTGCAGCCTGCATAAAGAGTGGCTGTGGTCTTGACATGATGGTTTCTTTAATAAAAAAATACTTGAAATATTTTTGCCCCCAGAGGGAATATGTACCATCTTCTGTATTGAACAGAATCGAAGGTAGGAATTTCACTAGATTGCTCTGACTTAACAGAATTGCCATATTGTATTGTCAATGCAACCGATGTAATCCATGGTAGGGCAGTCTGTCAAATGTGGAATAGCAGGGAGCTGAGAGCTGTGGCATATTGAGGCACATCTGTAAGTGTTGGGAGCATCTGGCTCACACAGGGATTTAGAAAGACCTTCAAGCCTCTACTTCCTGCAACTGATGGCGATGAACTTCTGTTGTGGGAGAAAGAGTTTCTTTCTTCCACTGATGGAGGTTTTCATTGCTCCTCATGTTCTTCCTTATGTTTTATAATCTTGTATAAATGTTACATCTGTCACCTTGAGGTCAGAATGCTTTTCAGCAATGGTGGTATTTTAATTGTTTGGCGTTTTCAGTGCTTTTATAGGGTTCTGGGAAAGGGGACCAAGGGTGTGATTTATAAATAAATTTGCTGCTTTAACTACATGCCTCTTAACAGAATACTATGTTCATTCTCAGCATGTTTATTAGAGCTGTGCAGCTTCTCTTGTTGACTATGTAATACATTTTGCTGAGTGTATTTTGATACTGTGGTATCAGTCAATGATGGACAGAAGAAGCAAAGTGTTGCATAGCTTTGAGCAGTGCTAAAGAAAGTTAAGATGTTAAGGACTGTTGTCTGTACTTATGACTCTGTCAGTACGTTTATTCATTTAAGCTACATTCCTTAAACGTTCATAGTCTGAGCAAAGCTCTGTGCATCAGAGGGAAGAGATTGAAAAGCCTTTATCTTTTTCTGCCTGGCAGCTTGGTAGCAGAGGAAAGTGAAATATTTTTTCTTCCACTTTTTCTGAGAATGTTTTCTGATTGTACTTTTATTATAGCTGGTCTAATTTATTCTTGTTCTGAGACACAGCCACACATATTATTCCCTTACCAATTAACTTTTATCTATTTTTCATTTTCTTTCACATTTTGACTTAGCCAGTGTTAGGGGTAAGTCACACTTAATTTGATTTTCTGATTTATTCCTTCTGTTGCAAAGCTTCCAGGAATGTAGTTGGCTAACTCGATTGCTCAATTGACTGAACATTCTTGACACCTCTCAGAAGTTTAAAGCTGATTTCTCTCAGTGAAGTTCCCCTTGCCAGAATTAATAGGCTGCTGTTCTTGGGAAGTGGAAGTGCTAGGCTTCAAGCCTGTAAATGGGGTATTTTTTTTCCTCTTTTTAAAAGCTGAAAGTAGAAAAGGCAGAGAAAATAATAACAATAAAGCACTTAAAGGACCATGCCAATGTCTATTTCAGTGTTGCTGTAGTGGAATATTTTATTCGTTGGTTATTGGGGCTGGATACTTTACAGATGATGGCAGACTTCAAGGTTGAATTAAATCACTTTTATAGGCCTGACCTAGGAGAAGCAGAGCTGTTGCTTTAAAACAGCTCTTCTGGTCTGCTGTTCCAGTCAGATGTGAGAGAGACTGTGGGGAGACCTAAAACAAATGCCTGGCAAATGCTGGTGACAGAATAACAGTTCCACTAAGAAAATTCCTTGTTCTGGGCAGAAATAGGCTGGAATTAAATTAAAATTTCCTTGACAAAGGAGAGACTTACTGTAATTTGGGAACTGCATTCTGTGAGTACACCTTTTTGTATGAACATAAGTTTTTTCTTAAGATATCCTGTACAGTATCCATGTCCACCCAGCATTCTCTTGGCTTGCTGAAAACTTGCTTAGGAGGTATAACTTTCAAAGCTAGGCAAAAATGCTTTTCTCATTTATGTGAAGAAGGTTTGAGAAAAGGAAAACCTTCTAAAGCCTATAGGTATGATCAATATTAAGTTTTCTGAGATACTTGTGTATGTCTAATAAAAACCATGTACTGGATAGTGCATAATGTAGAAACTAAAACTTTATATACTATAAATTGTGGAATCTTGAAATGAACACTTGATAACCTAAAAGGAAATCAGTGCCTTAGTTCTGCACCATGCATTCCTGTAGTGATTTTAAACCCTCAGTGACTCCATCTTCACCTGAAATTATAGCCATAAATGTTCTCTATAGTCTTGAAACTCATCTTTACTTCTGTCAACCATTGTGTACATACTGCCCTGCAGCAGGGTCTATTATCAGGGTGACAAGACAGGTATGAACTCTTTGGCATCCTTGATGTTCCTGTAAAATTTAAAGAAGACAATTCAGTATCAAGATGACAGTTAGCTATGATAGCAAGAGGCAGTGGCAGATCATGAAGACTGATCCAAATAGAAGAAAAACAATACTTGAGTGTAACTGAAATCTTTTATGCGCACTTGAATTTCATCTTCAAATAACAGCTATTCACTGCAATGTGTGCTTGTCAAAATGAACGGAAGAGCTGTTTCATAATGCTTTTTATTAGGGAGGGAAAATTATAAAAATGTCTAAGTTTTTGGACCTGGAAGGTCATCCTCCTGGGACATCAGCAGATGGAATGTATTAATCTCTGTCAGTTATTGTAGGTTGTATACACAACTCATTATTGTAAAATTCGTCAAAGTCACAAGACTCTCACAGTGATAAACTTCTGCTGGGGCAAAACCAAAATTCCCTATTCATCACAATTATTTTCTGTTTGCTTTTTGGAGTATCTTGAATACTGACATGCTCTTCCCCACCTTCTCCATCCCTCCCTCCCGCAATTTAAAGCAAACCTGTGCAAGACTAACTTTTCACTAGGAGAGTGGAGGCAACTGTCTTTTTTGATGACCCTCCGTAATATCTTTGTAAGCCCTCTTACATAAAGTGTGCAATAGTGTTAATGTTGATTTATTCTGTCTATAATATTAGTTTGGATTCTGACATTCCACAATTCACCTATCTAGTAATGGGTTGGTTGTTCTGGAAACCAGTTGCATTTCCATGGGGGAAAAAAAGGCTGCTTTCCCTCACTGGTATAGATAGATTACAATCTGCAGTAATATAGAAAGAAGCAAACATTTTAAATGAAGTAGATTCATAGATTCCAGTGCTGACAAGCTGAGTGAAAGGTGAGAAAAAACATGTGGCTAAAATTAACAGAAAAAAAGAAAACACCAAAGCTTTGGAGGATCTGCATGACTGTCAGTGAGTCAGAAAAGCGTAAATATAAAGATACGTTCCAAATTAGCAAATGAAAGTATCCAGATACCATGCTTCTGAAAAATGTAATGCTCTTAAGAAGGTGAGTTTAGCAGATGCTGGTGGTTTTGCAGTGAGAACCTATATTCCGCATAGGGCTATTCGGCTTCTAAAATCAGTTCAAGACTTGTAGGTACTTATCGTACTTGATTGTGAGTAAGACTCGTGGAAACATACTTGCCTCTACCAGAAAGTTTTAAGTCTCTGCTGTTTCAGCCCTGGCTGTCCTGAGCAAGGACTTTCAGTGAATTCTGTGGTTTATCTTGCATGACCAAAGTGGATGGTAAAATTGGGGGTGGGGGATGGTGTAAAGGGAGATGGATGCTGAGAGGAAGAGGACAGCTGCCTCTGCCAAACTCACTCTTAGTTCTGAGTAAATCTGGCAGCTTTTGAGGTTTAATTTGTGCGTGTGTGTGTGTGTGCTGTGTGTTTTTTGTATGCTGTTGTGGTGGTTTTTGTTTGAGTCTGTTTGGTTTTGTTCTGCATTTATTCAACTCCCTATTCTGTCTAATTTAAGACCAGAGTTTAGATAACCAATCACACCAGACTTGAGCAGGGACTTTGTACCAGATGGTCCCAGAGACTATGAGAGTACGTAGTGAGAGAAAGTATTTGCAGCTCCCTCAGATATTTTCTGATTAGTATTATCAGTAAAACAGAGTTTAGACTTTTTTTATTCAGAAAACATTTTTGCTTCCTCAGCGACAGTACATTTAGATGAGACTTCATTTAGTCGGAAATGTTTCAAATAAATTCAATTGTGATGCAAGACTGAATTTAGCTATTCAGTAGCAAAAGAAAGTTTCTCTGCATGGTAAGGAGACTTTATGATGAAATTGGCATAAGAAAAGCACATGGTGAGTGACAACTTTGTGCTGTAGAGAAAAAAACAACAGAAGTCCTGTCCACCATGGACAAGTGGCAGTGGAGGTTTTGATCAAGTTGACTATTACAACTGGAAAAAAAGACAGTCAGCACAGTAGTGGGGAAAAATAATAATTATGAGTTTCAAGAGAGGTCATACCCCAGAACAGGATGTTTTGTTGCTTAAAATTAATATTGTAGATAACTGTTAAAACCTTACAAAGTGTAGAAAGTTAGAGAAGAAAACAAACTGTTTTTAAGAATCAACATGTTGCCTAATAATAAAGATGCAAAGATGCCTTTTTAAAGACAGATTAAATAGACCTGATGAATTGGTGTGTTTTGGGGTAAGCTATTTCACAGCACTGATGTGGTCCTGATTATTTTTGCTCTCAGATCTAGAATTTACATCATGATAAGTCTTACTGTGCAATTTTCTTGGTGAGAGAAGGAAGAAAAATCAAAGACTCTGTCATAGAGATGCCAAGGGACAATTCAACTGCTCATGATAAAAACAGGAAATCAGTCTTTCTTTTGTTATGTTTAAGCAACCAACAAAATCTTCTCGTGATACAGGACCTTATGGCTTTTTCCCAACATCTGTGTCTGAAGGAATGCATTGGAAAAAACCTATTATTCAGCTAGGTTTTCAGTAGCTTTGGTACAGAAGGTGAAGACCCAAAGTAGAGGAGAGACTGTTCTACCTTTGAGTTGTACTGTTAGATGTTTGTTTAAAAATATGAAAGGTGTGTTGAAGAGTAACATTATGGACTTGGCCGGCCTTGGGAAGAAGAAGGAAGTGAAACAGTTATTGGACCTTAAGAATGGAAACTTAGAGTTAATAGATAACACATGGTAGGAACTAAGACTAAGAAGTGTTATGCTAAAAGTTGCCTTTATAAGAAAGAGGAAGCACATGTTATATAAGCAAAACGAAAATCTAATGCTAGTATAGCTGAAATCTTCAAATCTAATTGCTGTTTGTCCAGATCTAATTGTAACAAAAAAGAAAGAGGTAAAAATACAGTTTAAACTGTAAAAAGTACTTTTAAATTTCTGACTGTTTTCCTGGCATTTACACTTATCCTCTACTGCTTCTCTGGGTCTTAATGTTTTATGTGCTGTATGGGGAAAAGGAGAAGTGTTAGAATGAGTTGTTGGAATCTGGTGTCCTTCACAAGGAGAAATATGACATTTTTGATGATGATAGTTTCTTCTTCCTTCCCCAGGAGCCACTTGGGGTCAGTTATGTTTCCTAATGCACTTTTACATATTTTTTTCATTGGTGTGCAGCTCCAGGTTTTGGCTGAATTTACCTCATATATTCACCTTTATGTATGTAAGATATTTCTTTATTGTCTGTTAGCCTTAAAAACAGTTTTATCCTGCTCCAGGAAGGTGTGGTGTGAAGGTGTGGTGTTTGTGTGTGTGTTTGTTTGTTTTTTTAGTTTTTTTAATTTATTTTTTCTTTTTTTAACTGACTGTTAATGAATTTTTTTATAGCTGTGGGGTCTTCAGTGCCAAAGCTGTGCCCCATCTCTTATCTCATGCATGTACTCCTATATGCTGCATTCTGTGTTTCTACTTCTCAAGGCCTCCGACATTCTACCGAGCCTGTATTTCCATAAACAATATCATTATTTGGTTGTAAATATCTCATTCTACTAGAATAACTGCTGTAGATATGAAACTGTGGTTGTTGAACACAAAGATAAACAGAAGTAAACCAAGTTAGATAGGGACACCTGGTCAATTAGAAAAACTGCTGTCACAGCTGAATCACTTAATGTCAGATCAAGAAAAGTTTGAACAGAGCTGGTCCGATGAGCCTCATTCCTTGGGTCTTGCAAATTGAGTATAAAGCTGAGGCCCAGTTCCTATTACTAATATGGGACAACACAAAAGAGTTCAGAGACATAGAAGCTGCTTAGGGAATTCATATGAATATACCAGGCTGTCACTTTTCCAAAATGTAGAAAAGACAGGAACAATCTGGGTAAAATTGTGAGCTTTTTTAATGAGCTGAACTTGAGATTAATATCTATGCAGAGTGGAAATTAGGCCCAATTATTAAACATAAAGTGTAAATAAAGTAATGATGTCACAAAATAGTTAATGCTTTTTTCTTTTCACTGGAAAGTGAAACTGAATTTGCTACAATTGACACTACAGTTTGTGTCACTTGGTATTATTTGGATAATGACTCAGTGAGCAGTAAATCAAGTCAGAGCAGAAGAGGTAATTAGGAAGGATATATTGAAGTCAGGTTGCTTTTAGTTATCTGGCCTTGCAAAGCAAATCACTGAGGAGTAAGGGACTGACTGGAAACAACCCGAGAAGCCACTAACAGGACTGACAGGAGGCTGGAGAGATGCATGGGTCTGTAATAAAAGGGCACACAATGCATGCTTTGAAAGGGAGGAGAGGAAGAATTTCCATTTCCAGGAAAGTCTGTTTCCTAGAAGACTTATGAAGTAATCAAACTGTTTGTAGAAAACAGACAATAGGAAGCAAATATGTAACAGCATGAATTGGTCAAGAGCAATCACATCAGGTCATGTGGGGTGCTTTTCTGTGATGTGGCAATGTGTTACATATAGAAGAGAGGAGCAGAAGACAGTTTACATACTGATTTTAGTCGCTCTTCCTGTCTCACTTGTGCATAAACACAGAATCTGAATGATGGCCTAGAAAATTAGCTTGGGCTGCTGTAAGGGGGATGGAAACTTGTTGGAATATGATAGTTTACAAAATAGTTACCAGTTGTTCATTATTTAAATGAGAAATGCATTTAGAGAGATTTTTGAGCTTGATGCTATCAAACAAGGCCACCATTTGGTCAGATATTGCAATAGAGTAGAATTTTCATTCAATGTGCATTTGGTGTTAACTAAAAAGTATCTGAGAGCCCTTTGGAAGGCAGCCTGTAGACCTGTGAGCCTCCCACAAAGGCAGCAATGCTTCTGCAATTGGATTCTGTCTCCTGTTCCCCTGCTAATCCTGTATCTGACTAATTCTCTGCATTGACCTGTGCCCACACTTTTGATATCAAGTACGAAGGCAGCTGCTTGACCTGATCTCTGGTATATTAACCAGCTGTTCACGGTACATGGTGCCACAGTGTGGGAAAGATAAGACCCTCACTGCATAGTGCTGGAGGATGCATTGAACTCAAACCCTTGTAGGCAGAGCCTTTTCTAGTACAGCACTGCAGCACCTGTCCTTCTGGAGGTTGTATGATCCAAATTATTTTGAGGAAGTCAGAGCAACCTTTGAGAGAGGAGGAAAAAAAAAATAGGCATTTTAGAATTTAAGGTTTCCCTTTTCATGGAGGGCTTGAACTCTGGTTAAGACCACAATTTTCTAATTCCTTTCTAACTAGTCAAAAATTAATATTAGAAATCATAATGTAGATTGTTAACCAGGGAATGGGAAACTAACAAATAAATGGGGGTTGCCTGGGGAAACGGTCTATGAACTGTACCTTTAAATGCACAAATAAGCATATCCTATATAATGTGGATTTTTTCTCCACACTGCTACTTTAGAATCTCATCTTTTTGTTAAATGTTCCAGTGGCGTAGCAACAGTCTTGCTCCAGCACAGTCCACAATACAGATTATTTGGTCTAACATGCCAAAGACCAAACTCCAAACAACAGTAATTCAATTTCAGAATGCAAGGTAGATCTGCATGCAATCCAGTGTAAAAGAAAAGAGAAGTGGGGGAGGGAAACTTTACCAGCACTTAGGCCAGTGGTGACATACAGAGGAAGTCTAGTGCTGTAGTCTGAGGATTTCCATTGCTGTTCACTATTGACTGTATGGAAGTGAAGGCCTTTTTGAGCCACCTCAGAGCCATCTCACTGAAAGCAGAGAAACAGCTACTTCCTCTTATAAAAGGGAATAGGGGAGTCTTTTGCCCTTCGTTTTTGTTCGTGTCTACTGGGTTTTTTTGGTTGGTTTGTTTTTTTTTGTCAGCCTTTTCCTCAAATGTTTTTCTACAAAAGAAGCAGAAGCAGCTAGAAACTATCAAAACAAGAATGGAAGATCATGACAAAATTCAAGCGTGTAGTTGTGGGCTGTTTGACTGCAATGGAAACCGTGTTTTGATGTTGAGGCTGTATGGAAGAGGTTCCTCTCCCTTTGGGAGGGACTGCTGCATGAGTCAGTGTTCCTGGATCCTGTTCCTAGCTCTGTTACTGATTTGCTATGTGACCTTGGGCAGACAATTAACTCACTGTGCTTTGGTTGTGTAATCTGTTAAACGAATATAAGTCTTGTCTCTGTCACAGAGATATTGTGAGTCTTAATAGTTTATGAAGGGTTTTTAGACTGACACAGCATTACAGAAGTAAAGAATGCTATTAGTCAATGTGGTATTGAACATAGACCTACTTGTTTATTTATTGTTAGCATAAACAACGAGTGGTAATCAGGAGTGTCAGGTTTTACAAGAAGAGAAGCTGTTTTTTTGCAGAAAATGTAGTGCATGCTCTGTGGGAAAAATAAGATGTGATTTAATCCAGAATGTAAAACTACTTTTTAGTCACAAAAATTTGTTATTTCTGATGGAAATGACAAAACATTATTGTAGGAGATCGAAACAAAAACAAAACAAAACAAGCTTTTTTTTTTTTTGACTAGTTCTACTTACATGGGGGACTATGTGCCAGTAAATACACTTTTCATCTTGAACATGTGATTTTATAGGGCTTGAAAAGCATATATTTTACACTGTATGTCAGCTGGGAAAGCTGAAAAGATTCCATAATTGGAAGTAAAATAAACTCTAGTTCTTTGACTCTGTGTGTGTGTGTATACTTGTGTGTCTGTGACAAAATTACTTAAAAAATGGAGAAGAAAAAAATTAAGTGTTCTCATTTTTGTTTTTGCTTCCTGTTTAGATACCTAGCTGTTAGCCACTTTCTAAATGATTTTAGTTTGCTTGATATAGCTCTTTACATAGCATATGTTTTGCAGTCCCATCAAAGATGCTTAGAAAAGAACTCTGAATACAGGGATGTATAGTGCACTTTCCAGATTATCTCAGCCACAAATCCATGGTAATCTTTACTTTTATTTCTGTGCTTTGAAGATGGTACTCTGCACCACCAGGAATAAGTGCTGTGATGGAAAATCTGGCCTGTCAACTTGCCTAAAATATATGCACAAGAAGTTTTTATACCTTTATGTCAGTTTAATCATATCAGGTGTAAAAGGCTCACTGTATGTCTGAATATAAATAGAAGGAGAGAAGTCTAAAAAATAAAGCTTCAACCTCTGTGCATGGTAAAAGCTGACACATTCCAGTCAGTGATCTTTGGTTTTTGCAAGTAAAGATTTAATAACCTTTCCAAGAGGGATACAGAGGCAATCGATGCATTTTAAGTGGTCTTATTTGCTATTACATAATGAATCTTCAAACATGTTTAATTCTGGATTTATACCTCCTGCATCTGTTGCTGGCTGACTTTCTTTCTGCTGTTCTCATGAGTGCTGTGTCTGAGAACATGAAATCAACACACTTTGCTGTCCTGTTTGAAACTGAGTGAGGAGTCATTTTGGGGATGCCAGTATTGCACTGAGCTATGATCTGATCTAGTGATGCTTGAACACTTTCCTATTTTACTTCTACTTACTCCATTAGAAAGTAGTATATACAGCAAGAGTGGATGTGTCTCAGGGATGTGCACAATCCAGTCATTCCAAACAGATAAGTGGTGTGTGTGTTTTGTTGTTTTGTTTCATTTTTTAAATTGTTGTGCTTTTCCCTGTTAATTCTGGTCTGCATAAGATATAACAGACAAGAGGTGAAAAGAATCAGTTGTTCTGAAGACTGTTCACAGACTCTGTTAATCATGAAAACCTAGGATAATGGGTACTGCACCATGTGTCTACCAGTTAGAGGCAGCCACAACTGTAAGAGTATTTTTTGTGACTATTGCAAAAAAGAAAAGCAGCTGCTTGTCATTTACTTAACCTTGCTTGGGCTAAATTTAATCAGTGGAAAACATCTGGAACTGATTCCCCTTCAGTTTGGAGTATCCAGTAATCTGCTGTGTACATACAACTGGTGCACCTTTAGCATTAGAATACTTGGCTAAACAATCTTTTGCAATATTGTTATCTTTTTGGAAAGAAAAGAGGAAGCAACAGTAATTTCCTAATGAGCAAACATTTGCAATGTTCTGTATAGGTTGCATTGTTCATTGATTTTTTTGTGCAGCTGTTGTATGAAATCTATTGATCAGGGTTAATATATTTCTAAGTGAGTAAGACTGCTTATTTGTATTGATTAAAACTGGGCCAAATTCTGAACTTTTTAGCATTGCTTGACAATGACAGATAAAACAATTTGACCTTGTTACTTTTTTTGATAGAATGTGATGTTGAATTATGAGCAAACTTGGAGGATGTGAAAAGCTCTGCCTGTGATCTGAGTGGTTTTACTTACTCTTAGCCTTTCTTGCAGAATTGGGATGTTGGACTTTTATAGCGAGCTACTGATATCTGCTTTTCAGCTGACTCTTCCTTTAAATAAAACTGAAGAAGACATTGAATTGGGTAGTAATACTGGATAGAATGCTAACCATTGTTAAAAAGATACTCAGACATATATGGAAAAATAATTGATGCATTTAAGCAATATTTGGTGTGGATGATACATTTGGAACATTTACTCTTTCTTTAACATAAATCCTGTTCACTTGCAGGAGAACATTTATATTTAAATGAAACTCTTTAGAAACAGTGAGTTGGGGAAAAAGCTCTTTTTCCTTAGTGTTCTCCTGCATAGAAATTTACAGTGAATATCCTGGCCGACTTGTCAATAATTTCTATTGGAAGTCCTTTGGGGTAAGGCCCATGGGGCAGAGACGGAGGGAAGGGTGATGTTCTACTTTAGGCATCCCTTCTCTACTTTGCTTCTCTGTTAGGGAGTTCTCTTGCTTTTCCTTCAATGCTAACATAGGTGAGGCTACAACATGGCACCCTCCTGTCTTGTGTTATGAAAAAATACAGATTTGATCAGTGCTACTCAACGCAGCAGAAAAGTACCCAGTTTTTAAACATAAAGCAACATTGCTGGCCTTTTAAATTATGTATTATCTCTGTAATTGGTGTTAAGCGCCTTCCACCAGTGACAATCTACTGTCAAGGGAACAAAAACCTTCCTGGGTTTCCTCTTTTTCATTCTTGCTGTGTTCTGTAGCATGTTGTCTTGCCAACAAGAGAGCCGTGTGTAGTTGGCATGGACTTAGAAACTCCTTTGTAAACGGAGAAGAATTTTTTTTCATCTCAGAATAAGGTGAATTATGAGGAGAGTATCTGTAATACAATTCTGATAACTAATTCCAGGAATTCTGGCTTGCACACAACCTGGTCCTGAATCTACCTCATGGCTATGTAAAGTGTGACCGTTTTCTGACCCTTTGGATCTGTTTGTGTTCCTTGAAGTATTATATTATGCTGACTTCTCAGAACTTAATTCTAGTTTTCAAAAAAAGCTTGAGCGGCATAATGCCAGTGTTTGTTGCTAGTGGATTTTTTGTTCTGTTTTTAATGGGGTGAATCAGACCACAGCAATGGGATACTCTAGGCCTGGTTGTACTAACTCAATTAAGATCCATTTCAGGTCAGGTTGACCTGAATCTATACTAGATTAATTTGTACTGAGTGAGCCATCATGAAGTAAGTGTGTGCTGGCAGCCCTAGATAGAAGTCTAGAAGTTTCTCTTGTTGTTTATTTGAAAAGCCCAGAGTGGCTGCTTTTTCTGTAACCTTGTAAAAGAGAGAGAGTGCCTGCACAAGATTTTGGTGTACGTGGGGGTCCAGCAGCTTAAGGTTTACAGGCATGAATTTAGGCAGCCTGATGAGCAGGAAGTATATGTGAAAGTACATGCAAACTTGCTTTAGTATCATAAAATATCATTGTTAAATAGAGTTTTTCTTGTTGTAGAAATGGTATCTCTGGAAGTTCTGTAGTTGGACTGTTTCTAATTAGGTAAAATCACATAACAGGCTTAATCATATGTCAGGAATGGCATCAGCTTTAGCTGACAGAGATCTACTTGGATAGGACAGTGATGGCTTTTACGGGGAATTTCTTTGCTTGGTAAAGATCCTCAGTTTACACTATTTGTTATCTTCCACTTAAGTCTCCTCAAAGGGGTAAAGATGTTCTTTGCTAGATAAATAAATGCATTAGTATAGGCCAAATCCAGACATGGACTGGCTGGAGTGGAAGCAACCTGGGGAAGAAATACTTCTTGAACCTCTCTTACAAATGGAGAGAAAGGAAATTTGGGTTGGGGTTCACAAAGTCTGCATCAGTAGCAATTTCTAAAAAAAAAATTAATTTGAACAAGTTTGCTGTTTACTATTTTAAAGTATTTAATTCAGAATAAGACTTACTAAGCAGACCTCTGCTCTCTTCTTCTACCTCCTTCATCTCCATATTTCCTCTCTTCTGCATTGAAGAGACCTTAGCATGTTCCTGACTCATTGGATACAATCACACATACATGATCTTCTCACTCCCTCTGTTCATTTAGATGCTGCTGTGACTGGGTCATGCAGTTCTTCTCTATATGAGATGGAACTGTCTGAGACATTTTTCCAATGTTTATCTTGTTAGATTCTCTGCCAGCCCTCTGAGGAATCTATACCGCAGGGAGATAGGATGCATTAGCTTTGCACATCCTCCCTTGTGTAGTGCAGATGTGTCCCAGCTCAAATGCTGAAATGTGGAATTTTTCCATGAGACTCCCTCCAAAGGTATTGATGTCTTAGCCATGAAAAAATGAAGTAATTGTTGTAGAAAGGTTCTCTTCAATTTTGGTGATCTTATCACTGAGGTGAGTTGCTCTTGCAACTGAATAACTACTCCAGGGTAAATAAAGCTGCTGAATTTTGTCTCCATGCTGCCAGCTTTCATTTAACCTGTTGAACTTCAAGTAACAGAGCATGTTCTGCTGACTGTCAGACTCTGAGGTCTTTATAGATTAACAGGAGAGTTCTAAGGTTTCAGTTGTGAATCCCCTGTAATACCAGATAAGAGTGCTGTAGATCTGGGCATAAGAGAAGCCAGTCCTTGTCAAGGAGGTCCTTGTGTGCCATGCTAGCAAAAAAAAAAAAAAAAAAAAAAAAAAAAAAAAAAAAAATGTTATAATAACCTTTGCAAAATCAGAAATGGTTAGTACTTTGAACAAAGCAGGAAGATCTTCCCTTCATTTGTGACTTCAACCTAATTTGATCTGTTCTCAGATGGAAAAAAGGATCATATACAAATCTGGACAAGAGAACACTAAAGCATATATAACTTGAAAGCCAACTCACAGTACACAGGTTTTGGGGAGGTTTTGGGTGGGTCCCCAATGGATAAACATATTCAGTGCTCAGAACAAAGAAGCAACTGCATGAGAGTATTGACGAAAAGGGGAGGAGTGGGAGGGAGATGGGGAACAAGGTGTTATTTGCTTCATACTGGTTTGAAAATCTCCAACAGCCTTGTGTACAACAGTCAATGGCCTTTATGATGCCAAGAGTCTAAAAGGTAATGGAGATCTTGGGTCCCAATGCTTTATGATTGTAGTAAAAGTTTTCATATTATCTTCTTGAAAGAAGTAATTTACCTCTTGGGCTATGCCTTTAGTATTTCCAGAGTCTGAAATACCTTCCTTTAAAGGTTTATTGGAATAAAATTCTTTTTTACTTATATCCTACCTTTCTAGGTTTGCGACATGGTGCTGCACCAGTGACACATTTTTCTCTATAGCAATATTAAGAGTGTTTGAGGCCATTGCATGAGTTTTTCCATTCACTGCACAGTGCACATTCAGATCTGTGCTAACATCAGTGTAAACAAATTTTGATGTATTCTCAACTGCATGTGAACAAATTTATTGAAAAGAAAACCCATCAAGAATTCTTGGATGCCACCTCAGACTTAGAAAGTCCCATAGGTGCAGACCACAAGTTCTCTGTGAAGGTAGCTGTGTGTATTTGTCCTGTTCTTGTACATCTGTTTGTCACCTCTGGAGACAAGGCAGTGCATAATACAGTTCTTTGTCCTGATCTGTTGTTATCTGATATTAGGAAAATCCAGTGTGCTTTTTTTTGTTTTCTGTTTCAGTGGTTATTTGAAAGTACAAACCATTCCAAGATGGCACATCTATGTTTGTATTTGAATGACCATGGAATCCTGCTACCCTTCTATTTACTGTTACCAAAACATATATAGTGAATCACCCATTTTTGTCTAGATTAAATGGATGAAGCAAAATCTTTATAATTTGAAACTATTGCTGAAAGAACACTTCAAGTCTTAAACATTGTTGAATTAGCCTCTGTCTGGTCTTTGCCCAAGGCAAAGGTAGAGGCAGGATCACCTGTTCTATTCTAACCTAGTCTTTGAATGCAACAATTTTTTTTTTTTTTTTTTTTTTAAACTAAATGTCTTCACTTGTCTTTGAAACACAGCCTCCCTATGGCAAGGAGCCAGTAGCCATGCTCAGAATACAGGCTCAAGTCAGGTGGGCTCTTGGCTCGGGACACAGGTAGAGTAATACAGTGCTTTCCTGAAAGGTCCGTCTAAGAACTTGGGCAACAGCAAAGTCTGTGAAATATGCTGTGAGGAAAATGAAGCTAAAGTGATTCAGGGAGGACCCTTCAAGGTAGTGATGCAACTGTCAAGTATTTTACACTCTTTCAAAAGGAAACAGTATTCCTTGGCTGTCTAAAATGTCTTCTAAAACAGTGGTTCTGACTTTTTTTCTTCCTATAGAATAAGTTCAATTTTTAGTAAGCTTTTATTTGAGCTAAAAATGTATTTGCTAGTTTACATTAAAAAAATCAAATTTAAAACTACCTGTGAATTTTTATTGTCTGAAAAAATTTACCCAAGGGCTCTAACAAAGTTATTCTAGAGATGCTTTTATTACAGTTATCATACGATCCTACTGTGCATTACAAGATGGAGGATGGAAGTTGGTAAACACTGTTTGGATTCTTCAACTGAATTAAGAGACTGAGTGGTATCAGGATCTTTCATGCCAAAGAAAACTGAAGGGAATATTCTGCAAGGATAGTCTATGGTTTGCCTATCAACAAATAACAGAACTTCTTTAGCCAGTCAGTGGGACTAAGAAGATTGTCCTAGTGACACTTGCAGTTTCAGTCCTCTCCACAATGTGTCTGAAATCAGTAGTGATGTTTAGAAAAAAAAAATGCACCTATTTTTTTTTTCATTTAAAAATACTTGTTTGGAAATCAAGACAGTATCATGTAAGTATTTTTTTTCCCCCCTGCTCTGCCTCTTTTAGGGTTCAACATCTGTAGCTGTGTATGTGTGTGTGTGTGTGTATATATATATATACACACACATATATATATACACATATATATACATATATACATATATATGTATTTATATATATAAAACATTGACTCTGATAAATCATGAAATTAGTGACAATAATACTGAGAATTGAGCCATGTCACTTTGCATGTATCAAAGATGAATTTCTGTCTTAGTCATCAGTAATGTGGCTTAAAGAAGCATGGTTAGAAACAAAGCCTTGTGATGGGACTGATGGGATAAGAAAATATGTATCTGTTGTGATTTGTATAATCCCAGTCAAGTCAACCCCTCAAATTCAACATTAATCCTGATTTCTATTTGGGGTTGGCAGAATCTACAGCCATTTCATAATGAACTGAGCATTGTATTCGGCAATCTCAGCACTAGCAATGATCTCTGTTCTCTGCTTTTCGGGGCTTTGTTGCCCCTCTCTCCAAGAAGAATGCTCTTTGTTCCATGTAAATGTGTTTTATGGGGAGAGTGGATCAGTCACACTGAAGTGCAAGGGGTGTTTAAGAGTGAGATTTTTTTTTTTTATTTATTTTCTTTTTCATGCTCTTGCACACAGGTCCTTTGGTGGAGGGGAAAGGCAAGACATATGGTAGTGCTGTATGTCTTATCGTTTCTGTGAGTGTGGTTGTCACTGTGATGTTTTTCAAACAAAATCATGGCCTGCTGCCAGGGGAGAATCAAGGTCACTCTAAGCCTCAAGAGCTACAGGATGCATTCAAATATGTTTTCACTATGTCATCATTAAAGAAAGGCTTTAGGCCTCTGACTGAGGGCATGTGTCAACTTAGAGCTGTATCTCAGTTATAAACATAATTGTTCGCTTGTCATGTACAATTTTTGGTTGTTGTTGGGAGTGCAGAATACTAACTATGCTGTGTCTTCTAAAGCTAAATATTAATATGAGTCTCAAAAAATTGAATAAAAGTCATGTTCTATCTGTAGCAGCAAAAGCTCAGCAATTTCTTAATAATTAAAACAAATTTAAGTGGAACTTGAAAAAAAATCTAAATATTTCCTAATGAGAATTCTGAATAAGCAATATGAGAAAGTTAGAACGTAGTATTAATAGTGAATGCATGTACTGATTGAGCTCTGAAGTACAGCATTGAAGACACCATTAATTAAATTTTAAATAAAATGCAATCAGTGGGCTCGCAGCATTTCTAGGAAGATAAGTTATTATGGGGTGTGTTGTGCTTATAAGATGTTACAGTTTATATTTGACGATCTGAAGACCTGTCAGTCAAAATTCTTGTAGTATTGGGTTCACATAACAGTGGCTATTTTGAATTCCTTTTTTAATAGTTGTAATTTAGACTTTTACTCAAATTACTGCCTTACCCAAAATATCTTCACATTCCACATTTAGCAAATAAATATTTAGAGCAAATGTATTTGAAATAGGAAGGGAACACTCTTAAAACATGATTTCTTTTTACCTGTAATACACAAGATAATAACAGCTGGAGCTTCAGGTAGAAATAGTTTTGATTTAGTGCAGTCAATAGCTACAGATGATCTTGCTCAACTTGCTTTGTGTTTTAGGACAAATATGGCAACTATTTCCTCTAGTATTAAGGTTCACTTTCACTTACAGCATTTTAGCAGTCGGTGCTGTATGAATTCAGGATTAACTGCTAGTCAGTGTGAAATTATTCTACAAGGATTAAATTGTGTGACACAAAGAGCTGCATTAGACCACTAAATAATTGTGACGTATTTCACTGTAATTACAGGAATTGTGTTTTGTGTTCTTGTGAGTCAAAACATTGATAACAATTAAGAGGATGTTTCTAATTTTACTGTCATTGCAATTTGTATGCTTTGACCATTAACAGTCTTGAAAAATAAAAACATTTTCAGACTGGTTTATTTTCTTTACTAACCACTCTAAAACTGTACTTCCTTTTTAAAATAAACATCTTTACTATAATGACAGTTCTGAATTCTATAATGGCAAGTAACTCTATATATTTATATTACATGATACATTCCCTATGTGTGATTCGAAGAGTTTGTATGTGTTAAGAGCTCTCCATGCAGAGCTAACAAGCTGCCAAATTACATTTCACTGGCCATTAATTGTTTCATTTTAAGGTCAAGTTCTTCTTGACCTTCAAAAAATAATAAAAAGCCAAGCAGTGGAGAAGTATCACTTTCAAAGTTATTTTTGTCTTATTTTTCTTGCTCGTTCTTACTGTATGTTTTGTTTTTCAGAATAACTGATCCTAACAGTCAAGCACTACTAGTCTTGAAAAGTCAAATGCATTAGTATTGGTGGCTTGAATTTATTCACGGAGAACTGATCTCTGAACATATTCACAAGCTGTAGATGGTATCTCCAACTCTGAAATATGTGCTCAAAATGACATGGATTGTGTCAGATTAGCAAAATAGACAGAATAAGGCTTCAGTTAAGAGAAAAAGAGATTTGTCAAAGTTGAAATGGGTTTGAATGCTTTGCTGTAGAATATTGAGAAACTATGGTTTCTTTATATCATTTGAATACAATTTGTCTTGTTAGATTCTTTCCTAAAGGTGTCAAGTTCCCATTCCTCCTGGACTGGTTGTGGCAGCATTTGGGCCTAACATGCAGGAAAAGTAGCTCACTGCTGACAATATATGTCAGCAACTTATTCTGTGCTGTTTCGGCCACGAAGTGTTAACAGCAAATGTAAACTACTGTGGCAGAATTAGAACTATTCTGCAGAAAGCTGTGACTGCAGATTTGCCTAGTTATTGAAATATTTAATGCAAGACTACATAGTATTAAGCTAGTAAACCTGCAAAGGAAAGATATATAGGGATTTCTCACTGACCATGATGTTGAATTGGTAACATAAGCGTGCCGAAATATGTCTTGAGACTGATTTTTTTGCTAGGAGATATTTGAGGAGATGAGGTACCTGCTGTCCTTGCTTGAAGAAGGATAAACTTGAAGGCTGGGAAGTCTTCAGGTAAAATAGATAGGTAGATGCTTTGCTTTGGACAAATGTTCTTTTTTTTTTTTTTTTTTTCTATTGATGTCACTTACTGAATTTTTCCTGCTGTCACAACGCTCCTGCTATTGCCATGTGACAGAACTTAATAGCTCAACTGTATCTTCTGTGCAATTCACTCTGTGTGTTTCTCTGAATGCTTCTCTTCCCCAACAAACCAGGAAAATCTGTTTTCTAACCTCTGCCAGACCTTACCACTTCTTACCATTCATATCAACTGCATGTATTTGACTAAGTTTGGAATCCTGCATTTTTTGTGTTTAGGAAAAATAGCTTTCGTAAGAATAAAGGTGTTGCTTTTTTTAGGAGTAGAGCCCAAGAGATGGGCCAAGAAATGTTGAAACAAAGTTGTCAATATTCACTTCTATATCCACATAGAAACCTGGGGAGAGCTAGCAACCTGAGATACACTGTGTATCTTATAGAATGACAGAATCATTTTTGTTGGAAGAGACCCTTAAGATTGAGTCCAACCATAACCTAACTCTAGCACTAAACCATGTCCTAAGAAGCTCATCTATGTGTCTTTTAAACACCTCCAGGAATGGTGAGTCAACCACTTCCCTGGACAGCCTTTTTCATTGTCTCCTTTCAGGTAGCTGTAGAGAGCGACAAGGTCTCCCCTCAGTCTCCTTTTCTCCAGGCTAAACAGCCCCAGTCCTCTATGGCCTTCTGTCCTGCATCTTACTGAGCCAAACATACTAAAGGACCCCGAAGACAAGGAAGCCAGAGAAACAGAAGGCCTATAACTGAACCCTACAGGGGTTTCTTGGTTTTCAACCCAAATCATGCATAGAAATCTCCCATCTTTTGAGCTGTTGATCAACAGCTGAACATGAGCCAGAGCTGTGCCCAAGTGGCCAAAACCATCCTGGTGTGCATCAAGAACAGTGTGGTGAGGCTGCATCTCGAATACTGTGTTCAGTTTTGGGCCTCTCACTACAAGAAAGACATTGAGATGCTGGAGAGAGTTCAGAGAAGGGCAACTAAGCTGGTTGAAGGGTCTGGAGCACAAGTCTGATAGAGAGCAGCTGAGGGACCTGTGGTTGTTTAGCCTGGAGAAAAGGAGGCTGAGGGGAGACCTTGTCGCTCTCCACAGCTACCTGAAAGGAGGTTGTGGCATGGAGGATGTTCGTCTCTTCTCCCAAGTATCAAGTAACAGGACAAGAGGAAATGGCCTCATGTTGCACCAGGGAAGGTTCAGATTGGATATTAAGAAAAATTTTTTCACTGAAAGGGTTGTGAAGCACTGGAACACGCTGCCCAGGGAAGTGGTTGAGTCACTATGCTTGGAGATGTTTAAAAGACATGTAGATGAGGTTCTTAGGGACATGGTTTAGTGCAAGAGTTAAAGGGTTGGGCTTAATGAGCTTGAGGGTCTTTTCCATTATAAATGATTCTATGATTTCATCTGAGCAGATAGTGAAGTGGCACCAGCACTGCATGATTCTCTGCCATGCTCCATTAATCTCTGATTGTCTTCTGACAGGTTATATCTGTGCATGTGGAGGTACTTGCAACCCTTTGTGCAATTGGCCCCTGACGACTTTTCTGAATCTATCAACAAACGTGCTTGTCAGTTAATGCCAAACATTACACTGGTTCAGCAGTATGGATGCTTGCTC
Organism: Columba livia; assembly: GCF_036013475.1. Lineage (NCBI taxonomy): Eukaryota > Metazoa > Chordata > Aves > Columbiformes > Columbidae > Columba > Columba livia. Next base: position 141,634,064 of record NC_088602.1, on the reverse strand, counting down.
CCTCTACAATTTATCTCACACAAAATACTTAGCTAAACATTCCAAGCCAATATGCTTCATTTAAAGCAAACAAGTTGATTTTTTGCTAAGTGTATTTTTTATCAAGTTGACTTACAGTAATGATGCTGTAGAAAATTTTTGTTGTGAGGGTTTTTTTGAGTGTGAATGTGTTGCATCCTTCTTGTTTGCTGGGTCTTACAAGGATTTTCAGGCAGTTGCATAGGTTAACAGTATCTTTATATGCATTCAAAAGTAAGCTCCATTGTTTTCTCACTGCATGTCTTCTAGTACTACATGCCTTTGTGACTTTGGATTGTGTGTTGGTATTCATTTACATCTCCGTGCTCTCCCATTAGACATGTAATGAGTGATTATGGTTCCATGGGGTGTAAATCGGTGTGTAATTTGGCCTGCAGGCTTATCTAAACAGAAGAATGTATAACAAAGTCAGCATTAGTGCACTTTGAGCACTGATTGTTTCAAATCAGATACACAGGAAACCAGATGTTGACGTTTATCTAAAACACTTGCAGCCAAACATGTAACTAAGTACAGCAGCAATAGTGCCAGTACTTTTTGCATATAGCTGGCAATAAGTTTGCAGCAAATACAAATTTATTCTTATTCCTCAATTTGTCTTTTTCAGATGCTCTTTTATTTCTGTTCAGCTAGCAGACTACTGTTTAATTCATTGAGGTCTGATTCTGAAGATCTTCTGGCAACAAAACCAAATACAGGGAGAATGTACAAGAATTGCAATATCAGCCATGTCTCTAATGACAATAAATTTAGATGTGTAAAAATTAGGTACATGAAGTGGCCTGGCTTCTTAAGCTGTACTGGGCACTTGTAGCTTTTAGAATTGTGTATGGGACAATCTGATTATTTGATATTTGCAGATGGCTTATATTTGAGTACCTAGTTAGGATTTAAAATCCTAGCTTCAGATGCACAGTATTTTTAAACATTTCTACAGAAAACTAAAATAAAAATAACTCTGTCTTATTTAGGCTAGTATTGAGTACACTCCTGACACTTTAGTTCCTGCTCCGGTGTGGGGATTGAACTAGATGCTCTTCCGAGGTCCCTTCTGATCCCTAACATTCTGTGGTTTTTGTGAATTGTAATGTAGAGAAGCTCTCATAATATAACTAATAAAGAAGTTATTCAGTCTATGCTAATGATATGTTTTGACATATTCTCTGAATGTGACTGTTCAGATGAGCTTGAATACCATTTAGCTGCCGAGATGAATAATAATAATAAATTGAAGAGGCTTTTAAAGGTAGGCTGGTGGTCAGATGTCAGATGCTTATGGATGCCTTGGCTTTCATAAGCCATTAATTTTGCTCTTTTGACAGAGGAAACTAAGGATTTAGAAATGTTTCAGTCTAGGCTGCAAACCAGTTTGTATCTATACAGCTTTAAAAATACCACATTTCAGCCAGTAAGGTGATACAAGCTCGTGCCAGAAGAAAAAAGACATGAAATAATGCTGTTATCTCACAGGTAGTTCCTCCCTGTGGATAAAGGAAGCACAGTCATCCTGTGGATTTTCTGTCAAGGTGCAGCCTTATGTGTAAAATCAAGCAAGTCATATGTTTGCTCCGTAGACATTTATAGTAGTGGAGTCTGGTGTTATGAGAGAGTGTGTTTGAAATTTGATTTGAAAGTCAGTAAGCAGTCAACTTGATAGTGTCAACTTTTAGGCAGGATTGATCCCACCTACTTTACACATCAAATAAAGATACATGCATTATAAGAAGTATAATGCCATTGTCCAAGATTGGACTGGCAGTCATTCTTCTGAAATGCCTTCTTTTCTCTTTGCCCATTGACTACAGATAAAACAGAGGTTTTTGGCTTAGATGTGTCACAGAGTGGGAATGAAAAAATGAGGAATTTTTCCTTTTTTTTGTGTGCTGTGTTCCCCATAGTGCACATTGTGGACATACAGTCTTTTAAAATGTTAGTTCCTACAGAAATAGTTTCATCAAAAAATGAAATGTTCTGTCTATGAAGCGTGCAGAGGAGATTTTTTTTTTTTTAAAGTGTATACAGAATTTAGGAAACATTACTGAATGTCTCTCGTAGTGGAAAATTTGCTCTAAGCACCTTTAAAAAAAATCTAGTCAATTGTTCTCACTGTGAATAAGATGATAAACAGTGACGCTGAAGAAACTGACTGGAATTTACTTTTGCTCTCTTAAGCCTGCTTTTTTTTTTTAAAACATTCTGTTTTAAAAACAGCCAAATAAACAAGCAAAAACTCCAGACAAACAGAAAAGCCCCTACCCTTACTTCCATCTGGTAGAGGAGACCTTACCCTCACCAGCGTTCTCTACATGTTAATCCTTTTACTGGTGATTGAAGACTGGTTGAACTCTTACCCTTTTGTCCTGTCTGGCCCTTCTTCAGCCCTGCATTTTCACATGAAGCTCCACAGCTTTCCTGGTCATCTTGACCCATCTGCTCTGTGAGCTCTCCCCTGTCACCAGATAGTTGGCATTGTCTTCACACAATATGTTACTTAATGATTTGAGAAATAGATATTAATATGACAGGAACTGTTTTATCTTAAACTGTCTCAAATTTACTGTCCATTTCTAGATATGTGCCTGTGTTTTCCCAGTTTAATTTGCCAAATATCTCCTTTCATTCAAGTTCTTTTGGTGTTTGTATTCCTAGGAGCAGCAACTGCAGGTATCTCTCTAAGCAACCACTGAAATTCTCTGCAGACTTTTGTAAAGTAGACTGTGTGGGAAAGGCATGTATTATCTTTACATTTGTGTTGTTGTGGGGTGTTTATTTTGAGTATGAAAAGATTCCTAATAAAAACAGTAAGTTGGAATTATATTCAATACAAGAGACCTGTTTTTTTTTTTTTCTTCATCTTCTTTGTCTGAGAAAAGAGTAGTGTAAAACCTTCCTGGTTATTTTGTCCTGATATTGGAAAGCATTGCCTGTTTGAGGATGAGTGTGGTAATGTGTAATCATACTTTCTACTTCAGTTGTAAATTCAGAGTTCACTTTTTCCTCATACTCTAAAAACAGAAGTTTCTGTAATATAGACAAGGAATCTAAGGACAAATAAAGCTAAGCAGCATTACGAACATATCTCTGGGTTATGTTTGGATGTGTTTATTGTAAATTCTCACCATTTTAGAAACTGACACTGAAGGAAAAAAGTAGAGGTACATGAAACTTAGCTTTCCTTTTGCTGCTTCACTCAATGGGTTGATCTGTTTCATGGATTCCTAGGTCTATGACATTCACTGGTATTCATACTGTGGTAGTGTCTGTATTTTCAACTTGCTGCTTCCAACTGTTCATGCTCAGAAAATATTATATATTTTGCAACCAAATTACTACAGCTTCTTCATATTTTGAGTAGTAACATGTGGAAAGGAAGTATGACTTCTCTTTGCCCTTGATATTCTTTGCCTCCTTTCCTTGCTACTCTGGAACAACTAAAATTGGGCTTTCATGCCCTTAAAGTCAGTTTGGAAAAGGAAAGCTCATTAAAATAAATATAGAGAGGGAAGATAGAGTTGTTCTGGCTTGAACGGCAGCTGTTACAAAATTACCATATGTAGTAGCTGGACCTTACAACTTTGAGTTTTATTTCTGGAAAGCATCACTGCCTTGTGTTGAATGTATTTTAATGCTCCACATTTCCTCAAAATGAAAGCATTATAATGAATGATTATTATGAGTTACTTCATTGCTCAGAAGCTTATGGCTTCTTGACATTCAAAAAATATTTTTGTTCCTTTTTGTGTGATTTTTGGGAATTTTTATTTATGACTGAATATTGCTGTCTAAATGAGTTTTGAAATTTCACTCAGGGAAAGTGACAGTTAACTTCAGAAATGGAGTTGTTTCCATAAAGTGTGTTTCAAACAAGAAGATAACTGCTTATGACTCTGACAGTCCCCTTAAGAACAGAAAATATTTAAAACAGAGGACATGTTACTTGCATTTCATTGCCTTTAATATTTCGATGTTTGAACCAGAAGACATTACTAATGGATTAATATTTTAAAGCAGAAACACACAGAATTAATGGATGATAAAAGCATAAAGGGATTTAGTATTTAATACCTTTTATTTTTTAGAGTTACAAGGATAAAACCAGTATTCTCTTGTGATGGCTTAATAGTTCACAAAACACAAACCTGAACCAGCTCTGAACTGAGTCAAGTAGCTCTGAGAGTAGAAGAGAGCCTTATAATATCGCCACCCAAATATTGCAAGTCTCAGAGTTGTGATTTCTGTTTTAACTTGATATTTAAGAGCAGCATTTCTAAGAGAATCTCTTCTTTCTCTTAATGCTTGTGTAGACTAGAGGCAGGTTTTTGAGATAAATCTAGTGTGTAACCAAACTGGCAAAAATTGTTCTGTCCACAGATCTGACTGTGTAGGAAGCATGGGAGGGGAGAGGGGTGGCAGGGAGGCAACCCTTGAGATGTGACCCAAGTTTTATGGAGCTAAATGCACATCTTCAATTCAACTAATAAAATAAGCTATGGGTATATGTTACCGAACTGTTTGTATAAAATACGTAATCACATAATTGTATTTTTCAAAATGCTTGTAGCAATGAAACATATGCCTACTACTTGTGGGATGAGACTGGCCCAGAAAATTACAGTGAAGTCTTCACCAAACAGAAAATTTGCATGCTTTTACCCTATGTAAAGAAGGAACAGAAGCTTGCCATACTTGTGTAACCAAGTGCTGATAGAGGCCATTAAACCCAGGAATATAGTTACACGTCTCCACAGAAGGCCCATGGTCAGAGAAGCAGGACTTTCAGGTGCACTCTGCAGTAATAGCAGAGCTTCTTTACAGTGCTCAGCACAGCACCCACAAATGGGAATAATGAGAAAGTGAAGGTTTCAGAACAGACATGCTACTGTTGTCCTTCTTCTCTCATAAGTCTCATGTTATGGAGCAAAGAGTTGTTGCTGTAGCAAACATTTCTCAGAAAAAGAATTAGCAAGCCAAATGTAAACAATTAGGGGTTGTTTTGTGTGTGTGTTTGTTTGAAGAACCCACAGATGCAGATTACAATCAGCAACGTGATAAAACAGACATAAGTTTGTAAGACAATATGGACCAAACCTTTAAAATGACAGGAATAAAATATAATCCTACTTCTTATCATGACAAATGCACTGCAGTGATTTTAATATCTATCGTGTACTATATCCTGTATATATAATGTACTATAACTATCTATCCTTTACTAAAACCCCCATGAATTAACCACGTCCCACTCTTACCATTTCAGCAGTCAATTGCATAGTAGGAACTGATAGCAATGCAAAGTTTTCCTTTTAATTTGATTAAACCTTACATAAGCATGGTGATTTGACTCTGTCTTGGGCCTACTCAAATTCTGCTAGATTTCTAGGAAAAAAATGTTACTGAAGTTGAAGCCAAAACTCCTCTAGTTTAATTTTGCAGATGTGATCATGTGTGATGGTATATCTTTAGAGACTGAAGGAGCCTGCTCCTAAATCTGTATGTGCTTCCCAAAGCAATACTTCGAATATCAGACCAATGTATCTCAGGACTTTGTCCAGAAATAAGGCTACATACTTCTCTTACAGAAAAAATATTTTATCAAAACAAGTGAAGAACTGGCAGGTCTCTCAAAACAAAGGTCATCTAGAGCAACAGAAATGTTTCAGTAGTATTAGAAGAACACAGAAGTTCAGGTTCCCAGTGCCAGAAAGATTGGGTTTTCTCCAGAAACATAGTTGTGCAGCAGATGTAAATAAAATTGCTTTGTAAATTTATGTCCCTTAGCAGCATTCAGTTATGCCATTTTATAATCATATTTCATAGACTTCATTTTAACTCCTTGCCATTTTAGCATTTAGCTTGAATGTAGTCCAGCCAAACGGTGTCTTAGAATTAACTTGGTGTTTCAACAATTCAGTTTTCGAGGAGACAAGTCTTCTCATTTGTCATGAGTTGTTTTTTTTCTTCTTACCCAGCATAGCATGTGCAAGTGACACTACTTAGTCTTTCACTTGTTTTGTTTGACATTTAATTTTAGTGATTCCCCCATTGCAAAAATTTATCTCTTTTTTTTCTCCCTTCAATTTATATGCATCATCATATGCATTTTCCAAGTTAGACTCAGAGTTCATAACTGTACATGCCGAGCTTTCAAGGATGATCAGAACTAAAATAGATAGAGAGCTTCCTTAGAAACTGTTAGAATTACTAGCAGTCATGAAAAGAATTGCCATTTTAGACCACAGCAATTGAAGTTAGATGTACTTCCTAGCTTTTGAACAACATAAATACAGGAAAGGATACTGAAAAGATCTTAAAGCAGAAATTGGTTATGAATGTTGACACAGCTGAACTTGGAAAGACAGGTACTTGTGTGCTTCACATTTATAGTGGAAGTCAGCCCTCTACTTGATATAAATGAGTATTGGGGCTAGAGCTTTTTAAAACATAATCAGCTTTAATCAGTTACAGGGCTAGCTGCACTTCTGGTTTTTTTGCAGTCTGTGAGTGAACTCCTTCATTCATTTGCCATCACATATATCTTCCTAACCTGTAATGAAATTTGCAGCATTCATAGGCTTGGGACATAAGCTGAGCTACAGTACGGCCTTGTATTCACTATGGTTACCCTGCTGGGCTGACTGCATTCAAAGACCTGAGGTTTTTTCCCCTGCTCTGTGTGAGAATTTTTGAACACTGATGAATATATTGACCAAATAGGGTGCTTGAAACAAAAGGGCTGTTTATATGATAACAGTAATAATTTTTTTAAAATAGTTTTGTGGAGAAATTAAATTATTCATTATTAAATAGTATTAACTGAGGAAAGAGAAATCAGATTGTCAGTCTATTCTCACACCCACATTGAAATTGTGGGTATGGTGAATTTCTACTTATGGGGAGACAGTCCTCAAGAAGACTTTTTTGTAAGAGGTTCCTGTGTATTTGAACTATGTATATGAACACATATTTTTGTATGGTGTATGTTCTGAGCATCAACTTCACTGATTTTGACAAAAAAAGAGAGCCATGACTAATATTAGAACCATTTACTTAATCTACTGCACAATATCTGAAACAAGAGAAAGGGCTTGTGTGTGTTATCTCCTTAATGCATTGTGATTTCTTTGAATTATCTGTGCAGTGAAAAGACATTTGGAAGGGAATACCCAAGAAATGTCAAGGGCTAACAGCTTCACAGATGACATTGACCTTATATCGGAGGAGTCACCACTGCCAGCTGTATCTGATGTGACACAGTAAGTAGAATAACAACTTTTTAACTGATAAAATAAGTGTTGATTAATGGTGAAAGAGACTTGTAACTGGACAAAAGTATTCTTTGCCTGGCTGCACTTGAAGTGATTGTGAGTTTGATCTTATTTAACAGTATACGGACATTTCTACAAAATATTAGTTTACTTTTAAATGCAAGTAAACAGAATGATCTTGCAACTAAATATTGCTAAATTCATTATTATTATATTTATAGACATGTTATATATAATGTATGTATAAATTTTAGCTTCTGAATACTTGTAATGGACTTCAAAGGAGCAGAAAGCATAAGGTTAAAAGTTATAGATATAAAGCTATAAAGGTAATATGTAAAAACAAAGTCAAAACACCATTACATGTAGTTTTATGCTTCTAAGTCGAGCATGCCATTTTTCACTTTTGTCTCATCTTGTATGTGTGTAATTCTACTTAGTAGGATGTTTTCATTTAAGAGTTGTCTTGATTCTTGAGTAGAAACATGGTATCTCATTATTCAAATTGCGACCTTCATTGGACAAGCATGGAACATGATGTATTAATAGATCATGATTTTAAATTGACATTTCTCATGCAAGATATTAACGCTGTATTTACCTGATGTGTATATCTATGCCTTCTACATGGAAATCAGATATACTTAGTGTGATTATTTGCCTTGTCTTTTAGCAGAAGTATAACCAGGTAAGTCTTCACGTGTGCTATACTTGCTTTAGTGTGTGAGCTTTCAAAAACAGAATGGCTTTTGCTTTGCACTTAGTAATGTATTCCTTACACTACTGTGAATTGGAATTTGTGATGAGGAAATAGTTTTTGTTTTCTGGACTTATGTACCAATTAGATTTATTTCTCTCCTCTTCGTTCCCCGCACTCCCTACCTGTCTTTGGAGTGAACTGCTTAACTGAAAGTTGTTTTATTTCATTTGGGAATAACATGGATTTGATAACCACTGCAGCAAATCTTCATCCTAGATTTACAGTGCAGTCAATGAATTAGACAAAAATTCTTCCAAGACTAGAATTCAGCCAAAGGTGTATATACAGGCAATGAACCTTCTCAGTCTGCAAAGTGAAAACATAACTTTTAAAGGTAGTATGCTATGCTAATTATAGTTTCACACGGAGAACTACTTTGTGAATTCAAACTTTGTCAAGCTGCCAAAAGGCAAAGTTTTCCTTGTCTTCAACAAGCATTATGAGTTACAAAATCAATCTCACAATATAACTTTATTCCAAAGCCAGTAACGGGTCATTTTTTAAGCTTTGTAAGCTGCTATGTTAATTGTTAAATGTGAAATGTCAGGTCTACTGTAATGTGAACAGTAGATTCTGCTGAAATCCTCTTTGCTAGATAGAGGGATGTCCTCTAATGACAGGAACCTTTACTTTCAGTTATACTGTTTTCAAGACCACCTTCATTTTGTGGGAAGGCAGGTATTGTCCCAGGAAAATAGAGTCATGCTACTTTGGACCAACACCTCTGGCATCAATCTGCACATGTGCATTAGTCTCACAGTAACTAACAACAGTGGTTGTTCAACAAAACCTATCAGGCTGTTTGGAAACTGGTGCTATACTATTTAAGACTGCATCTTGAGTGAAAGCAGACCAGTTCAGGGGTTTGCAGCACTGCCCAGGGTTTCAGTGGTGAATACATCCAGTACTGGATTTCTGATGTTAGTGATCCTTGCAAACTTAGAGAAGGTATGCTGTCTTGGTAGAGGGTGGAAAGTGTCAATAAAACCAAATAGCAAGCTTGAAAATTGAGCTCAAGATACCTTTCTATAGAAATATAGCTGCTTTGGATCCTTTAGATAGTTGGAATGATATTTGTTACTAGTGATCTGAGCAAAAATGTGGAAAATGTGTTCCTCCTGAGATGAGGAACAAAAGCTTCGTATTCAAGATACAATTCTGTGGTTGTCTGAATTTCTTGCTGGATGTCTCTGGCCCAGGCTATCTGGGTAAAAATCTAAAGTGGCTGCTGACCCGAGTGGAGTTATGTTGTTGTTACTGGTTCTGAGGTGTCCAAAGTTGAATAAGAATGATGTTGTTAGAGGTTAATCAAATATGACAGATGAAATAAATGTTAATTTCAATGAGCTGATGTGTAGTTCTGTTTTTAATAATGAATGCTTAGACTACCTTATTGCCTGATGTAATTACTCACTCAATTTTTCAGATTCTCTGTTGAGCAGTCAGCAGATGACTCCATCAGTGCACAGACAGACTGCAAAATGATGTTTTGTCAGTGCTTTGAAACCTAGAAAAAGTCAACAATTATATTTTACTCATTACAGCATATTTACTTGGTCCTTAGGTCTTCTATATATATATATATATTGGTAATAGTATCTAAATTAAGTTATACATTAGAGAAGTTCTAAATCTTGAGAATGTTACTTCTAGAGCTGGAAAGTTCATTTTTATCACTTTGCTTTTTGTTGCTTACCTTAGTACTCTCTTTATATCACCTGATTTTTTTTGGTAGAAGACATAAAATTGATTTGAAGATGGATCCATCATCCAGCTTGATTCAACGTAGTGCATAGTGCTGCTTCTTGCCCTTTCTTTCTTATTTCCTACTATATACACACAGATGTTCAGACAGAAGGATAGAGGATCTGGTATAAAATTAGGTCCTGCTCGTAAAGGTAATACATGGCAAAATCTTGTACCTCTGTAACAGATGGTTTACTAATGAAAGAGGCAAGAGATTATTCCAAATGGCACTGATTAAGCAAGTGGTAGGCTGTGATTTCTGTTTGTTTGTTTTTCAAGTCTTGTTTCCTATCCATTATTGGCAAGACTATTTTGTCTGTCTGATGCAGCCTTACCACTTGTATCACAAGGTCTTTGAGGAAAGAGCTGATGCTGCTGAAGTCTGTAAATTGGGTAAGCTTGCTAATTCTTGATCAGTGTCCACAAGCAACAAAAATGCAAATAAAACCCCTCAAAGCATGTGTGAATTTAGTAAGTGACAAAAGGAGAAAGGAGGAGAAATACACATCAGAATGAGAGCAGGGACAAACCTTAGTGGATTTCTGATCCCTCTTCCTAGTTTGAACATTTGAGGACAGCCACTCCCAACAGCAGGTTCAAACCAGAAATTACAGTTGAGATGCGCTTTAGCTGTGCTAAGTGACACAGCCTTTGGGGATGGGTATGTGGCTTGACTGACAAACAAGACAACTGCAAGTCCTGTAGACGTGTGCTAACGTTATCTTGCAGTATCAAAATCTATGATTGCAGAGGAAGAAACTGTAGTGGTTAAAAAGATGGGCACAAGTGAGCACCTTGGTGAGGTTGAACTGAGCACAGTGTAGGGTAGATGATCTTGGAAGGGAGAGAGCTGCCTGCAGGGAGTGGTTATAGCACTAGGGAAGGCCTGTAAGTTATTGTAGCTCCGATTGAAGGACATGCAGCTCTAAGGCTGCAGCCTGTGGCACTTGAGTGTTCCTTCAGGTGGGAAGGAAACATCCCCAGCATGAAGTGAGACTTGTGAGGTTATAGAGTTATGTGGAAGTTGTTAAGATATTCTATTTTAGATGGCCTAGAGTCCTCTACTTGTTTCTTTGCCTACTCATTCTCTCTCTCTTTTTTTTTTTTTTTTTTTTTTTAGTATGCTCCCGTCTTTACAAAGGAGTCACATTTGTACATTTGTTGGCCTTGATTTCACATTGCAAACCACAATAAGCTGAAGGAGGCAGGGGTTGTTAGGTTGTACACCCTACTGCTAACTGCACTTGTCACATGCCATAGATCTGTTGCCTATTGATCATCCAAGGGGGAAAAGAAATTCTGGAGAGGAAGGAGCAAAGGTTCTGCTGCATTCAGAACACTGAGCATCTTCTGGGAGGGGGGAGAGCATTTACTATATGTGATTTGCTTTTTTGTTCCCATGCTGAACTGTGCAAAGGGTGTTTGTCTCTTTTTGGGTTCTTCCTGGCTGCACTGGAGCTCTGCAAGAGTAAAGGAGACCCCTGAACACAACTTTAAGCCTAATTTTTTTTTTTGTCTCAAGCTAGTCCTATTGCCATGTAGATTGTGATGACAACAACACTTGGCTATGAAAATATTTTCTGTTGTACACACCAGAGTTAAACTTCCAGCAGGAAAGAGAGAATTTTGCCTATGGTCTGTATTGAAAGATTACACCAACCTGGTTCCAGATAGCACAGTTTCAGGAAAAATATACATAGCACCAGCTTTAGAAGCAGACATCCTGTTTTTGTTTTTGAGAGTTCTGTGGTTTAAAGCTGTGGTGTTTAAAGCTCTTTATGCTGTAAGGAAAAGCAAAAGTTAGAAATTCCGTATGTCAGCATGGTTAAGCAACTGTGGTTGAGTACGCATTTTGTAGCTCACTAAGGTCATGTAAAGGTAAATGTCAGTTAGTCTCTTAGCAGAAAGCAGTGTAAAGCTGCAGTTCAGCAGTCATCACATCAACTCTCCTGGGAGGAAACCTTTAGAAGGTGAGATCCACATACAGTGACCATTGTCAATGGTAATTGCCGTCAGCTGAACAGCTGTAGTAATAATTCTTCAGCTACACCTGTTCCCCATGAGAAAGTGGGGTCTTAATTACTTTTCATGGGTTGAGAGTGAGACCAACAGTTGCTTTTCTTTCTTCAGGCCCTGTCCACAATGGAGTCAAATCATGTTAAGGAACTATGTGTTTAATATAGTTCCAGCTAACATGGTTCTCTGATTCTGTAATTCTATGCAAAACTTTAGAAACCATTTATTTATTTCTGCTACATTTCTACATATTGATCTATGTGTAATGTGGCTGTGAAAATGTGTCACTATTTCAGTTAGAGGTCTTCAAATGGTGTAATAGAAGCATAGAGATCTGAAGGTGGAAGCAACAAGGTATCCACCATTCCTGCTTCCAATTTTTTTCTTTCAAGCTCATAGCATGAAAAACAGTTCTTAGATTCTACAGGGGAGATCTTATCTGCAAAATGATTACTGGAATAACCCAGCATTACTAAGTGGTTATTGCATAATCAAAGGAAGTGGAAATATCTGCTAAAAAAAAAAAAAAAAAAAAAAAAAGAAAAAAAAGAACCCTGAGGAGGGGTGAAAAGGTAGATCTGAGGTAAGGCAATGGCTGCAAAACCTCAAGGTCTACAATGTAGCACTTCGTTCTAACAGAGAAAACCGAGGCTCTGAGGGTAAGGATGACTGAATGCCTTGCCCTGTGTCAGCACTGGTGAATCCTGATACAGAAGTTATCACAAATTAATCTTCAGTGAGGAACGGAAACTTCTGAACAGATTGAGGCTTAATGAGGCAAAAAATTTATTCTTGTCTACTGTGTTTATGCTCACTCCAGGCTGCCTGGAAGAACAGAGCACCAAAGCTGATCCTCACTTCAGCAGAACTGGGATCTACAGAGATTGGAGGGGGACACAGAACTGCTGTTCACTGGAGTGGAGAGTTCTACTGTTGTTAGTAATCAATGCATCTATAGTCAAAGGCCTCATTAAAGTCAAAGACTTCATTAGTCTTGGCATCTAGCGTTCCTCCTTAAAAACATGTTTAGGAACAATGCTGGGTTTTCTTTTTTCCTGGTGGAAGTAGTTTATCATAGGATTGGTGTATATGAGTTATGACTGTTTTACTCCATTGCCCACTAACACTAATATTTCTTATGATACAAGTGAGTAGGACAAACTTACGCTAAGTAGAACTTATACTAAGTCTTTAAGCTCACAATAGAGGTGCTCAAATAGATGTGCTCCTTTTTAAGTTATTGGTCAGTACTTGAGAAAAGGAATATTAAATCCATCTTTCAGATTTGTTTCAACCTTTTAGTTGGTCCCTCCATATGCAGATGTCAATGATAGCTTTTATCAAGGACTTAAGAATATTTTTGTGTCTATCTTCTTTGGTTCTGCTCAAAAATCCAACAATGCGCAACTCTTGATACGAGGCGTATGTTCAGTCTTTCTGTGGGTGTGGTCCACCTGTGCAAACACTATTTATCTTTGTGTTTTCATCATAACTTCCTCTTATAGTTTATTGCTCTTAGTCTTATTAAAGAAACAGCTCACCTTATCACCAGCAAATCTATCACACTGAATATCACACTGAATATTCGATCTAGTAATTAGATAGTAATCTTCTGTTGGATAATTTGATCTACTGAAAACTCACTAATAACTTTTTTTATTACTAATATAGGGACAGCTAGGGCCCTTATTCGTCAGCTGGGTCCATTATATCACCTGTTGTCCTTTTGCACGTTTATGGATTATTCTAAAATATGGTTGTTAATTTTTGAAAACATGATCAGATGTTAGATGTAACCCATGATATTGTCCATGATATTACTGTGCTAATATAGGTATCGGAGAAAGCTGTGAAGCAATACTGTCCATCAGCCAGCTAGTGAAGGGAATGATATTCGGAGAGGTAACATCACCTCAGAGGAGTAGGTTGGCCAAATGGCAGCAGCAAGGTTGGTTGGAGTACAGAATATTCCTGAAGATGTTGCAGTTTGCCTACCATCACCACTTTTACATTTCCTTCATATTTTTGAAACAAACATAAAGTGAAGTGAGAGGGAGAAATGAAAAGCTAGTAAGTGGGCAACCTATAGTAACCTGAATGGAGGGCATTTAGAGATATTTTATTTCCAGCTTTCTGATAGTGCTGTTGTCTCTTGATGCTTATTAATGTTTCCACTCAGATACATCTAATATAGATAGTAATGATGGAACTAGTTCTGTCCACTGTACTCAAGAGTATTATTAATTGCTTCAAAGACAAATTTAGATGAGGGCCTGAGCTGAAAAAGTTAAAGCAGTGAAAATTTAACATACAGTAGTAATTTCTAATCTGGTTGTATGTTTTTTACCATTATAAGGCCTAGTGTTAAGTTACACTTTTTAGTACCATCTATTTTTGTATTGTCATGTCTAATTTCAAACTCCTTAAAAAGACTACTTCAGGATTTATTTCAGCACCTAAAGTATTTCTGTTACCATGTAATAGGAGAGCAAGTCTGGGATTAGGATAAATTGGCACCATTATGTAGTAACATTTCCAAATAATTTGACACTGCTTCTGAGGTGGTTTTGAATGTATTTTTTGGTTTTTATTCTGAAGAGTAACTTTTCAGAGAACTTGTTGCTCTTTCAAGTGAGGAATTTTGGCCAGTGGAGGGCACTGCACTATAACACAATGAGAGACAGAAACTGCTCTTTCAGTTTTTGAAACCTGACTTGTCATTTCAACAAACTTTCTTATAAACTTAATTTATAAGCATCTGAATTTTCCCAGTGTTAAATTGGCAAGCTGCCACACTAAGGAAAAAATGCTACATGTACTTGAACATCAGTTTAATGAGGAACTTAACCAACCCCCAAAGGCTAAACTTGGTATTGTGGTTATACTTTTGTAGAAAACAGACTATTGTAACAGCTCACTGAAGGCTGTCAAAGTATAACTAAGTGCATATATCATGTAAGCCTCTATTCAACAAATGGTTCAGATCTGACGGAAAAGTCTGAAATAAAAGGTTATTTTGGAAACAAGCTTCTACAAAAACATGACACTTCGTGTAATTTGTCTTAGTGAGTTTCCTACTCATTTCACAAAATTTTAGAGAGTTTTTCATGAAGGGGGTGTCTTGTATGAGAAATAGTTTACAAATACTGTCTCTAGTTTCAGATCAAACACACATTTGTGGCTTTGTTTTACTCAGAAATTACTATTTATCTCAGTAGCAAGTCAGAGAATGAAAATAAGGCAGCTCTTTCATTTCTTATTGGAAAGGGTGCAAAGAGCTAGAACAGATTCACAGTCTTTAATATTGGCATGTTTTGTCTGTGTGTATGAGGATGAAACTAGTAAAGAGAGGAATAATTTTATAAAGGCTTTGTTTGGGCTTTATATAATAATTTGTTGAGGTTTTCCATTAAAGACTCATATTACACCTCATAAATTGTGCCCATGGAGCTCCATGACACTTCACAGCGTTGATAATTGTATTTATATTCGTCTGTGCAGAAAGTTTGAAAGCTGTAACATTAAAGGACGTTCTTTGAGGCAGATGACAGTATAACCCTTCTCCATCAGATCATTTTGGTCTCTCATTGCTGCACTAAATAAAGTGCCAAGCTCCTCACCACTTCTGCTGGTGGGGAGCATGTGAGCAATTATGGGGAGATAGTGGAGAAAACCTTGAAGGTGTGAAAACCCTGTTTGTTTTCCTGTGAGTTCAAGTTGTGGCAGCGGAGGGAAGAACTGAGATGAAAAACCTAACATTCTCTCTAGGGCATGGTGTATAATTTTTACCTTAATATCTGAGTGTTATACTGCTGTCCTTCTGAGCATTCTGTTGACAGCACATCCTTGCAAGCCAGAATCCTGCTTTTCAGTTGAAAGAGTGACTTTTCATCCCCATAGCCTACTTTCTTAAGAAGTAATGTTGGCTGTCTAACGTGTTCCTCCTGCAGACGTTATTTCTGGGCCAGTATCAAGCAGAGAAAAATGCAGAAACTGGAAGTTAAGGGAGCTCAATATTGTTAATAGATAGTTTGCAGCAAACGGTTTAGAGGAAGAAAAGAGGGATAGGAAAGAAAATTTTATTACAGGCATAGGGAACAGTTGTGTAGTTAGGGGATGCTATTTATGGGTGATTTCTTTTGTATTTCATAATGAACACTATTATGAATGAGTATTTAAAACTTTCAAAATAACCTGTAAAATAATATATCAATCGGGTTAAAATGGCATAAGTTGCTTATGATGTTTCGTAGTGGACTTTGAACAACAACAAAATATTTTTTAGTTTATTTCTACCCAGAAAGCAGGTAGACTGTCCACTTCCCCCAAGATAAAAGAATTAGCACCTTTTTGTGTGTTTTTAAGTATTAATTTGTTATTTACTAAAGGATGTTGAAGTCTTGATTTATTTGCTAATCTCTGTACAATCTTATTCTAGAATTACTAGTAAAGTGGTTTTCTTTATTGAAATAGAAGTAATCGTTCATTTCATTCAGGTGGCTTCTATAGATGTTGGTATACTACAGTGTAGTACACAATGGAGCACCATCTGCCTGCTTTCAATGCATTTAACTACATTGGTGTTCCGATGGCATATCTGAATTATTGAAGCTACTTCTGTTATGTGGGATGGAGTTAAAACTATAGATCATTTATGACAGCTCCAAAAACACCTCTCTTATAAATGTTTGAGTTTTATGTCTTTCAAAATGCATTATTGATTTATTTAAATATATTTCAAATAAAAATCTTACAAGGAAAAATAAGCTCTTTAGTAAAAGAATGCTGTAAGCATCTTCATTTCAGTATGCATTTAAAAACAACACTAATTTCATTCCTTAGGTGACCACTGTGAGACTGCTGGTCATTCATCTGCAGTAAAAGTACAGTGTGGATTTATCTCCTCCACGTTTTGTTTTTTGCACTATAAAGTCAAATTTAGATATTTTGCAATGAACAGCTATGGTCATCTAATAAAACTATCTCATTGTGTGCAAGAGCATTCGCAACAACAAAAATTAGTACTGAGAGACTATTTTCTATCTGCTTATGGCTATTTTCTTGGATAACCTGACTCATTTTGAAGAAATGTATTCTAGGCCTGATATTTCACTTATTTCTAAATTCATATAATACTTTGTTTTTATGTATATAACATTTTGTGCAAAGCTTCAAATCAATAACCAAATGCTCGTTGCTGAATCAACACGTAATTTAGGTTACCTACTAGTTACCTCTCTTTGTCTGCCTGGGAGATAATAGACATTGTTGCAGCCCGTGTTCTGCATTGCAACTAACGTACATCTGTGTTTGACCCTCTAAATAGGGCTGATATACATAGAAGTTGATAGATAAAATTGTTGTTTTGGTCATTTGACTACTGTGCTAACCTCAGTGCTTGGAAACTTAAATTTCCTTAAAGTAACTTATTAAAATATAGTGACAGAAATTATTTAAAACCTGATGGCTCCTCTTGGATTTTTTAGCTCTGACACTTTCACAGTTGCACAAGTAAAATATTCCTTTTGTAGGCAAAACTTGATTAAATCCAAATGGAACAATGAAAGTTACTTTTCAGGTTGGATACACTGAAATAGATGCCAGACAAATATCAGTGCCAGTTGCTTGTCTGCTTCTTTTTTAGTGCACTGTAATGTAGAGAAACAATTATACTCTCTCTTGTACTTCAGATTAAACCCCCTATCTCCAGGGCTGTTTTTCCCCATCACCCAACAATGCTTTTAGATGTTATCACTATGTTCTCCAAAAACTTTGCCCTAATTGCTTAGCTGTTTGTTTGTATTGCTAAGACAGTTTATCTCTGGTCTCTGGGTCAAAATGAATGTATCAGACCATTACAGTACAGAAAGCTTAGTATGTGAGCACTGAAGCTTACAGTCATTGCACGCTATATTGAGTCCTGTTCCTCTCATTTCACATGGCTGTTTTGCTTCTAGCATGCTGTAATGGCATTTTTCATAAGTTACTGATATTTATCTCCTCTGGTTTATGTTAGTTAGACTGCCTACACCCAAGGACTAGCAAGAATAGATGATCTTGATGGCCTTTTTTATTTAGTCAGCTGTCTACAATGTATGTGGTGCTCATTAGTATTAAAATATGTTTGAAAACAAAACTCAAAGGGCTAATAAAGCTGTTCTTACGCTGATTTCTCTTACTTCAGCATTAGCTGAAGGATCCCCTCACAATGGATTCTATGACTTGTCCCTGTAGTAATGCAAATCCAATAATACAATGTAATTGTTTTCTTGAACACAAGTTTGCTAGAGGTTTCTACATGTTCCTGTGCTTACTTAGCCATTTAAAACAAACAAACAACTATTTCTAAGCTGAAATGTGTGGAACTTGCAGCATTCACCAGGCATTTCAGAGAAACAGAGCATGTATTTAGTTCTTTGCTTACTCTTTCTAGGCTGTGGCTGCAGTAAATTTTGGACAGAATTGTCTCAGAATTTCATTATTTGTGGAAGTTCACATGCTTTCTCATCTTGAAAAATAACTAAGTTGTTTTATTTGTTTTTAATGTAGGAACTATTTCAATTTGATTTATATGCATAATATTTTCTGTCAGACTTGTGAAAGACTTCTGTTAATCTCATGCTCTTCACTAGCCAAGCTCTTCTGTGATTTTAATTTAGAAAATGAGCCAGTTAGTGTTAAGTTTAAATAAGCACTGGGCAAAGAGAACTTGCTAGCCAAGGAGCATCTATGGTACCTTGAGGGTTTTGACTGCAAGCCCTTTGGCCCTTCTTGCAGGGAAACCCAGGGTCAACTCTTAACAAAATAAGGTACAATTTATTAAGCCTAGTTATTCCTGGTGCTTCTACATGGCACTGCTGCTGTCAGGGAGAATTGCCTTGTGACATGAATGTTGTCTCGACAGCAGGGATGGGCTGAGCCTGTGCCCTCTTCTCCCCCTTTCCCCCAGCAATGCTGGGGGCATAGGAATCATGGCTGTTCTTGAGGACGGGGGATTGGTTAGGTGCAGTGTTAGGGGGTGTGAGCAGGTTCTGTCAATTGTGGTAGAGAGGTGTACAACAGGAGATGGGGAGCTCATGCCTGAAAAGAGAGGAAAATAGATGCAGGGAAAACAGCAGCAGTCTGGATGAAGAGTAAAGGGACCCTCACTCTTACCCAGAGCTCCCTTGCACATTTTGCTGACCACTTCAGAGTTTGCTCTGACTCAGCTCCCTCTGTAATCCATAACCATCTCAATATCTCATTAATCCCTCCAGCTTCTCCTCTTTGTGGGGTGGGAGTAGCGTGTGTGCATGTGTCTGGCGAAAGCCCTGGACAACAATATTTGATTTTGGTTGCTTTACTGAGAAGAAGTCTTGATTGAGCTTTCAGTTCTATTTAAATTATCAAGCATCTGAGTTTGGTGTTTCCAGCTGATCAGGAATCTGATTTTATGTATCCTCAGAGGCCTGCAAATTTTCCTAGGAAGAATGTTTTGCATGTGCAAAACTGGGAGAAAAGTCTTTATCTTTCATTATCAACACATCTCTTCAGTAACATTGCAGTAGGTCCCTGCTGTGCACATATAATTGATGAGCTAGGATGTGATGGGTATCCCTGTTCCTTCAAATTTACTCATTTGCTACAGTGAGCAGTCAGTCCTGTATGTAGTTGATTAAACATAGGTTTAGAGGCATCATCAGGTAGGTAGCTATTGGATTTCTCTGAAACAGTCTATCACTCTGTCTTATGGAGGTCTCTCTTTTCTTTGATATTATGTTACACCTTTTAAGATTTCTTTTGTTGTTTGTTTGCCTAGTTGTGAAAGCTCTTAACCAACCTGTGTGCTTGAACCCTTGCATATTTACTTGGAGCCTAAATTTAATTTTATCACTCCACTCATGCATAGTATTAAAACCTGAAAATTAGGTCAGAATTATCCTCCTGCTTACTTTACAGCAAGTCTGTGTGTGTGATGAGTAAACACACTGTGGGTGGCCTAGGGTAAAATAAAATTTAAGTGCTTGTTTGCAAGGGCAGCTTTCTTCACCTTCAGTAGATAAACACCTAGCCATAGTTTAGCAGATTTTACTAGTTGGTTTATTTGACATGAGAAACAAATATTGCAACAGATGAATGTAAAACTTTCTGGAATTATTCTGTTGTTTTCATATATATATTGTAAAGTTTTCTGAGTCTTCTAGTGCTAAAAAGGTGAATCTTATTTTTGTTGTGTGTATTAAAGACTTTGCCACAGCCTGTATGTCAGACCTCTGTAACTAAACTGGAAATAATAACCCCTAAAATATATGCCATTATCTTACCCATTCATTCTTGTCTCAAACAAGTATTACACAATAAAATGATAGAAATTGAGGAAAAAGAAAATCCTCATAGTGTCACAAAGTTGTCCTCTTTTTGATTTGTATCATTTGAGCACCAATGATGAACATTTCTAAAATCTCTGATGTCAGCAGAGGAATTGTGATGCTTTAATGAATGAGCTAATGAAGAACTGGAGCTGTGACCAAGGTTTTTTAATCTTATCTTTGCCTTATTCAGACAAACAGAAGAGGCATGAGCTCGTTATAGAATTTTCTATTGAAGACTTCACCATTCCCTTCACTACTTCTTGTCTGAGGTGGCTTTTTTTCTATCCCTGTCTGAGCAAGGTTAATACAAGTATCAAAGTTTGACAACAATTATAGGTCTCCCTGGGTAAGGGATTTCTGCTTATTAATTGGTTTCTGTATTCTTGTTTGGTAGCAAAGAATTTGCATAGAATATTCTGACAATTTAGGTGGGTGACTTCACCTTTATTTCAGAAATATCCTTCACAGTACTGCCACAGCCTCCTTATCTACCTGGTTTAGAATGCCTTGGTTTATTGGGGGAGAGGAAAGTGAAGGAAGCACTTTAAATTCAAGGTCTTTTGGTTTACATTCTTAGTTCTTATTTGAGTTCTTTTATTTAAACACAGCTGGCTTGTCTTGGACTAGCAACCAGCTGTGCTCTGGCAGGTAAAATCTGCAGTCATGCTGACGACACCAGCAATGAAAATTCATGGAGTCAGGGAGGAATCTGAGGAACTCCTTGACATGGAATATTAGACTGACTCATTCTCAGAGTGCAATGGAGTAAATTATTCATCCAGGCTCCGGACCCAGGTTATTAAATGGGTTGTAAAACATGGTGTTTACACCTGAGCTTGTGCTGAGTGCCTGTGGACTGCATTCAGCTAGCTAGCCAGTTGCTGTGTCTATGTAAGCAGGCTCTGAGGGTCATGGGCTTGCCTGTGTCTGCCATGAAGTTGTGAATCACTTCAAAGAGGACTCACTGTGCAAAGGGATTGGGGCTACTGCACAGCAACCTGTGGAAAAACACCTTTTGCACAAATAAAATTACAAAGTCCAAATGGGAGAGAGGTTTTGAGTCAGGTGGTTTCTCCTTTGGTATTGTTTGATATTGTCAAAGTATATAAATTTTGTAATCCTCAGTGATACTGAGTACAAGAACTCTGAACATATATTTTTCTGTCAAGGAAATATTCTGATAGTCAATTTAAATCTTCCCTGTCTTAAAATCTATCTGTTAGTTTTAAATAACAAACAAACAGACCTAATTTTAATTTCCTTCAAATGACTATGGACATAGAAATACAGTGCTTGATCACTGTTCAGCCAAGTTATACTTACCATGTTCATTGTAATGTTCTGTCAGCTTCCATTTTCTGCATATCCCACGTTTTTTTCATCTTTTGCGCATGCCATTTTACATAATATCTATGGTGTAAGGCAAAGGACAGTAAAAATTGGTCTGGTATTATTCATAGGACCCTCAGCATTTTATTTTTTAACTTTAATTACCTGACTTTTTTATGTTCCTTGATGGCAATCATCTACAAAAACATGTGACATATAAAGCAGAGTTAAGTTTTGGCTAAAGGAATTATTAGTTTGGGACAAGAACAAGAGAAGAAAACTCTAATATAAGAGTGTTATGAAAATAGTTTTTCTACTCTCTTGACTGACCTACAAACAGAAAACTTTTCAAACATTGATACATTAAGAAGATTTTGGGGGCTGGGATTTGCAAGGCTAGATGCCTGTAGGTTTACCCAGACAATAAAATTACTGATTATTATGAAGACAAGAAATGAACATTATCTTAAGGAAGGTTCTTGTTAATGTCTGTCTGTTCTTAGTCAGTAGCACATATTTAAAGCAGTATCTCTCTGGCATGAAAAGGCTTTTATTGTTGCAGAGAATGATGTTTTCCAAAAGCACAATTGTCAAAAGTATGCATGTAATGTTGTGCTGTAAGTATTTTTAGTGGGAGTAGTAAATGATGCTGGCAATGTGTTTTCTTTTGGGGAAAAATGTTTTAATGCATTGGCAAAAATTCAAGTGAAAGACAGTAGAAGTTTGTTGTTTATCTGCCAACAAAAATGAGATCTGAACTTTGTGAACTAAAGGAATGTATGGCCACCTGACTGAAAATTTGAGTCTGATTTTCTTGCACTTTTCTACTTTTCCTATGCCAAGAAATGCCCTTTAGGCATTCAACATATTTATTTAGTCATTTAAGTTCTGTGAAGAAAAAAATTAAGCTAGTTAGTGAGATTGTCAGCTATACTATGTAGTTAGTTTACCCATGCTAAAAGAAGAATGTTAGTTCTTACAGTCTATCACAATGGTTCAAGTTTCTTCTCTACTTGTGTCCAAGATTACTACACTCATTTGGACAAGCCCTATCACACAATCATATCAAATACTTCTAAAAGTACAAGAGTTGCTGTAGCACTTGTAAAAAAAGTAACATGCTTTCTGATCTTCATTTAATGTACTACTGAATTTGATTATTCCATGGTTGGGAAGTTTAATCTCTGCTTCCTTTTGTCTATTCATAAAAGTACAGAGGGTGTACCTCAGAATTGCAATGATGTTGCTGTAAGCTCCCAGATTCCTGCAACATACTCTGAGGTTTTCACATGAAAAAATTACACTTAAAAAAAAAAAAAATCAAGAGGTAGTACTCCTGAGAAAATGCAAATCAGCACTTTTTTACTAGTCATATACAAATAGCCATTTATCTGTGGGAAGATGAATTCTTTCAGTTGCAAAGGAAGGTTGACAAGGCAAACTGCTCTATGCTGTGGAGCAGCAGCTCACTCTTCCTTGGGGAATTTTTTAATTAACAATGATAACTGAAATAAAACACAGGCCAGTGTAGCATCCACATATTTTTTAAGAACTGAATTAAGAAACATGATGCAAAAGAACTAAAATGGCAATAGAAGGAATGTAAAATGACCTGTTAAAAAACATCTGGTAACAAAAAGGATTTTAAGATATTTCTGTTGAGTCTCAATAAACAAGAGTAGTGAATCCAATTACAGTTAAATTATAATGGAGACAAATGAAAGGTAGGACACACTGGATAAACAAAAAGCCTTTCCCTTTGATCCTTTTGAAGAAAAATTTATATGTGAAGCTTTCTCTAGGTCTAGTTTTATGGAAGAAGTGGCTCAAGCAAACTAGTTTCTCTAGGTAAAAGAGCTGTCTTGTTGAGAAGTCTCCAAAAACACCTGAATAACTTAGGGCAGCAAATTTTGTTGGTAACTTCAATGTAGTTACAGAAAAAAAGAAAGCATGTGAAAAAGTATAAGCAATAGTTAAACCAAGAACCTATAATCAGGGCTCTTTTTCAAAGCTGTGAGTAAATCCCCCCCACTTCTCACCAAGTACTTAATTTTCTTGCATGAGCTCCTTTCCGGGTCTACTGATACATTGCTGAAATCCCAACTGTTCCTCAGTTCCATGGCTGTGGCTGTGCAATCAGTTTAAAGCGATCTGCTACTGTGCTGCCTCCAAAAAGGTTTGTCTGCCTCTTCCCTCTGTGCTCCTGCTTCTCTGCTTCCACTTTTTTCCTTCTTTTCAGCACTACAAGTCACTTATCTGGTTAAATACCTGCAAAAGTCCCAGTACAAAAGGCTGAGAATATATAAAAAAAGAAATCTCCTTCACTACTTTGTGACAATTCCTTACTTTGAGAATATAATGAAGACAATTTTTTCCATGTGGGCTGGCAAGGTTTATTGTGCTATTCTTAACTTCAACTTTTAAAACTCTTAGCCCTTTTGTTTCACTTCACATATGGGTATATTAGTAGTGTGCTCAGCATTTTATTTGCCTATATCTGTAGCTGAACCAGGTCAGAATACACTGATTAATGGATGCTACTGAGAGGACCTACAGAAGTACATAAAATTCAGGCTGATATATTTTCCTGTTCCTGATTTACAAAGTTCTGTTTAGGGATAGTAATGTGAAAGTAAGCAGTTGCATTTGGAGCATGTGCACCAAAGCATCTTGTTGTCTTTTCACTTCATCAGATGTTTAAGTACTATACATGCTTTGAGAGAGAGAACTTTATATCTGCTGAAGGTGTGGGAGATGAAGCAACAAAATAATGTATTCAAATATGGTATCCTACGTCAGATTTATTTGTGTTCAAGAATGATAAGACCATTTTGTAAATTCACCAACTAGGGTATTTTAAAGAGAAAAATACAGAATAAAAAAGTTCCATTTCAGAGCATTAAATCAGACATTTGACTAAAATGGACACACTGTACAAAAGAGAGACTGAACATATAGGGATATGCTGGGATTGATTGAACGAGGAACCCAGGCTGAGGAATAGTATGTGTGCAGGAGGAGGGCTGGCATTAGGAAGAAGACTCATTCAACATTTCACTGGCTGACAAAGAGTAATCTTCATATTTATTAGACTTAAAATACACCTCTTTCTCTTCATCCTTTCTTTTTAAGTAGCATTGGGAGAGAAGCTGTTTTCCAAGACAATTTCAAGGTATTTCAGTCCTACCTCAAAGTATTACCTTTGTTATTGAATTCCTGTTTATGTTCTACACAGCTGTAAGATTGAGTTTTTCTCTGCCACAGTTTTTTTGATCTTAAAAGGTCTGGGCAGTTCCACACTTCTTCACAGCCCACTTGGACTTGCCACCTGGCCCTATTAATACTTTATGTCAGCTGATTCCCACTACGATAGAGGCTGCAGTATAACAAGCATTCATTTTTAGGATGCTGGTGATGTCAGGACTGGAAGAAAGAGCTGTTGCTTGTGCAGTAAACAGGGATTTTTAAAGGTCAGGTTAAATTTTCTTCCTGTACCTCCCTACTAAGCCTCAGCAATAGTAAATTATTTGGCCTCACCTATGGCTCTCTGCAGGGATGAAAAAGAATATTTGGATTTTTTTAATGATATCATGTTGTGTTGGCCATGGCAACAATGGAAAACCATACATGTTTGCTGATTATATTATGCATTTCCCACTTCTGCAGATAGTTGTTGGCAATGAGGCATGTCACTGAGTAATGCCAGGCTTTGTTAGTTTTGCTTTTAATTATAATCTACTTGCACATATGTGCGTAGACACATTTATAGTTTTAAAAACTGAATATGATACTAGTATTAGAGAGTTGTGTTTCCTGTGATATGACTGTGGTAGAACCTGCTGCTTTTTTTTCCAAATCCTACACTCTGAATGGGTGCCTATACATCCTCTGTAGAGGTTCTATAAAAGTTCTCCAGCTAAAATACAGGTACATGCTCAAAGATGACAGGAAGATAGTGTCACAGTAGATTCAAAGATCTCACAGTTTTGAAATGACACTTCTGAGTACCAGCGTTCCTAACTTAACTATGTTTTTGGAAGTAAAAATGAATTATTCCTGTTTTCAGTAGCTGTTTACCTATTTTCCAGAGTAACTTTGTAGATTATTCTTGTAAATGATTCATAAAGAAAAAATTCAGTACAATCATATTTTGCCTAGTTATATTCAGTGACTTAAGAGCAAGTATTTTCTGAACCCAAAATAGACATGTCTGAACAAATAGAATGGGAAATTACATATGAAGCTTTTTGTGTTGTTAAAAAAAAACACTTTATGTGAATTTGCCTTGCAAATGCCATTGACTTGGATCTGGTGATAAAATTATGTATTTCATCAGTATTTTGCTATCTCTACAAGGTTACACTTTGTTCTTCCTTTTCCTCTGCTATTCATTTTGATTTTGAAATACAAGATGGCTTGCAGCTGAACAACCACAACACAGTGAAGCTGTAACCACTGCTTCCTTACTATATTCATGTTCAATGAAACATCTGAAAAAGCTGTTGCTTCATATATTATAATGTGTAATACAGAAGAGAGCAATTGCGTTATTGGGAGATGGCAGGAAGAACAAGATATTCCTTCTCAGGGAGAAGCACACGTTCACTTTGAGGTTAGGTTTGGAACATTTTGAAAAGGAGATTGTGGCCTCAGTTAGAATAACTATACTAGGAGTGGCTATGAGAGGCTGGAGTTCATGAACTCAAAAGCTTCCAGCTCAGTCAGTGTAAGAAGCCTGGAATGTGGTGATATCATGGGCAGTTTTGCCAAGTGACTTGCAGAAGTAACTTTTTGTTGATTGATGAATATTGTTTTCAGAAATCCTTTCATACTTTGTGACATCGCCTTTAGATGTATTCAGCACAGAGAGAGAGTGGAATGTACAATGTTGCCACCCCGATATTCTTTCCTAAAATCTAAGCTGGTAGGCTTGGTTTGTTGTGGTCCGTTGCCTATGACTTTCAGTCTGAATTTTTTTAAAGATGTGGAAACAGAGGAAAACCACATAAATCTGAGAACTGCCAGTAGTATCAAAAATTAAGTAATAATCTTCAAAACTACCTTTTTTGTTTGAATACCACCTTTTAATGATCCCTAAAGACATATCTCTTACCCATGGACTGTTTTTGGTGGTAGGCAATCTGTTTCTTGCTGGATTCCTTAAAGCTTATGTGCTTTCTTTTGGCAAGTGACTGTGTATGCCACAGTCACTAATCTTGTAGAACTTTGAAAATTAGACACTCATTTTAAATATAGCACTACTTTTACCCTGGTGCATCTTTCTACTGCATTCCTCAAATGTGTTTAAAAATCTCCAGATTTTTTAATATATACTTTTAGTCATGCAGATACTTCATTTGTATTTTACAGCAACCTAACCAACAACTGTGATTTCAATCATCTTGTGAGGTAACTTGAAACCAGAAGTCTGTACTGTCAGCAGTGCTTCAGTTGTATCATAAAGGTCAATGTAGCTACCTGCCCAAGTGGTCCTCATCTTCCTGAGGTGAGTTTGCAGGCCCTAGAGAGGTTTATTTTGCCTGTAAAAAATGCAAAGTGTGCTTGGGATGAGCAGTTAGCATGGAACAGACAGAACTAGGGTAAAAGGTCAGTCACCAGATACACTGGGTCTAAGCTCCTGATACCATAATTCATCTGTCCGTGCACTGCGGTCACGGTCCAGTGATTCACACCACATTTTAAGATGTGGTAGAAGAATACAACCTTGCATGGTGCATGCAATGTGTAGTTCATTTTGAATGTATATTTCTCAGGCTAAAGATCAAGCTTGGTTTTTGAAGAATCTGACTTTTCAGGGCACTTGCACGTAGAGAAAACAGCTTGAAGTTCTCATCCCTGATCATGCCAGGTGCTGTGCGACTTCTGAAAATCTGAGTTTTGGTTATAACTAGAGTGAGTTCTTCTGAAAAATCTATCTTGAACCCAATTGCTGCATAAGGAGGTGACCTAACAATTAACATCATATTTCTATGGTTAGAATTATATGCATAAAATTAGTGAAATGCAATACTGACCTGAACTTTCCCTCTGCACACATACTAGACTTAGTCTAAAAACTTTTCACTGCCCAGAAGTAGTTATGCCCACCGTACTTCATAGAATAAGCCACAGACATCAAAATACTTCTCATAGTTCATAGTGAGCTAGTCAGGAAAGTCTAACACAAATGGGAGAAAGAAACACAGGAGATCATAGAAATATATGTTCCTCCAAGATTTCCAGCCTAGCCCAGGCAAAATATCTTCCACTGTATGAGACTGATCATTGGTTGCAATAATATTTTAAATTTAGTGAGTGTTTTTAAGCAGTTAGAATCTTTTAAAGTAGGGAAAAAATATTTTAAGTACAAGTATTCCAGTCTGATAGAACCTGGTATTTCATTGTTCTTCATTACAAGAAATGGCATAGTGCTTTTGGGAAGAAAGCTCCCACTTGCAAATAAATTAGTGCTAGCTTGGATGTTGAGTCAGTTTTCTTTGTTCATTTTCTGCAGATGTTGTTAAATTTTATCCAACTTGGAATTTTATGGACAGCGAAAAGGTGTTTATTCCCCCCCTTCCCCCAACGTGGTACTAGTTAAATCTACCCTGGCGAAGATAAAGCAAAACATTGACACACAAGTTTGGAATGAACATATTCAGTCCCTTTTCGTGCAAAACCCAGCAGAAACCCCAAAAGAGTTATTTTTAGCTTTTGTTTTCTCCCAGGATAGATAAATGGAATCAGCTGTGACAGAGACATGATTCACCAGCATGAAAAGAAGGCTGATAAAATCCAGAACAAACAAACAAAAGTAGGAAAAGGTTTCAGGGAAAAAGGAGCAATGGGTTTATTTTTAGTTTGAGTCCATAGGTTTTGCAGAGGTAGGATTCCTCATTCTCCCACCTCTGTCCTGAAAGTTAAAAAAACTTTTAGACTAATGAGCAATAGGCAGGAGCAAGTTCTGTTTATGCTAGTAGAAGTCTGAAATGTACCAGAACCTTTATTATTTCTTTGTCTTAGCCCTTGCAAATATAAATTAAGGCACAGCAGGTTTTCAAAGATATCTGTCAGTGATTTAATATTTTCTAATGTGACTGCAGAAAATTGCTTCCTTTTTCACAATCAAAATGTTACAGTTTGCCTATCTTTCCAGTAACAGAAACTTGTGTTTCTTATAAGGCAGAAAGGACATCGGGCTTGTGACCAGTAGTTACATAAATAATTTTTTTCTGTATCTTAAAGATATGCAGCTCTGATACATTTCAAGTTTAGTACAGATGGTTGGTATTAAAAACAGAGATATTGCATGAGTCTTGAACCAGAAGCTATTAGACAATAATGTGCAGTGTTAACTTCTCTTTAAAGTACAAATCCCTCCAGCTCCCATATTTCACCAGACATTCAACCACCATCACTACTGGTTTCTGTTTACTGTAGTTCACTGTGTCTCTGTGTAAACTGAAATTGTTTCTTCATTTTGAAATTCAAGTGTGTGCATATTTCTTTTTTTTCCCCTATCGATAGGTTTTTCCTTGTGTTAGGGTGTGCTGAATTTAAAGTGAACTCAAACACATTGAGGTGGTTGTGTGTAACTTTGTAGAATATATTGGTGTCTGAAGGTTTGTGAAACTTTCACGGCAAAACTGTATTTAAGTTAATGCTGAATCTGCTGCCTTTGTGTGGAAGCACAATGTTCCCAGATAAGTTTCCCATATTAGGTTTTGCAGAAGTTGTACATTTTGCAGTTTTGTGTGGATGTGAGACAAACGTCTCTTCCTTTTTCCTCACTATTTTGTTTTCTCTTTTCCTCTCTTTTTCTTACTTGAAAGTAGCAATAGAGAATCGATGCTGGTGTCTGGTTTGATAAAGCCTAGCCCTCCGTGAGCAGTTTTACAGGAAAGCCATTTTGAGTATTTCTCTAAGGGAGAGACTACAATGCTTTATGAACAGGAGAGATTTCTGAAGACAATGCAGAGAGGGACTGAGCTTTTGTGCAGAGAAAGCAATTTAACTCTGTAGACCCACAATGGTAACAAATAATTCTAGGCATGACTTCCTTGCATTTTCTACAGAAAGAGTAGAGTGAACTTCTCAGCAAAAATAGTCAGTAACTGGCTACCGGTCTATTCAGAAAGCAGAGAGCCAAACAATAGATGAAGTAAATTATGGTCTGTATTTAGCCATCGTAGAAACTATAGGTATTTGAAAGCTTTAGAATAACGAGCATTCATATCACAGGAGAATCTTCCTCCCTAAAGACTGCATTGTTAGAATTTCAACGTGTTTTCCTGACAGACGTTATGTAGTGACTGTGGGCCTTGTTATGTGCTGTAAAACTGTCAGTGCTGTTGTGCTTCCTAAACATGAGGTGCTGGTTTAATGAGTGCTTACCTGTATGCACGTTTCAGGAGTCTGTGGGTGGTAAGTGCAGCATCTGCAGATTTATGTTGCTTGATCCTGGTAATAAATGAACAGCTTGTTTTCCCTCAAGTAGGTGTCACTCAAGTTAACTGTGACTCTGTAAGCAAAAAAAGAGAATAAAATGTGGAGCAGGAATCGGGATATTACAGGAGTGTTCTATATAAAATCCCTATTTCTGCTTTCTTGCTGGTAGCAAATAAGCAGAAGGAAGTTTCTTTTATGCATTCATTTTATCTCTTCAAATCCTTGTGTTGTGAGGGTTTTCTTTTTCAAGCTCATGTGACTCGTGGAAAAAAAAGCCGCTAATTCAGAAGCTTGAGAATTTTCACAGTGAAGCTCTGTGTTTAGTGAGAGTGTAGATAGGGAAAAGAGCTGTAACCAGGATGGTGGGTCTGTCTTAGCCAGGGTGCAAGTATATTCTTCCTTATACCATAAAACTGGTTGTACTAAATAAGAGTAATCTATTGATCTTTTTTCTCTCTCAGTATTGATAGGGTTTACATACTCTAGAGTAGGGAAAAATAAATAGTTGTTAGAGAGAGATTGAAAGAAAGTTAGAGCTCAGTTAATGCAGTAAATGACTGTAATTATGATTTCAAATTTATTAGTTATTCTTATATGTGAATCTTGATTGCTTTAAAGTCTTGTCTTTTCCTTATTCATGGCTTCATGTCTTAAATGTGATTTGAAGAGTCTTCAGCTTGAAAGATCAAGCTGAGGATCAAGAAAAGTACAGTACAATGTGTACTCCACAAGAAGACTATATCAGCAGATTTTGAGATTTTTCTATGATAAACGTGTGACTAAAACTTTGGTGTACATTATCTGTCTTTTCCTTTTACATTGATACTTACTCGTTTCTGTCATAGTGTGATAGTGTCTTTCATTACATGAAATTCTGACACTTTCAGTTTTGATTTTGTGAGTTGAATTCTACAGTCTTCCACCTCCCTCCTACTCTTCTTGCCTCTGAGAATAAAATTGTTTTTCAGAATTTAATGCTTATAGGGCAAATCCTTACATTTCAGTGTAAAACTGTGCTTTTAACAAAGTCATGCAACTTGACAGGTTTTTTTCAATCAATATTCCCTTACTTTTTTCCCCCGTTGCTTGTAACTTGTTTGTTGCAGTTTATTTAGAATTTGACCCTGAAATATCTTTTTACCAGTAGATGGCTGTACCCCCTGGCCAAGAGCCTGTTTTGAAAATATTAGCTGTTTCATTTATAAATATGCATATTCTGACCTGAAGTCAAAGCAGTAAAAAAGCACAGTGAAATCTAACTTACAATTTAGTCCACTTGGCTTCCGTGCCACCCATGAAATCCTCTTTCAATAAGATGGGCATGTAAAAGTTCTACTCTCACTGCTATTGTAATTCAAAAACATAAAAAAATCCTACTACAGATTGTCACAGTTCTTGTAAGATAACAATTACCATATGAGTTTCCATTCTTCTCAGCTGAATAAAATTGGTCGAGTTTAAAGGAGAACTTTAAGGCATGAAATTGATCGCAAGTTGTTATATAATGGTCCTAGTAATTAAACGTTTAGATTCTTCTTTTTAAAACCACAAGTGACAATCGTTTGAAAGGCCTATGATAATATTTGTTTAAAAATGTCTGAAGGCAGTAATACTCAAAGGGTTTTATTTCTCCAGTGATCATACCAACTGAAACCTCTTGTTGGTAAAAATCTTTCTATCATGTTGATCGCGTCTGCTGCCACAAATCAGAGACACTTTTCTGAAATAAGAAGACAAAATAAACACAGGAAACTGCTGTTTTTTCAACAAAGCTTTAAAAAGAAGCTGCATTATGTCACTTCAGAAACTGAGTAAAATTAGCAGACTGAATGTTTGTTGTGGTGACTTTTCACTTCCTGCAGTAATTAGAACAGTTATAATATTACTCAATAAACTGACACATTTTACGGGATAGAATTTTGTGCAAACTGATACAGAGCTTCTAGCAGATAAAAAAATGAGGGAAGGGAAGGAAGACTTTTATCCTAGAGTTCACATTTTCTGTATTTTTCTTAATCACTGTAGTGAAGTGACAGTATGCAAGAAAAACAAGACCCCGGTTTTTCTTTCTTGCTTCTAAAGGCCTTATAGATCAGAATGTATGCCTTTGGAGTGAATGATATAGTAAGACCTTCCGGACCTGATAGGTTCACCTACACACACTTGTAAAATCTGTATACTGGTTCATGCAATAGATCACTCAAATTCTCTACACAGACCATTGCATTTCATCTTTTGGAAATGTCTTCTCTAGAAAGTTAACTTGTCTTTTCACCTTGGGTTTATTCTTAATGTGCCCTACTCTATGTAAGTGGTAGGTAATAATTCTCCTCATTTAAATTTAGATTTTTCTTTTTTTTTTTTTTTTTTTTTCTCTCTATTATGCTATTGTGGATATAGATATTGCATTTAAAATTTAACAAACAATAAAAGCAATATAGGACATGATGATGAGTATTACCTTTTTATTGACCTGTTGCAGCTAGCAAATGCTGCCATAAAACTGACTTGGAACAGTAAAAAGTTCCCATGTCCCAACACAAGCTTGTTTTACTGCCTTCTTTCCTAAAAAGAACTAGGAGAAAAGTCATGCTAATTTTCAATTTGATATTTCCTCTCCTGATTAGAGCACAAAAAAGGCTGCTCAGTTCCCAGGTTCTGTTTCTGACTTTGACACCGATTTGTTGCTTAGCCTGAGCTTTCTGTTTACTCAAAGGTGAGGGCAGCCTGAGAAGGGTCTGTAATGGAAATAACATCAGCTATCTGTTCTATACAGTGTTTTGAGATCTTTTGGTGAAAAAAAAAAACAAATCAGAAAAGTAATGAAAAAAAAAGGTTATTATTTTAGTTCACCTTGACCAAGTAGAATATTAATAATAATACTGTAATCAACTAGGGAGAGTGTTCAGGGTGACACTGACACAAAGTTTACAAGCACTGTTCTCATGAAACTCACATGAAGAACTAAGTTTGTATGGGTTTTTTTGTTGTTTCTTTGTTTTTGGTGTGTGGTTTTTTTGTTTATGTGTGGATTGTTTTTATGGTTTTGTTTTGTTTGGTTTTGTTTTTTTTTCCTCATCATTAGATCTCAAAACACTTTACATAAGAGATTGTTGATACTATTTCCATTTTGCTGGTGAAATCTCATATACAAAGAGGGTATGTGTCCTGTATAATTCACCCAGTGGAAAGACTGGAAGGGGAATGCCATCCTTTCGGCCTTTCCAACTCACAGAGGCTGTGGCATAGGGGCGTATTCACTCACCTTACAGTTTCCCTTGTATTCATTCTATTTTTCTCCCTTCTCTGAGGAGACAGCTGTTCAGCAGTGGAAAA
The DNA here is from genome assembly GCF_036013475.1 of Columba livia. Classification (NCBI taxonomy): domain Eukaryota; kingdom Metazoa; phylum Chordata; class Aves; order Columbiformes; family Columbidae; genus Columba; species Columba livia. The sequence continues at coordinate 141,600,774 of NC_088602.1, read as the reverse complement.
AAAAAAATTGAGAGAGCTTTTTTCCTTTCTAATTTTCAAAAGTAGATCTGTATCTTTTTATTTTGTTTGTAAATGGGTGTAAAACTGCTGGCAATAAAACTAACTAGACTCATACAATGTTATAGGGACCATAGGATGGCTTGAGTTGGAAGGAACATTCAAAGGTCACCCAGTCCAACCCCCATGCAATGAGCAGGGACATCTTCAACTAAATCAGGTTGCTTAGAGCCCCGTCCAGTCTGGTCTTGAATGTCTCCAGGGATGGGGCATCTACCACCTCTCTGGGCAACCTGGGCCAGTGTTTCACCACCCTCAATGTAAAAAAAATTCTTCCTTATATCTCATCTGAATCTACCCTTTTTTAATTTAAAACCATTACCTCTTGTGATATCACAACAAGCTCTACTAAAAAGTCTGTCCCAAATCATCTACATATTATTTTGGTTCCCATTGGTCCTACCTTATCCATTCTTACCAGACAGGTCATACCTGCTCATGAAGAGCAATTATTTTCTTTTCATATGTCCCTTCAGAGCCCTTAAGTAGTCCTGTGTGAAAGTGAAAATTAATTTATAAAAACAGTGGACCAGATTCCCTGGAGGTGCTTCAGTGAAGTATGATGCTTATCTTCACTGTCTAAAGAATTTCCTTTTTTCCCTTTTGAAATCTGCCAATACTCCTATAAACATAAGCAGCACCAAGCAGTGCTAACAAATTCTTCACAGAGAGTACTGCTCTGGTGTTATGGTCCTCTGCCAAAAATCTGGCCCTGATGCACATGGTTCAGCTGCACTGTAGCCCTACGTGTCTTTGCTGGCTTTTCCATGTCAGGGGCAGGGAGGAGGAGCGCAGCTGCAAATGCAAGGCCAGTTAGAACCTGCTATAACTGGGAAGAGGATGTACTGAGCACCAGCATAGGATGGGGAAGATGGTACCAAACCTAGTACTTTTTTGCACTATAGCCATCTCCAAACAATAAAGCATTCTGGCACCTTTTCTGGTTCCTCAGCAATAGAAAAGGTACTGACAAGTGGAATTAACCAGAAAAAAGTTTGCTCCATCTTCAGCTTTTTGCAAGTTCCGCTTGTTCTTTTTCCAGAAGTACAGAAGGTCTGTGGTACTTGGTGATATTGTAGTGCTTTTTAAAGTTGGAATAGTGAAAAATTTAACATCCCTCACCATAAGCTTCTCCAGAAATTTACAGTTGGAATTTAGGATAAGTACTATTAATCCACTCAAACCATCAGTGTTGATGAATGCATACAGTGCTGTCAGCTTTCCAACACGGTGTGCTGCCTACACATGTATCGGTAGCATCAGAAATTTGCCCAGGATCCACAGTCATGTAACAGGAGTGAAGTCTTTGTACAACCTGTAGATTGTCTCTTAAGAAGTGATCTTTGAGATGGAGCTCTGGTAAGTATACACCCTGACTTCAGTGCAACACCAGAATGTCACGTTTAACCTATAACCCAGGTAGCCTGATGGATGTGATTGTGCTGTGGATGTGCATTATACTAATTTTGTGGGAGCCGTGAGGAAACTTATTTATAATACATGAGATGCACTCTATCTGAACCCAGGCCAGAGCTTTTCATCTGTAATTATTGCAGTGGAGTTGTTTACTGTTGTGCATTCAGTGGTTGAAAAATCTGTCCCAGGTTCTCAACTGGTGTAAATTAATACATCTCTATTAAGTTTGCAAGTGCTGCATTAATTTACACCAGCTGGTCTAGCGTGTGAAAGAATGACAGCTGACAGCCACAGCACTCTGCTAGCAGTAGTAGTGGTTGCTGTTGCTTCCTCCCTCAGCCTTTGCAATCAAGTTGCTTCTGTTTTTTTTCTCCTTGCTTTGCTCAAGGGAGCAATATGTTAGACACGTATATCCTAAATGCAATTTCTATGAAGTTGATAAATACAGAAGAAAATCACTATGTGAAAACAAACAAATGAACCCACCACCAATAACAAGAAAAAAAACCACAAAACCAACTAAACAAAAACAATAACTTGAATTTGGTCAGACATTAGCCAAGTTTCATTTCTAAAGAGACAGTCTCAGGTGTAAAGTTTGGAAAGGAAATTAACCTTCTTATATGATTTCCATTTCCTTCTAGGCTTGAGAGTATAACTGCTACAAAACTATAATGTCTTTCTAATTTGTTAGTTTTCAGAATAATGTCTGACATGAATAGAAATAATTGTGCAAATATTGTGATTTTATGTTTTTACAGAAATAGAAAGTGTTCTGGGAATATATCACATCTGGCTACAAAAATAATTTGTACAAGGTTGTACATCTTTTTATATGAGTGAATAGTGAGATAGGGAGGCTAAGATCATAATGTTTATATAGTGAGTGAACTAAATAAGAAAAGAAACACAGAGAAAGCACATGTTTGAGCAAGACCACCATGCTGAACAACAAATATCTGCACTGGCTGTTTTTTGAAGTCAGACACTTAATGCCTTTTATGTCAACAGAAATCAAAGGGAAAACTGAAGAACTGAACTAGAAAGGTTCAGTTGCACATTGGTCCTGGCATAGTCCAGTATACATTGCAAATGCAGCAAAAACAGCAAAAATGCAGAAAAGTTTTCAAGCCTTTTTTTTTTTTTTCTTTTTAAATGGAACGGTTTTACTGAGTGGTTGCATGAGCAGATGTGCTTAGCAAGAGCAGGTTACTCCTCAATGCTTTCTTTTTCATTTTCAACTTAATGCCAGAGAACCTGATCCCAAGTGGTAAAGGGTCAGGAACTTTTCACAGAGTAATTTATTAATATGATTCTGTGAGAGTAAGGGAGGTATAGATTTTCTTAAACCTGTTAAGTGAAAAGCAGTGGAAGACCCTGAGGTAAAGATGTGCTCTCCTGAAACAAAGCCATTGTCATTCTCTTACACTTCAGAATCATCAGTACTGTTTGCACTCAAAATACGTGCTGATGCAATCATTATTCACTCATATTCTTTGCTTAAAATGCAGCTGTTTTCTTGATTTCTTGACAAGAAGAACATAAGATTTTAGTGATGCCACTAGATGCCATATAACAAATGACAGAACTCTAAATAGGAAAAGAAGACCCAAAAATTGGACAGCTGAGATTTTTGATTTGCTATTTTGCAGCCTGTCTGCATGTCTCCTAGATAGAATTTTGGAAGCATATATATTTCAGAGAGGGAGGGAGGGAGGTACTGTAGTTAGTTTTGCCTGTAAATTAAACCATGTTGATAAAGTTAGGAAACAAGTTGAAAACAGGATTTTTGTGATTTACAGAGGATATAAAAAGACATAACATTTCACATTCTTGATGATTTTTTTTTTAACAATTACTGTCTGTTCACCCAAGAGAAATTATGTTTTCATATGCTTCATTCCTGTGTAAAACAGAGCTGGAAATAAAAATAACTTTCTTTCAGAAATGTATTTATACGGTTATAGACTGCCTGTTTCGTTGGCAACAAATTTTTGTGCTTTAAGCATTCAGTTGTTAAAAAAAAAAAAAGAAGCGTAGCATACAGCCAGTATAAGGCGTGTAGCTGAAACTTGCTTAAATTTTTTCCTAAGCTATCATAAAACGTCATTAAAGAAGAGAAATCCCTGATAATGGAATAAGATGATATAAAGGCACATACTTATTGACTCACATGTGTGAGTACAAACATTTAGAAACTTATCCAAGCTGTCTCTTGCTTTTGAAAAGAACCTAAACAATATGTTTGTGCCAAAATTAAGGTATCAGTTTCAATATTTGTGTTGAATCATTGAATCATATCCATTTGTTAAATGTCAGCTCAGCAGTTATGGACAAGAGAGTCATCACAGGACCCACCTTCCTGCGCACAAAGCATCAGCCTGAAAGTATTAAATAACATCTGGCACTGACCTGCACTTTGTAAACCATATTTTTGAAATCAGCTTAACATATTTTGTATAAACAAACCAAGAAATTAACATGCAGAGGAAAGAAAAACATTCCAGCTGCAGATAAAAATAATGGCTGAAGTGCTATCAGGAGACACTGAGTAATTGCATAAGTGTGATTGAGTGGAGACAGCAAGTATTTTGTATTTTAACTGTAAGACACGACATCGGAAAACAAAACAGAAGGTCTTTAATATGGTACTATCATTAAAAAAAGGTTCTGTTAAGCAATATATTGTACACGGAGAAGTGCTATGTTTGTCAGAATGTGTGTGGAAGGAACTGAGTATAATTAGACTTATAATAGAAGTTTTTGGCTCTGATTCTGCTCTGTTTCAAAGCCTCAACTGTTCTTGAATCCTTAATAAGCTGAGGAATGAGTACAGCAGAGGAGAGAGCAGGCAGAATCTGTTGTAGCAGCTTGCCTACACCAGTTTGCCAAAATCTAAATAGCCCTTTAAAAAAGGCTTATTTTTTGCTGATGACATCATTCCTACCACTGTCAATGTGTGACAAGTCTTGGCTTGCCTAGAGAAGAAGAAAACCTTTCTAAAATTGACACTGCACAGATTTAAAACACGTACAAGGACTACTATAAATGTAAGATACTTACACCCTGTTTCCATGCTATGAGTTTTCATTCAAAGATAATTTTTCTCAAGCATTTTGACTTCGTAAATCTTTGAACAATAAATTTTAAACATCTAGTTTGTTCTTTGTGATTTTGTTATGGCTGCCTTAGTGTAGACATTGGCCTGTTTTGGTACCAGTGACTACAACCTGCCTTTTCTCTACTGTAGTTAATATTGAGATAACGGAAAATGTCTGTATAAAGACAAGAAAAACACAGGTGATCTTAATGCAGGCTTTCCATAGTACCATACTAATCTTATATATTTTTTTCTTCCGATTTAATATTTCTTATGATCTGAAGTTTTATGAAGAAGATGCTTGATGAGGGTATTTTTGAGCGTGTGTATTATTTGTTATTTTTAGCATCATCACCAGCTGTGAATTGTACAATGAATAATTAATGTTGAATGGCGACCTTGAACCTCATAAAGCTGATTAGTGAGACAATGCATCTGGGAGAACAACTTTAAGACTCTGCTTGTAAAAGAATATCAAAACAGCTTAACACAGTAGGGAAAAGCCCCCTGGAGCCCTTTTAAAATGAATTGCCTACAAACACTTCTAAAAAGAACAACTCTACAGCGGAAAAAAAGCATGTATAAAAATCCTACGAACTTCAGAAAACAAACCAGCCTTTATACTTAATTGTAACAGAGATATTTACAGTTAAACACTGCATAACATTATGCAGAGGGTATGGTCACCCAGAAGAGACCATATTTTTTTTCTTTCTAGTTCAGATTGTTACGGCACAATTGCTTTCTAGTTCACTGGGTTCTAAACTCATTCATAAACAGGGACAGCACACAGCTTCACTGATACTTCAAACAGAAAATATTTGCCCTGATTCCCTGTTGCAGAGGCTGTTGACAAACTGCTTATAAACCCAGGCAAAACTCCATGTTACTATTACATACTGGCAAAGCGAAGTATGATGGAAATTTCAGAAATAAGTAATAATTCTTTTTTTTCTGAAAAATTTAACGTGCAATTTTGATAAACTGTTTTTTCTTTAATGATTATTTTTTTTGCACATTTGCTAAATGATTGCATTCCTTGCTGTTAGTTCTAGTGTTGTGCCTGAGAGGGAGGAGTGCAACCTTGCCTCAAAGTTCAGGTTGTCTGAATGTACTCTAGTTATAAACGATTGGAGAAAGGAAGCACTTTCTCTTTGAAAAGCAAAAAAAAAGGTAGTTCAAAGTCTGAGATGCAAAGATGTTAAGGAGCTTGCCTGAGATTATGAAGGATCTGTGTGACAACAGGGCTGAATTTACCCAGAACTGAAGGGTTTAAGCTTCTGAATTAGACCAGATAGGATGGAATGGGCCCCTTTGTTACATGACGGAGGACTGGGTATGTGCACCTCTTTTAGTTGACCAGGAGTACACCTGTGCATATGTGACAAAGCTGGACCGGTCTCAGGCAAAATGGTTTTAATCAGGAGATTAATGCTTCATCTGAGTATCTGCAGTGAGGGAACGGAGGACAATATTTGTCTTATGGTTGAGTTTCATTCATAATGGTATTTATGAAAACATGGCATGGTTCGGTTGTGACTTACAGCAGCTTTAAATCAAACAAATCTACTCTTCCTTTTGCTTTTCTAAAATGTGTTATAAGACTACAAAAGTAATACGTTAACTTTGTTTTTCTTCACAGATTGTTATACCTGTTAATGTTTAAAATAACTGTGGAACATCTTTTTGTTAAATGGTTTGATTTAGTTCAAGAACTAAATTCCAGTTTTTATTTCATTTTTGTTTTAAAAAAATTAAAGTATTATAAACAAATTCAAATGAAGAATAAAAGCCAATATATACCTGAAATATTCTAATTTTTTTTCCAAGTTATGGCTCACAGGACTTTTGGAAATTTTATTCCAATTATGGATGATTTAAAAATAAAAATATTGAAGAATTTCACAGTTTAGAAATACATCTGCTACTCTAACTTAACCTCTAAGTGATCTGGATCGCTTTTTTAGAAACCTGAAAAAAACCACAAACCCTACATCTCCAGTGCAACCAGAAGTATCCCCAAATCTGGCCTGGCTTTGGCAAGTAGTTTGTTAGTCTTGAGGATTCATTCCATTGCATCATTTAAAATTTGTAATATTATTATTTTTATTTTAAAAATCACTACAAAAATACACTTTCATGTAGACTTCCTTGTTTTTACTGAATTAGTCTCATTATGGAGGTAAAAGTGGGTCATAGTCACTAAAACCATATGAGTCCTGCACTACAGATCTAACAAACAAGTTTTAAAAATCTTTGTACTACTTTAAAATATGCTGGGTAATTTTGCCAGTATAGAGAAACTTTCAGTGGTTCAATTTAATACACTTGCTAATAGTATACAGCTATACTTTATAAAATAACAACTTGCTGAAGTTACTATGGATTATCCACTGATAGACTGAATGTTTTTCATGTGAGCTTATTTTCTATAAGTAGATTAAGATAAAGTAATTTTAATCCTAATTTAAATACAAAGCACAAATAATTATGAAACTGTCATTGAATCTAAACTGATTTTTTAAAAGTATTTCACTTTTGGACTGTTTTAGTTTTATTCTTCCAGGGCAAAGATATTTAAAGTTTTTTTAACAAGTCTGTAAAACACATGAGGATTGAGCTTACCGTATGTTTGAATATAAGTAAATTAAATTACATTAGAGCTATTTATTTTAATTACGACTAGAAGAATCTATAGAAAGATTCACAAGGAATTGTGTCCTTTTAAATAAATGATTTGGTTGTCTTTGTAGTGCAGAACTAGAAATGACCCTCAATTTTGTACAAGTTGTGCTTGTACTTCTGTGCCTCACATCTCTGGACAAAATCTGAGCAGTTTTTTAGGACTTAATCCTGTTGGCTTTTGGTGACGCAACACAGGCAGTACAGGATGTTGAAGACTTGCACCTGTACGGTTTGCGTATTCCAAACCACCAAAATCTTAATATATGGCATTCTGAGAATGGAAGAAATAAATTGGTAATGGGTAGGATGAAATCCCTGTGGACTGCTCCAATATTGTTTTGAGGAGTTGAGTGAGGCTTAGAGGAGCTTGGTGGCCCTCTTACCCCCCATGGGGTTTAACTACTGCACACCTCTTTTTATTGTTGTGGTGTGTTTTGGTTTTGTTGTGGGTTGTTTGTTTTATTTCCTTTCTTTTTTTTTTTTTTCTTTTTTTTTTTTTTTTTTTCTTTTCAAATACTGTACTATCAGCCAAGAATAACTTGAGCCTGAATTCAGGATGGCTTTTTAATGTTTTCAAAACATTACAGGAATGTATCTGTTGCTTTTTCATACTAGATTCAATTAGGTTTTTTAAGGCACTTAGTAAAATCAACAACTCCCTGAAAACAGCAATGTGCTTGTGCTGGAGCTGCACAGAACAAAGGTTCTGAACCCAAAAATGAAATGCTGGGTAACAGGAGAGGCTGCCTGGCAATTCCCTGGCTTCAGGCCTGTTGCCATCCAGAAAGTTCGTTGTGTCAATGTGGGCAAGTTTTGTTCTACTTGTACTGCCAAAAATCTTATAAATATGAGAGCACTTTGGCTTTTCCTTCCCTGAGCCTTCTGTATATTTACCAGAGCTCTTCATCTCCATTTTCTTACTATTTGACTTACTATTTGACATGGACTTTTAATGAATATCTACATCTTCTTTGCATGCAGGAGAATGGGTAACAGTTTTCTCTTCTACTTTAATGTGTGAAAATGTCCATTTTTACTATTGCTTTTTCTTACGCATTGAGCAATATTTAATGAGCAGATTTCAGGTGGAATGAGAGAGAAAATGGGTAGCTACTAGGCTAATATCTCAATTCTATCCTGGATCTTAGGCTTAGGCTGTTCCCAGAGAAGGCTGTAGCATCAGCTGAAAGGACTGTCCTGTTTGGGCAGTCACTGGGTTACAGTGACCTCAAAGGCTATTAATAGCCTTACAGATCTCATGATTAATGTCTATAGTCATGAAACAACAAAGACAGAGGGTTCCCCATATGAACTTTATGACACTCAGTATCTCTCCTTAGTAAATTCATTAGGGGTGAATACGAGGAAGATTTTGCATTTAGTCTAAAGTTCAGATAGGTCTGTGTATGATTTCAGATTCTCCTTTGTGTGGTATGATTTGGTCATCATGCTATGCTACCAAGCATTTGTCCAGTAGGTAAAAGACAATGACGTGAAGGCTTTCAGCATCTTGGGAATCTACTGGTTGGAGTTGAAGTGTAGGGAAAACGTGTTGGACTTTGGAGCCTATTCTGAGCCCTCTGCTGTGTTTCATACCAGTTTTTTCTCCTTTTTGGGATCAGGCCCTGTGTGAAGAACTTTATCTGAGACTGTGAGTAGCCTAACTCTAAAATGATAAAAAACACTTTGAAATCTGATTGTGTATTTGCTGAAGAATATCTGTACATGTTCGTTGTCATGTACTTTAGTGTAGGCAAACACCAAAGTGTACTTGGAAAGTGGGAAAGCATGAAAGCTTGCCTACTTGCACCCAGCCTGGCAAGATGCTGCTCAAAACTCCATCTCTTATTCTTCAGTCCCTCAGCTTGAACCAGAACTCATCCTAGGTTATGTATGGCTAGCGTAAGCAGGTAGTTGCAATCCTGGGGAAAAGATGTAGGAAATCTGACTGTAAAATTATTGAACAAGAGACTTAGCTAGGTATGACAGACTTCATGAAATTTTAGAACCTGTATTGTTTGACAGCATGATACGAGCACGGCCCCTTATAATGGTGTTTTATTGTGAACTATCTGTTGAGAGCTGATATATGATCACACTACTTGTTTTACAGATATCTTCAAGCAGCTATGAGATCAGCAGTAGCCTTACACTGGAATAGTTTCCCATTTCAGATATCACAGCAGCACATTTATTTTGAAATATTCAGATTCTGAAAACAAAGCTGTCAGCTTAGGTCTACCACTTGCCACCTTAGTGAAGTAGGAAATTCTGTGCTTTTGGATTCTGCTTTGTGACTTGTGTTTTATTTCTTACCTTAATTGATTGCCATCACAACTCATATGAGTCATTTACAGTAGCTAGTTGTGTGATGTTACTATCACCTTTTTTGTCTTGGTTTAGGATGAGTCACATGTCTGAGGCAACAGTATCTATATTCTTGCATTATTTCCAAAGAGAAAGAGGTGGAAATCAATATTTGAAAGGTGCTAGATAATAGCTGTACTATTTAATGTTAGAATGAATGCAGTCTTTTGTACTAGATTGTTTGATTTACTAAAATATGAGTCATTTTAATTCTATATAGAGAGAAATTTCTTAAAAACAGGATGCATCATACACTTCAGTAGTTAAATCATGAAATTTATATAACTCTCATAGATGAAAGATTATAAATTAGCCTTGTACAGTGACATTCTACAAAACTAGGGAGAATTGTGGAGTATAAAACAAGAGTAGAAAAAAATGTTTAAATTTAATGTGAACCCATTACAAGACTTGTGCAACTTAAAACAAAAAAAAAGGATGGCATGCAGCATTTTTTCTGTCCCCAGAATATAATTTTCCTTAGAAATTATATTATAACTTTAACACTATTGAAAAAAACACAATTATATTAATTCTGTCTGTATGAAAATGTCTTGACATTTTGTCTCTTACCTTTTATGTGTTCAGCTTTCATCTCCAGTTAACTGTACTATCCTTTTAAAGATAATGGAATGATGTAGTTTAGTGTTATTTTGTGGACAAGTGTTTGCTTGTTTATAGTTTTATAGAGTAATTGCAAAGCAGTTTCTCAGAAGGCTTTGTCATGGAGTTACAAAGAGGAGCTAGGATACAGCAGTGATGGGGTACCAAGGTAATGTATTATGGACTATTGAATGTTGAGATAAAAACGCTCATCTTTGCTGAGAGGCAATGAATTGGACATTCAGATGAATATTGTTCTGACAAGGCAAATATTCAATGCATTTCTCTGCCAAAAGTCTCAATCTTTCCCCTCAGCAATGCAAAATGCAGAGGTGACAGAGAAGAATCCAGGCAATGGGAGGTACTAAAACTACAGAACAGCTTTTGTATTCCAAATAAAAATAAAAGTGGGTTCTTTTCACAGTCCAGACTGGTGCATATGCTGGCAAAATAAATCAAGTGCTGGCCAGCTACAGATAGCTGGAATACTTTCCAGAGAACTCCATTTACCAGGAGTTCTATAACTATCCAGCCTATCAAAAGAGGGGTTTCTCATGCATGTGTCATGGGAAGCAAATTAGCGTGTGGTTTTATTAACAAAGATTATCTGATACTCTTCATTATCACGTTATTGTTATTCTAAAAATTACTACCCACTAAGTGAAAAATGTCAGAACAGATTGGCAAGGAATGTCTTGCGACTATGAATGAAGTTAGCATGTGCCAGCCACGGGTAGGTGGAATGTGCCACTTAACAAATTATTCTATTTTTAGCAACCCTAACTTTCTTCATATGCTTTCAATCAGGAGACGAGCCTTATGTATGTAAGGCGGCCAAAACAAGCTGCCAGTTGTGGCCTTTCCATTAGCTTTCCATGGTTTTGGTTTGCAGACCGAATGCTGAAAAATCCTGCAGCAGCTGGCTGTGGAGCGCTGGCCCGTTTGCTGTAGCCATGGTGTGGAATTTCTCTGTGTTGAGTATATTTAGACAGCAGCACACTTACAAATGTGTTGTAAAATTGGACGCCTGCCGGGGGAGGCTTGGGCCTCCTTGGTTTACTTACTATGCCTATGTTTCAATGGAGAAGCAAATTTGATTTTTCTCCCCCCCTCTCTCTCTTTTTCTTTCTCTTTTCCCTCCTCCCCCACCCCTCCTTTGCTAAAGAGGCATCAGTGACTGGTGAGAAGAACTGACCAACTTGACCTCCTCTCCCACTGGTGGTCATGAGAATAATACGGGAGGAGGTCAAAGGTTAGCTTTTGAATACTCTTAGGAGCTAATTTATTACAAGGAGGGAGTTTCACATTGGCTGAATTATTTTCTTGAAGAGAAGACCACACTTGAGTTTGTTTATGCCTTGTGTTCATTGGGAGTTCTCTTTAGGAGCCTTTCTATGCACCTGTGCAGAGCACAATAACAGCTCTTTTCTGCAGGGTGGAATAGCCGACAGCCAGAGAAAAAAATGGGCTAGCCTGGAGGAAAACGTGGAGGTTATTTGATTACAGAATGTAGTCCAGAGGGTTTTTTTCATTGTAACTCTTCCCTCCCCACCTTTTGCCCTTATCCTGTTGCTGGATATTTTTTGGCTGGTGAAACGCGGGGAAGCTGGGAGAGAGGAGGAGGGAACGAAGGAGCACACATTTGCACAAGCATCTTGCTGAGAAATAAAGGCACAGATCCTTCAGGAAACAAAGATCTGGCTTACTTGGAAGTCAGCAATAGTAAAAACCTGCCGTTCTCTCAGTTATTACTTCCATTTGCTCTTGGCTTGCAAGAAAATAATATATTCTGATTGTGTTTTTAGTTGCCTTAGCTGCCTAGAACACCGTGATACCTTATGACTTATGAGTCTGGAAATTATTTGCCTCAATTTAAGTGTTCTGGCTACACTTCGTCTCTCTGCTGCTCAGCTACAGCCCAGCAACCTACTCTCTCAGTCATTCCTCCTGGTTTTGTACAGTGTCTAGTGATATCTCAAACATCGCTTACAGGCAGACAAGCCAGCTGTGGCTGGATATTCTATTGGGACTCTCATTATCCAGAAAATCTTGACCTATTGCAGTGATCTATCTTTTTACAAAACAACCTATAGCCTTTGTTTGCAGTTTAAAGAGTGTCTGTTGTGTGTTAGGAGATTCTGTACGTTAGGCTCTCTGTGCACTGAAATCTGTAACTTTACCTGAAGCTTCTACTGATTTAAATTTGTCCAGATTGATGGTGAAAAACTCTGAAAGCCAAATTTATGTAAACAAAGCAATTTTCTTTTGAATGCAGTGGGATTAGGAGGCTGAGCCTGCTCAGCACTGGAACCTGGGTTTGTTGGGGGAGTTTTGCATATTCCACATTTCTAAGCATGAGGACTAGGTAAGGCTCAAGCTTTAAATGTGCTTGTTAGCTTTGTCTGTGCAGACAAGGGGGCTGAAGCTGCTTTGGAGGGCTTGAGAAGGGATTATGTAGTTCCTGGAGTTGTAGTCAAATTTCAGGAAAGCAGACTTTCTGCCCACAACATTCCTCCCTCCCTCTGCAGCTTACTTTTTGTCTTAAATATTAAGACTTTTGCCTGTTACAATTTTGGAGGGACATTTACATCCTTTTAGCAGATATTGGTGGTAAACATTTACACCTGTTAGGTTATGTGATATTGCTACACATACAGACACAGTGGCTAGCAGGAGCACCCATGTGACACAGACAGAGGAAGGAGTTCCCACCCTGTGCCCTCCTACACTTGTCACAGGCGAGCATCAGCCCCATGGTCCTGCATGATCCATCAAGGTGACTCAATGGGAACATCTCTCCAGGTAACCTCACAGACTGAGGGGGTCACTGCCTGGGGTAATAGGACTCATTACGGGGTGCAGGGGAAAAGCATAATGAGATTATTCAAAATTTACTATGGAATATTCAGTGGAAGGAATGAAGGCAGGGAAAGGGAGAGCTCAAGGTGGTTCGGGAAGGAAGAAGGATACCACAAGGATCACCAAGTTCAACTCCTGTCCCTGCATATGACAACCCCACAGTTCACACCATGTGTCTGAGGGCGTTGCCCATTCTCTTCTTGAACACTGTCGGACTTGGGGCTGTGACACTTCCCTGGGGAGCCTGTTCCAGTGCTCCACCACCCTCTGGATGAAGAACATTTTCCTAATGTCCAACCTAAACCTCCCCTGGCACATCTTTCTCAGGTCAAGTGAGTGTATACATATGTGCCTCTGTGAGTGAGACAACTGGATATGAGGGTGTCCAGGGACTGATTACTGAGTAGACTGAGTGTCTAACACCTGTCACTGGAGGAATCTATAGTGTGTTTGTGCATCTGCTGGTGTGTGCAAGTGCGACCTCTACCAGCAGCTGGAGTGGGCTGTGGGATTCAAGGGCTTGCATGTCCAGGCCAGCTACTGGGGAGATCCATATTGTAAACATATGCTTATGTTTTCCTGTAATGGATCTTCATCCTGATCAGCTAGCGAGAAGTACAAGATGAGGTCATTGATGCTGTTTGCATGAGTGCTGAGTATTTCTGTCTGTGTTGATCTGTGTGGCTGGCCATGTGTATATGTATATATTTGCTGTATATATGTGTGTGTCTGCCTACTGGGAATACGGCCCTACCAGTTGAACCTGCAGGCGTGGAGCTGCAGTCACAGACCATAGACCTAAAACCGCAGACCATAGTGATGAAATTGAAGGGAAATATGTACATTTCTCTGCAGATTTGAAGAAAATAAAAGAGGCGTTTTTCCAAACTCTTTGAACATATGGAGTCAGTGATGAGTCTTGCAGACTTCAGAAGACAAGCATTGCCCTGATAAAGGGGTGGACCCCATGGTGGTCTAGTAACAGGAGAAGTTAGATCTTCTCATTTCCGCTAGTGCATCTGACCAGCATCCTGAGCCTACTGCTTTTCATTCTTATTACATTGCCCTGTGAAATAGGAAGACATCTGAGAAATGATGCTGTCTGTGCTAAATGAAAGGTTGTAACTGAGCATTTGCTAACCATTGCCCTGGCGGTGCTCATTCCACGTTGTAACACTTAGGCCTGCCCTTTGTTCTCCCTCTTTTGTCCTTCAAGTTATGAGATCTGCAGGCCAGAAACTGTCATCTCTTCCACTTGGAGTACATCCACCTCTCTTACAGCAGTATAAATGATAGTATCTATCTGTCAGCTGAGGTTACCTTTCTGTGAGACCAGTTGAGACTTTGTAGGGCACAGCTGGAGTGTAAAAGGGAGAACTGGAACTACATTGTTGTTGTGGGCAGCAGCCTCTTACCGATGCCCTGGCCTGTATTAAAAATGTTGCTCTGCTTTATTATATATTATTTATTTTATTATATTATATTATTGCTATTTATTATATATTTTCTCTGCTGTTTCACGTGCTGTTGATTTTGCTATGCAAAGTGCTGCCTTTTGTGTGATTACAGACCAATGGTTCGTGGGGGTTCAGAAACACATTAAGGAACATAATCAATGTAAGCAAAGCTCAGTAAACCTGTTCTAAGTGTGAACTAGGGTTAAGCAAACAGGTCCTATGTAGTGCCCACATCACTGCTGTTGGAGAGCTAAAGTTTGACATGGGTTAAGGTTTTGACTTCAGGATAATTTATCTATATTGGATTGATTGGATGAAATTTACTACATCCAAACTTGTTTCCATTTTCTTCACAGAGGAAGGAATTTTTACTCCAATCCAATTCAACAGTCAAAATAATACCATATTAATAATGATGTTGATTTATAAATTTTGTGGAGTGAAGCGGCACTTTCATTACTGCTTATACTAAGTGGAACCTGGCCTATATCAAAGTGTTCATGATGTAAAAGGAGATAAAATGATATCTAAAATTTCAGCTGCTTCCTCAGAGAGCTGTCAAACAAGGATCCTACAGTGTATCCTACAGTGTTCTCCAATATTTCCTTTCTGGTCAACAAGGGCATAGGTACAAATGTGCTCCCTGCATTTGATTTCCTGAGAGATACAAAGCGCAAGCTCAGTAAACCCCAAAATTTGAGGTTGAATTGGTTGCAATTTGTATAAGTGTTTAATATATAAAAGCTCTGGCTCTACAGTGAATTAAATCTTGTTTCTAATTTAGTTAACTAACCAGCAAATAATTACATACATCATCTCATGAGCATACTTAACATTTTTGCTATTCAAGTGTAACTGCAGTCTGCTTTATTCCCTCCTGGGAAGGTTTTATTTTTTTTCTTCCCTTTCAAAACACAGGCACTTCAACAACTTAGCCGAATTAAGTAATAATGAATATCAAGTAATGGTGATAATCTGTGGAGTTTTTTTTTCTTATATGTTAGTGACATTGAGAGTCTGTATGAACTGCTCACATCACTTTTCTCTTTCTCTTTCCTTTGTATTCCACTCAAGGAAATCTTGTTTTCTAGGGATGAACTAACAGCTTATGATTGATAATAACTTTTTTTAGTGCTTTAATGTTACGATGTTTTGCTGAAAGGCTGTGAAGTCTGGGAGACAATAAGATCCTTCATGTCTATTTCACTTTGAAAAGTCACATTCTTCATTTTGATTTATAATCTCCTACCTATTTTTTCAAATAAGCAATCTGCCAGGCTGAAAATTGTGAGTAATGAAAGTCAAGATAGATTCTATGATGGCTAAAAGCTGTGTAAAAAGACTAAACATGATTATTTTATAGCAGGTCATCTACCTTATATAATTAAAAAATCTTTAACAGTTGTAACTGTAATCCAGGGGCCGATAATTAGATTATTCTTCCTGGAATTTTGTTCCTTCACAAAATAGTGCTGTCACACCATTTTATTCTCAAGATAAGTGTTAGCAACATTTGACAATCTATGGAAAAGTAACTATTGCTACATTTATATTTTGTTACTTGTTTGTTTGTTTTTCCTTAATTCTTGTAAAGACTACTTTTTGTAAATTTATAAAGAAAAAAAAACCAGCTTATTGAGCAGGTTTTTGGTTATTTACTGCTTCTAAAGCTTTTAGAAGAGGGCTCTACATGGCTAAACACTGTGTATAATTGCACACAATCACCAACCCTGTAAAAAAAAAGTTTTCCCCTCTTCTAAGGGAAAAAGATACGTTTCTGCAATCGAGTCAGTAAAATAGAAGAGATTCAAAACTGTATCTTCCCTACAGAGCTACTAGTTGATTAGCTGATGTGGCCCTAGATTGTGTGCTGAAAATATCATAGTTCCAGCAGCCCCCTTTGGTCTGGCAGGGACAGCTGAAATTAAAGCTTTGAGTGGGTGAAGACTATTTGCAAGATCTCCTGCTGAGCCTGCTAAGACATATATTGTGGGGTAATTTCTGGAGTTTTGCCAGTTGCAAACAGGGGGCCCCCAACAAGCCTATTAAGGTAGGAATGAAGTTGGAATGCCACACTTTGCTGCACTCTGTTTTCCACTGTCCCTGCTCTGCTGACCACCAGACTAAAAATAAATTAGGGGATTTTTTTTCACCATAATGTCTGCCATCCCTTATTACATGTTGTAATTTATAAATAGCTTATCTGATTAACTGTAATGTTTTTGTTTTGTTTTTAATACTTACTCATGAGAAATATTTTTCCATTGACCTCCCTCCTTGTCTCTACAAGTAGCAGGACAAGATGACATACATCCACTTTATTTTGTTATGAAGCCATAAATCTTGACTGGCCTTTTGTTGATGTAGTTTAGGAGGATCACAATTACAATGCAGTTTTTACATACCATTTTAATGCTTTTAAGAATGTTGTCATTAGAAAGTCCTGTCAGTCTAATTAATTCCTGGCTCAGTAAAGTGTTGCATCTTGGTTCCCAGGCGTCAGGTACCCATTGTGAGAGAGATTTTCATGTGCTACTGTATGGTAGAAAGTGTGGCTTATGACAGAAACAGAGTTATTGCTTTAAAATTAGGAAAGGCTACTGGCTTGCCATAATATTTACTTACAGTAAGGGATTTTGGAAGCTGGATGTGGGTGTCCAGTAAAGAGGTTTTCTAATGAGAAATGTCCATGGATTTATTAAAACAGTAACTTTATAGGTCTGGAGCAGGGTCCTTCTTGCAATGTGGTATAAAGCACGAGATGCAGAAGTTTGGAAAACTTTTTTTTTACAGGTTGTTCATCTTGGAATCATTTAGTATTTAAGTACTATACTGTATGTTGCACACAGATGTGGTTTAGCACACAAACTGAATCGCCTCTTGCTCTTTTCTTCAGGGTTTCAGAACTAGATTTTATAGTTTTTGGCAGTCTGTACCTAGAAGTTTCAAAATTGTTCTATAAGCAATATCTTGTGGTCATAAATTATCACAGCCATTTTAGCTTTGTAAAACCCCTACATAAATCTCCATTTAAGCACAACAGTAAAAAGTGCAAATGTGTTTAGTAATGTTTCTTGGGTCACCATTGCTCTGAGTTGTGTGTAACAGTACCCTAAAAACTACAACTGGAAGCCTATCTTATTACCTATTTGTTAACTCCCACCATAACATACTGCAGCAGTAAAATCACTAAGCTTTGCTGTTTATTGCCCTTTTGATATGTGGCAACATAAGTGGACCACAGGCACTCCAAGATAAAACAGGAGGAGGCTTTTTTCAGTATTAATAGTGCAGATGTCAGATCTTTGCCTCCTTGGAGCCAAGAAACCAAATTTGATTTTTGTGGGCTTTCTGGGAAGTTGACTTCATGCAGCCTCTGGGTTCCTTATTTACTGGTAGAGAGAGCATTGCTCAACACATGGCTGCCATCGCTCTCTGTCGTTTTGGAAGAATATTATCTAAATGACTGAGCTGTTATTGGAAACATCCCTGCAAGTTCAGCTGTACTATGCGCTTTATGAACTTATAGGAAAACATGGTTCTTGCTTCAAAGAGCTAATAATGAGGTTCAAAATGAGGCACACCACATCAAAAGAGAGATATAATATAGGAGGGAAGGAAGACAGAAGGAACTGAGGTGCTTTTGTGCAGTGGGACATAGCAGGATCATGCCTTTAGTTCCTAACTAGTTTAAGTAGCTCAGTTTAAGAGTTTTAATTGCAGTTGCTCCAGCCAGCCCCCTTTCCATGTGTGTGCCCCAGTTCGCAACAAGAACTTGATCTGAATCCAAAACCTGCTCTGCTTTGCTTAGCAGAACCATGACCCAGATACGTTAGCAACTGAACAGCTGCAGAGCACCAGACTCTGCTGGTGAAGGCAGGCTCCAAAACAACAGATCTGGAAGTGTAAACAGCTGGATAAGATTTCTGTTGTGCACCTGATCTACTGGTGCAATTACATTTCATAATTCAGCTGCAAATAAGTTAATAATAAGAACAAACATCTCGCCACGTGCATTTTTTCACTCAGTTCTCTAGTCATATTTTAGCTTTACAGAAATGTTATATGGTAAGGAGCATGGCAAGGTTTGCCCAAAGGATTCTCATTTTCCAAGTAATGAAACAAAATACAACATTGTGTTCTTCAGTTAAGAATGGTGCCAGGATCTCCTTGCAATAAATGGGCTATGATCTTCAAAGTATATGCTGCAAGAAAGACTGAATCTTTGATGTCTTCTCCTTTTAAGATTGATAAGAAATACAGAAAGCAGATTGACTGAAAGGGAGAGAGAAATTTGACTGAAAAAGGTGCAGTAGGATTGTGGGTTGGAAAAACGTCTATGTGTGATTTTTTTCTGAAGAAGGAATATTATTCTATATAACTGTGGCAAACCGAGTTCCAAGTCCCTCCACCATAGTCATCAGGGCATGCAGATGAACCTGAGTCTCCTTCTACATACTCAGCAAATGGCACAGCAAGTAAGTTATTAGGGTGCACACATTCTCTCTATTATCAGAGATTCCTTCCTAAGCCTAAGAAAATGGCTTTTTCACAACTGCTGTTAACATGCCCTTCAGAATTTTTTTTGTTTCAGGTCATGATGATTTTTCACAAAACCACCACAAACTATATATTTTGAAGCTCTGTTCTAAAGGTGATGGTTGTGGAGGATGGGTCAGTATATATATATACATATATATATATATATACATACACTATGGATGCATCTCAGAATAGAAGAAATTTGTACATTATCCTAAGCAGCTCAGAGTAAAGATTTCTTTTCCTCAATTTCTAGAATTGAAGCCTGCATGCCCTAGAATCAATGACATAGTTAGAAACTGGTGTAAAGAAAAATTCACTGAGAGATGTACCGAAAGCATCCCAGCTGTCCATTTTGTTCTACAGTTGACAGTAGGAAACTCTTGCTCTGTGATCCTAACAACCTCATATTTCTTTTTCCTTTAACTTTGGTGAAACCCTGTGTGCTCAAGGTCTGTCAGTGGCCCTTTAAGGCTAGCTAAAACCCATTTAAGAACAACTGAGACTGTTCCTATAGGATTTACTCTGTCCTTACTGGCAGATGATCTTTCATCCTTACCTGTGTGTCAGTGCTTCTGAAACTGCAGTTGCTGAAACGCTGTTCAGTAAAAGCAGGCCCGGAGTAGAGACAGCATAAAACCCCCCTAAACCTCTTCTGTAAACAGTTCGCTGACTGCTGAAATATTTTGTAAGCAATGTACATTGCAGGTAATGTAGAACTACTCAACGTAGATAATTGTCTTCCAAAAAATAAAATAAAACAGCTAAATCTTCTAGCTAATACCAGCTAGTAGTTGTTCTCTCACACAATTTGGTTTGAAATAGGACCCAGGAGATAAAAACAGCCAGCACCGACAGCTTCTGTTAGTACGTTGAGGTGAAAGCTCTGACTATCCTGTATCTCTGTTCTGCTCAGTTTTAGGCTTTGCCATTCAGTGTGTCAGTTTCTGGGTTAAATTCAGCCCTTGCCAAATAACAGTGTCACAAACCCCTACCAGGTCACTTAACAGACATTACTCTCTACCAAAGGGCTGAGGAGAAATCAAAAAGTCATCCTTCCATTCTCTGGCCCTGGGCACTCTCTGACCTCTTTCCTTCCCAGGTAAAGCAAGCAGATGCATTCCTTCCTTTCCCCTACTCCTCAAAAGAGAGAGCAAAAGAAAAATGTTATCTGGGAGGGTTTGGCAAGAAGAAAAAAAATGTAGTTTGGAGTGTGTTTAAAGCAGAAATTTAAACCAATGTACACCTCAAGGATGCAGAGGGCGCTCAGACACCAAAAGAATTTGTTCTGCATTGAGCTTTCTTGATTTGTATTCATGACGTTCTGTAAATTGCCCAGTATTTTATTTTTAAAATTGCTAAACAAGTGATTACACCTTCAAGTAAAGGTATATTCTGGATCAAATGTAAATCCTTTTCTCTTGTGTTGCACAAATTCAAGACAGGGTACAGTGTTTCTATGGTTTGTTTGCATTTGGGGAGGATGCAGGGTGGTTTTTGTTGTTTTTACCAGAATGAAAGCTACTCAAAGGAATAGGTAAGGTAATGTGTTTTCTTCAACTCTATAAATGGCTGTAATATTTAAATGGTATTTTAAGTATGAAAGTGAACACACATTGTGTACAAAATATTCCATTCTTTCTTAGGTATACCATATCTAAAATTATGACAGCATTATGCTTGAAAATGTAAATTGTTCCTTTGATAAAATATTTAAAAGTTGATAAGTTGGTGCATTTGGATACATAACGCCAGAACTCAGCTCTAGTATTAATACTTGGGCTGAGATTTCCTGACTACTGTCTGCTGTACCTCAACATCCCAACATAATAATCAAAACCGCCTTTTTCCTTTCTTCTCTTAAATTTAGGCTTCAGAACTTGGCTTAATCAAAATAAAGGTATCTTGGCTTGCTTTCTTCTTTCTATCATCTATTTATTTAAGCCAGATTTTCAGATGTGATCAGCATCCAGCAGTAAGAAATCTGTTCTGTTCAGTGGGCATTGACTTTTTCCAGCTTCAGTTGTCTGTGCCAAGTTTCTTTTTGTTGTTTGTCAGCTTTTTTGAAAATTTGTCTTTGAATATGTCTGCATAATTAGAGATGGTATATGGAGCAATACCTAGAGTGAAGAGGGATTGAATTATCACACTAGTTTTCATTTTTTTTAAATATTTATAGCTTTGCAAAATGTTTTCATTGGGGCTCAAGTTACCCAGTTCTATTGTGATGTGGAAGAAGCATTGTCCCAAAGCTTAAGCCTGTTTAAATTTGTTTTTCTGGCTGAGAAAAGTACTTTGCCATGTTATGCATACATAGAAATACACATACATAGCATATTTTAAGTTGGTAGCATTTTTTTCCCTTCCCTTTTTTTTTTTTTTTTTTTTTATTTATTTTGATTTTTTTTACCCCACAGGATTGTGGTCCTTCAGAAGGGTCATAATCCCAAGTCATACATCTTAAGAAAATATGTTTTGTTATGACTACATTATAGGGGTTTGATGAAAACAGTTTGTGCATGCATACTGGCCTTTCTTACACTTTTTCCCTTTTTGGTCTTTGTCTTTGCAAAGATCACTCACCATTCCATTGATCCTGTGCATATAGGTATAAGTAAACTGAGTAGATTTTCATTTGTGTTTGTTGAGCTGACAGATATGATCTGAAAGGTGAGAGTGGACTGCTTTTGTGTTCTGCAGTCCATATGTATATATTCTAGTTACTAAGATCTATTTCATAGTTTTTCCAGAAGCTACAATAGGGATTTTGTTTAAATGAATATTCCATATTTGTCATATGTGAAAGAATGAGAAAAAGACACCATTCTAATCCAGCTTTTATGTATCATGATTGAACTGTGCTGATCATACTTTCAACATTTCCCAAGGAGGCGAGGTTTATCAGATCATTCTCTCCATGTCTCTGTTTCTGTCAGTCTCCTCTTCCATTCCCCTCTCTCCCTCCATCCTCATCTATAACTTTTGAACCTACTGACCAAGTCACATTTGCTAGAGGAGGAGAAGCCTGAAATATATTAAGTTCCTAGAGATGTCATGAATACTTGCAGTCAAATAGTAGAGAGAAACTCAAAGGAGTTGCCCTCCAGTGAGGACAAGGCTTGCAATGTAAATGTAATCCTTCTTGAAGCTCAGATAATCCACACAGGGGCAGCTCTAAGCAAAGACATTGTTTCATGAGTTGTGTTGTTTGCAGATATGTTTGGTTTTAGAGTACTAAGTGTTGTACTTAGCATCAGGATTAATCACAGAAATGCTATTGTATGGGAAATTTATGGGAAAATTTTGCAGTCAGACGTTAATTTATTTTCTTTAATTATCTGCATGCTTCCTGTGTATGTGACACCCAGCCAACTGGTGGATGAGTATGCAGCTATTAAGGCTGAGCTTTGAGAGTTCAGCTCTCAACTTTCTTTTCTTCCCTCTGTTTCTACTTATACACAAACAGTAAGGTGCATCAACAGGAACAGTAGATACTTTATAAAAAGCTGTGTATTAGGATGTGTTGGGAAGGTAAAGCAGTTTCAATATGAATGCCTGCTGCTCCTTGGAATATGGAATGGAATGGAACTGTATGCTCCTGCAATCCAAACCTGTCTTGTGGATATATGCTATTATTTTTTCCTCTTTTTTCCTCAAGGAGAGAAAAAGTTGCTTCTTCTCCTACGTAGTTCGTTGGTAATACTTCAGGTGTTCTATGATGGCAAGTGCAGGCCCTGGCTGAGGCTGAGCGGTTTTCCTACTTGCCAATGTCATCACCTCTGGGAATCAGTGGATGCGTCCAAGGTAGCTCCACAGGCACCACTGTGGGCTTGAGTCATTCAGGCTGTATGCAGTGGCCATTTGCCCAGAGTTTTCGAACATCCTGTGACATGGGCTGCTAGACATCCAGAACTAGTAAAGATGGTGATAAAGATGCAAAGCAATGCAGCAGAAACATAGACTTGAAAGAGGAAAAAAGTGGACACGTTTGCATAGTTTTCAGAGGCCCATATTGAGGGTTATCTTCCCAGGTAGGGTTAAGCAATAACAGACATATGGTATGTATACACACACACATATATATTTTTTATTTGAATGAACAAGCTACACAGTATAATCTAATTGTCACAGTCCACTGTTGAAGTTTTCTCCGCCAAACTTTAATAAAAAGGTCTGGCTATGTGGTCATGACTCACTAGCAGCTGATCTCAGCAACTGTGCAGTTGGTTGTTTATCTCAGAGTTACAAGGGGATTTTTATGCACAGAGCTGAACCTTCTGATATTTAATATTTTAGGTCTCATTCCCACTGACAGTCTGGATCAGACAGGGGTCATGACTTAACTTGTCCATGAGTGAACAGAACACTATTGATGCTATAAAGATAAGTAATATTCATTACAAAGACCACATTAAAGTCACGTACTTGAGGAGGCAAGTGTTTGGAAACCAGGGCATGCAAGATTTATAGTTGTCTTTGTGATATTAATTCAGTCACTACACACATAAGCATAATGATCAGAGTTGGTTAAAACAGCTGTTTTATTTATGCTTCAGAATGCACTAACTACTTTAGAATTCTGTAGTGACATAGTTAATGAAATATAAAATATATTGGCAAAAATTAAAAAATAAGACATCTGTTTTCCTGTCAAAGTGTTACCTTGGCAAGACTGAAACAACACTATTTGTTTCAGTAAACTGTTTATTTGAAGTTGGTAGCAATTAGGAATGCATTCTTTAACTATCTGGCTATGATTTCTTTAATGTGTGTGGAGTAGATGCACCAGAAAACTGTTTGTGTGTTGGTCTTCTGTAATTCTCTCATTCAGGGTGGGATTTTGTTACCTAAATGTCAGTATCTGTTGTCATTTGAGACACTAAGGTGTCCCACCTGGCTCTCAGCTGCTATTTCTGAAGGGTCCAAGTCCCTAATCGATCTTTCCTCCTGTCTGTAAGCCCTGTGCAAACATTTCAGTGTCTCAAATGGCACTAATGCTTACACATAGACAGTTAACACTACACTTAACTGACTTTGCAAGCTGGAAAATATTTTTAAAGTGTGATTGTATGTATAATAATGCTAATGTGCAGATTTTCTCACATTAATGTTAATCCAAATAAGAAAGATCACTTGTATATCAGATGTCAACATCTTTAAGTTGTCTGGTACTGTAAAATGTTGGTAAATGGAACAAAACATGTGCAGCAAGAAGAGGAAAACAGAACACATAAATATATCTAACCGGACTATGCTCCCAGGGAGGTGTGTGTACTCATACATAGTGAAATAATGTAGGACAACATCCTTGTGAACAGAACAGTGGCAATACTGTTATAATCCAAAGGCCTGTCTAACTTCTGTCTCCATCTGTGATATGTGGTACGGATGCTTAGAGAAGATCATAATCAAAACAGGATAGATGTACAGTGCTTTGTACCTAAAAGCCCTCACTAGGATTCTTAATCCTTCAGGAACATGTCAGTCACTTTCAATTCATGGAGTCACTTTTTAAATCACTATCCAATTTACTCACCCAAGACCACTATCTACTTTGCAATCACATATACAGGCATCTCAGATTTACTAGTTAACCTCTCAGGAGTATAACAGGATATGTCAAATTTCTAGGTTCAGGTTTTGGTTTTGGATGTGCAAAGAATTAATAATAATTTGCCCCAAAATGTTTGGTACTGTATTTCTTGATTTACCATCAGACACGGAGCTAGTCTAATTTTCCAAGACTAAAAAAAAAAATATTTTTTTTTTTGTGAAAAGATGAATCTCTTTAAAAAGCTGTGAAAATACTTCAAAACTTTCTTTTCAGTCTCTTTTGGTTTGGGGTTGGGTTTTTTTTTGGCTGTATCTAGTCACCATTTTATGCATGAGCAATGCCATAAAACACTACCTCAAAATCTCCAGGTCTCAAATATGTCAAAATATATTCCTTGTTTACTACATTACTTGTATTCTTTGTGGAGTGATATCCAAACACAGATTTTCTTAAAATCTGTGAATCATAATTATGAATCTGTTCGATAAAGGATTAATTGAGTTTGCGTGTTTGTATTCTTCTCAGAACTACCCCTCTAATTTGAAGGCAAGGAGTTGCAGCATGTCTAACTTGTTTATCTGATACTTAGGAGATGAGAGTTTTATAACAGTTCTTCAGCACCTTCACCCTTCTGGGATTCTGTGGGGTCTGTTGTTTTGTCCCTTGATCTCTAAAACTTTATTTTTTAAACCACTTTCAGTGGTGAGTAATCAGCGGATTGTAGCAGACGAGCATAGCCGGCCACAGACCTTTGGGATGTCTTGAGCTCACAAGGGTTATGTTGGATTGATTTCAGATCCCAAGGCCTCTCTGAAGTCCTTAGTGCAGCAGCACCAGCGTGCAGCACTGAGGTCAAGGCATAGAAGACTCTTCATTACTGGCTACAGACTTCTGCCTTCCCTGTGGGAACAAGTTGTTCTGAGCGAGCTACTTACATGACCTTATCTCATTGGCCTTCTGGATGTCTGTGCTGAGCAGCTGAACTGGTTAGTTGGGATAATTAGTTACCAATACTTGAAGGAGATTCCACAGCAGAAAGAAAATGCAGGAGGGGTGAGAGCTTATCTTCTTATTAGGTATGAGATCATGTTATGCTCATTAAAATTTTATTTTGTAACCATGCCTGCCTCAGGTCACTGAGAGAAAAAAACAATTTGCAAAAGTCAATATCATTAAAGAGGGACATAGATAATCCATAAAGTTCTTAAATTAGTTTTCATATGTACCCAGAGAGAGAGAAAAAAACAACACAGATACAGGGAAAGTGAAGCATGTACAGTATCTACAAAAGTAAGTATGTAGGATGGGAATTCTGTGCTTTGTAATTCAGCTGCTGTAGTTATGTTGCCTTTAAGCAGATGGAGTTTTGCTTACTTCAGATGTTTTCGCTTTAAAACCACACACCAAATGTGCTGCTTTTTTTCCCCATCCTTGTTGACATAGGAGAAAGGGAAGGGTAGGGGAGCACTCCATCTATTTTGAACTATTTCGGCCTCCACCATTCCTAGTAGATAAATTACCAACAAATGTAATTCTGCTTTAGCACTTGATTAAACCTCCTGATTTTACACAGCAATGAAATTACAATGTTTTCCTTAATTCTTGCAGTAAAATATAAGGTCTTCAATAAAGTAGAGGCTTTCTGCGTTCTTCTCAGATGGTTGGCATACATTTTTCTGTTACACAGCATTCTGCTTTAAATACTACTGTTCTTCTCAAAGGATTTCTAAACTCTCAGACCTATCCTCAAGGTGGATGAAGGGCAACAGGAAGTATAGATATGTACATAACTTAACAACTGAGAAGAGGAAAGGTTTTTGGGGGGCAAGTATATAAGAGTGTTCCTTTTGTGGTTTGATGCCAGGTCTGACATATAATTTATTTGGTTAGTTTAGATTTCCCTGTTCAAAATTATTGATGAAAGGTCAATGTGTATCTTTTCCCATGCATTTTTAGGAAGACCTTGCCTGACCATGCCACAGTATTTAGTAATCAAATAGTAATAAATATTTATTGTTTTCAGGTGGCTATATCCTTGGAGTTGTGACCCAATAGATTTTATACAGATTTTGTTATCAATGTGTAGATGATTCAAAGTAAAATATTTAAGTAATTAAACCAAAAATTCAATTAAAAGCAGTTGGTTAAGTCCAAAATATTTGGACGGAAAATATTTTAACTGACATTAGTTGTGGTCCACAGGCATGAATGTATAGCTTCCCTGGAAGGAAATCCAAGCAGACAGCTGTAGAGACGGCTCTTCTTGTCCTTTCCTCTCCTTTCCTTTCTCTTCATTCCATGTTGTTGAGAAGCAGAGTTCTTCAAAGCTGACTTAAATTCCAGATTGGGTAATTAAGGGAGTTTGAACAAATTCAAGGTTTTGACTAGATGATTCAGATTTTGCTTCTGTGCTATCCAGCAGGGCTTGTTGCTCTGCACAGGAATGATAGAGATGGAAGTAGAAGACATTAGGAAATTTGAGTTTTCTGTCTGCTTTTGATAGGAAACTGTTTAACTTTTAGATATTCCTGAGTCTGTGGTACTTCTTGGACTCCCCATATCTTCACTACTGATTCCCAGTCTTCATTTAGTCTTAATGATTACTTGAAAGTTAAAATGTTTCATCACAACCAGAGCTTGTCACCTGTGTTTTCTGTACTGCTTTTCTTTCATAAATCTGTCTACAGGGTGTTTCAAAGAGATGGACCCAATTTCAAATTGAAATTATTTTGAAACTGGGTCCACATTTTTGAAACACCCCATACATCCTTGTAGAATTTCTGTATCTGAGAGGACAACCTCAAAAAGCAACAAGAAAAACAAACAAACAAACAAACAAAAAAACCCTGATAATCTCAGAGCAGCTGAGCTATACAAAGGTTGACAAGCAAGTGGACTCTAATCACACTATTTATTCTTATTTAGAGAGTAGGTAGTTCAAGGGATCAGTGACCATAGACTTGCATATCATTTACTTTCCTCTATAAAGCAATATCTTGTCCTAGCATTTAACATCAGCTATTAGGAGAACTTGGACTTCAGCATGCAAGCTTAAGGTTAGCCTAACTCTGCTTTCATCTACACATATTCAGTCAAAATTTCTAAAATCTCTCCCTAATGCAGTGTACTTATTTCTATTGCCTTAATTAAGGGCAGTGAAAGGTTCATTGATATGGAATGCACATTATTGTAGTTGTGACTAGGAGACTACTCAAGGTGAGCTTTGCAAGGGAAGGGTAGTTTCTTTGTTTAGGCTAACTAATACAATTAAAACATAGGTCAAAATGTCACCAAAACTTTCCAGTACAGCAGCATCATCTGTTTCCAGTATTTCTGTTGGTCAAATGAGAAGGTGAAATCTTTGTAATTCCTTGTCTCTTCTGCATGGAAACAAATTGTGCATTCTATCTTCATCCAACTGTTTGCAATATTTAGTGGGTGAGTAGTAAGTAAAATAACATTTTTCCATTCATCTGTCCTGTGGCTTTTTAATTTTTTTTTTTTTTCTGTTTGACAGGAAGAAAATCAGAAACATATAATCTTCTGTGCATATAGCAGTATTTCTCTGTATTGATCAAAACTTGGGTGAACACACTGACTTTTTTGAGGCACATACAGAGCATTTTACTCTTATTATTGGGGCATGCATACCAGCTGGCTGTATTTAACATCATTGACAGTAAGAAGAAACAAAAAAAGTATTTATTTAAGGTAATGCTTGGACTTTATTAAGTAGGTTTATAGTCTACAAGTTTGATTAGTTAAAACCACTATGTAAAGTGTTGGGTTTTTTAATCTTATTTTAGTAGATTTATCTCTTCAAAGTTCCCTCCAAACCCCCCCAAACTCTCATACAGTCTTTGCCCAACCCCACCCTGGCCAAGTTTTTGCAAACGACTCAAAACCGAACTCTTTTCCAAACTCAAAAACCCCTGTAAACGTTAGTTGTTTAGATCTCAAAAGTTTCCATTTGAAAATTTTCTACTGTGTGCAGTTGGTTTCACAAAATGTCCAGAGGAGGCTCTAGAAAAGTCACATTCTTCTCCACTGCTTTTGTAACTAAGTCCCACTACGGTATTTAGACTGGGTATTTGCTGTTTTTTGTAGTCCAGTGCCCACTGGGATGCACTGTCCAGAGCATTTATAAAAGGAGAAATATTGCTAGTCTTGAAAGAGGAATGATGTCTCAAGTTTTAGCCAAATCACTACATAATTTGTGTTCTGAAGGTGCAAAGATAACTTTAGACATTGCAAGAACAGAGAAGCAGCCATGGTCTCTTTTTGTAGAAGCTCTATAGATGACCATGGTGTTTTCATTAGAGAATAGGAGACGATGGGGTTGCGATTGGAGCTGTGGCTACATTTCTCAGCTCTGCTACAAACTTCCCAATATCAAGTCACTTAGAACTGTGCAGAGACTAAATAGGTATTGTATTTCGAGACCACGGCCCACAGTTGTCATGGACTTGAATCTTTTTTATGGTCAGTCAAGAGAAGTAATCAAGGCCTTAGATCACTGATTTTCATCACCCATATGAATGCTTTTGAGTCTGGACAGCATGTTGGGTTTATTATTGCTTTCCTAAGTTTAAGCACACCAGAATAGTCTATAAATATTGGTATTACTCTGTATAATATATTTGAACTCATGATTCAGTGTGAAAAGAGCTGCTGTAGGGTTTATTTTTGTACTTCTCAGCCATGCATATGTAGCAGAATTGGACAAGGAGTGCTTTGATCTAGCTTGCATGTACATCAAACCACAGGCTTGGTCCAGAGGGCTTTTGTTTGTTTGATCAGGGGAATTTTATTCTTTTAGGTTTCTGTGTACGTTTTTTTGAAACATTGGAATCTTCATTTTTCTCTAACACAGCAAACAAAAATACGTTAAATCCCAACCTATGTATAAATTGACATGCGTGTGTACCATCAAGACATTGTGCTTAGACCCATGTGGGGAATTATTTTGCAAACAAACTTGCAAAATAGAAAGATAAATTTTACTGATAAGGTTAAAAATAAAATTAAATAATGTTATTTTGCTTCAGCTTTCCTGAAACAGAATATGCGCCTGTGTCTTATTACTTTCTAAACCTAGTTTCAAGTGTAATGCCATAGAGAATGTTCATAGACATTGTTCTGAAGTGATTTATCCTTTAAATCACGGCTGTCTTACTGACTCCCTTCATCTGATTCTAAAAGTATAAATGAACTCCAAGGCTTTGATCTGGAAGGTTCAAAACTCAAAGAAGATTTTCAAGGGCTTTGAAGTTGAGCTCTAGAAGGGACAATGCACCGTGCACTTATTCACTGGGGGAGTGCTGTCATCGTACAACCAAGCCTTTGCCAGTGTAAATTCATCACAGTGTTTGATGTAGCATTATTACATTAGTATTCATTTTGGTTTAGACTTAGAATACAGGGAAAAAAGAGGAGCCTCTTTGGCTGTTTGATTCATTTTTTTAATTGAGATGAATATACCTTAATTTTCTTCTGATAGATTTTTTTTTTTTCAGAATTAAAAAGAAGTAGTATCTTAGTATCGCTGTTTCTACCATAAAGTTCTGAGAAACTGTTCAGAGAGATTCTTAGGTCTATGAGCAGTTTTCACTAAGTGATAGCAGGCAAGAAAAATTGATGTTGACTTAAAAAAAAAAAGCAGCTTTTGAAGACCTATTCCAAATTTTGAAAATGCCCTGTGCCCTTCACTTGTGATCACATAGCCAAAGTCCCATGCCAGAAAAAGTTGTCGTTAAAATTACAGAGGCTGCATGATGACGTGGTGTTACATCGTGGCATTTGTAGAGTACAGTGAGCAACTCATGCCTAAAATAACAATCAGAATTTCATGATTCTTCTTACATGAACTTCTGAATTAGAAATGTGGGTTACAGCCCATGGAGATACAAAGTGACTCGTGGCTGAGCACACCTTCACCATTAAATCAGCAGGTAACGTATATCTGGATCTGAAGCTACTATCAGAAGCACAGAGTAGGATGCAAAAACAGTATGCGAGTTTCCCCAAATAACTTGGTAAACCCATTTTTGTTATTCTGTCAAAAACTTTGCTGTTTTAGTTTTTGGTCTGTGCCTTTGAGGTTGAGCTGTATGGTACCTCATTGATATGAACGTTTGATTGAAACCACTAAGCTCATATCTTTCATGACTTGAACCAGATTAAAATAGAAGATTTGCAGATGAAAGGTTTGTAGGTTTATCTTTTCTACCTACCCTGAAAGAGCTGCGAACTTCTTTCTGTAATTTCATGGTCCTTTTGTTGTAAATGAGTATCATGAGATTGGGGATAATGGCATGCTGTGACTGGCTGTTTCAATAAAGACAGGATTATGATGATGAGGCTTTTTTTTTTTTTTCCTCTGTCCTTGTCCATTGGTATGATAAATAAACAAAAATTAAGCTAGCATGTTCATCTTGACATTTCAGGTTGATAATGCCTTTTTCTCACTTCATGTTCATAACTTAGCTGTTCTATAGCATTTGTACCTGAGAAGTACTCATTTTATGAAAATCGTAGATTTTGTTCTCGGTTTGTCAAACAATTAAAAAGTTCACCTAAACTGACTCAATGTTTACTATTCCTTATTATGGAACAATTTCCTGGTGGTCTTTGCATGCAGTTATTTCCTAGGGTTTTATATTCTTCCTTTCAGAATTTCCGCTTGCTCACAGGTACATTGTAACCCAACAGTTTAAATTTAATCATTTAGTTCCTGTTGCATAAAGACTTGTATTGTAGTCACCATATTTCTGCCTGATAAGTAGACTGAATCCTCTGCTTGGTCCTCTGATACTGAACTTACTTGGAGCAATGAGTTGTCTGCCCTCATCAGAAAATATAAGTGCTTTTGGGAGTGTCTATGGTGCGTTATCCTGTCATTTCAGGGAGACATGAAAGTCTAGGAAGAAGAACAATATTCCCTATTTGGTATTTTGCTCCCCTCTTGCAGCTTTGCTTACCTGTCACACAGACTGGGTGAATTTAAAGCTTATTGGCAACTGCCTTAGCTGCAATTCCCCATGCATCTTATGACAATAACCCAATTAGTGTACATGGATGTGATCTACCTAACCAGATTAATGAATTAGCTATTAGTCAACAGGTGCTTAAGAATAATTCCTAAAAAAAAATGACACAATTGTTTGGAGGCCTGAAAAACATGCTGATGCCAGAGAGTGCAATCAATAATATTGCAGATTTAATGAGTTTCATGCATTGTGTAGGTCTGTGGTATCCTCAGCCTGCAAGAAAAGATGATTCTGCATTAGCATTTCAGTTCATTTGGGGAGCGCAATTTGACCTGCTTCCTTTTACTGCACTTCAGTATGTGTTGCACAGCACTGTCCAACCATGCAAATGGATTTACTTTGAAGTTAAACAAGAAGATGCATCCTAGCCGTGAACAGACCTCTAGACCAGAAATCTAGACTAAATCTAGCCAGAGATAAAAACTTAACATGCATAGAGTACGTGTCAGTTCCCTAGCAGAAAATCTCTTTACAGGTCTAAACCTTTTTTGCTGCCATACTTACTAATGTAAATATAGCCAAAGTGTAGCAGTCTAGAATTCTTCTCCTAACCTATTTATCACGAGAATTGTTTGAATTTTCAGCTTAAACCATTTGTGGCCAGGAGTTTAGCTGAACATTTGTAAAGCTGAAGGAGAGCCTACAGAAATGTTTACCTCAGCATTTCTCAGGACATTAATGATACTTGGAACACAAAACAGGACATTGTGCCAGATATGGAACATTGGTGTAAATTGTCAGATTCTTTCAAAAATGTTATATTCTTTCAAAAATGTTATTTAATGCATACGATATTATTTTAGCAGTGGTTAATTAAGCCTGGGAAAGGTCTGTCTACCCTAATCCACATACTTTGCATCCTGAATGGTGTTGGTCACTCTGTTTTTACATGGTTGATGACAGTCTAATTATCAGTGGTGTCACATGGATGGAAATTTTGTTTTGCTTTAGTCCACCTGGTTTTCTCCAAGTTTAATGGTGTCTTGGGGTTCATACTACATTCCTTCTCCACTGAAATGAGACCATTTAGTGTTACACTAGTTTCAATATGCAGCAAAAAAATAACTGTCTGAAGGTTGTACATACTTGTGCTAGTTCAGTAACTAAGAAAACTGTAACTGTGTGAATAAACATACAGAATGTTACTATCAAGTGTGATTGCTATGTGATATTTAACATAAGATGTTTACAGAGGTAGATGTATTTAGATATTTCTAAATGAAGCTTACATGTCCTCCTAAATCAGCCCACAAGCCCTTTTTTCTTTTGGAGGCAGATTCTGAGTATCTAAACTTCATAATTTTCCTATAAACAACAGAGTTTCCCAACAGGAAAATCATTTTCCGTTGGTCTGAAATGCTGGAAATACATCAAAACAGATGTACCTCATTTGTTGTTGTGTCTTAAGTGCAGATTATTCTGATTCAAGATAGATGAAAAGAGAGTTTAGGCCGCATTTTCTGTGGCACTGGCAGAACTTAGCCTTCCAGCTGCTATGCAGCTCTATGGTTTTTCTCTGGCCCTTCCCAAACCAAGGAAGGGTTGCAGAGGGACGATATAATCAGACCAAATGTGGATGATGAGCTATGTTGTCTCTTGTCCATCCAGGCAGCTCCACACTGTGGGAACAGTCCCACGTCATGAGATCTGACATAGGGATGCTTAAACTGGAGTGGATGGGAGAGGGCTCATCCCTCCCTGGATGCCTCTCCTATCAATGGTGTACCCAGACCTTAGCTGCATTCTGAACCTGCAAGGATGCTCTTGCCACAGAGTTTTTATTCTGCATGATCTTAGGACCCATGGACTGGATGCTTACACTGTCCTTTGTATGTGTGCTGGGCCAGAAGTAGAGATGTTTATAATAGATTTTGTTCCCCTCTGGGTGTAGCAGTTGTGAACAAGAGGAGTTAGAACTGTCTTTAAACCATAAATAGATCACTACAGTTGTCACTATGGTTTAAAGTAGAAATACCGTAATACTTCGTCAGATTATTCATTTGTCCTTCACAAGGGAAAAAAAAGACAATTTGAGGAAAAAAAAAAAAAAAAAAACAGAGGTTTTATATGGTATCCAAGGAAGCTGACTGCTGATTTGGGAATGAATGTACTGAATTTGAAGGAAATTAGGTAAGGGTTAACTGTGCAGTTGTCTAATCCATATGAAAATAGATACAAAGTGGTGTGTGGCAGGGATGGATTGGTGTGCAACGTTTGCCTAAATTGTTCATCTCTGACGTACAGTGTGTGTCAGTAACCACACTATCATGTTTGTGATTCTGAAAGCCTAAAATGTGCATTAGAACATACAATTGAAATATTTCAGCATATTTCCTGGAAATTGAAGTTTGTATGGTTGTTCTGTTCAGAGACTGGTGTGTGTGTAAGCTGTATGGAAAAAGAAGGTAAGTCTTTGCAGAAATCGGTGTTCATATGAAAGTGGGATTTTTCTTTTAGATAGCAAATGTTCTGTGCTTGCATATTAGCTGGACAAAGGTTAAGTCTTAGAGGCTGGAAAGACTGTTTCAATATTTAGTTTACCATAAAAGATAACCCTTAAAGCCACTACTCGCATTTTCTGATATAAATTGCACAGAATTTTCTGCATAACAGTGATTCATGTGGTTGATTCTACAATAATGCTCAATTATCTCATCCAAATATTGGGTTCAATTGTATTGGTACATTTCTTCCCTCCCAGTCCCACAAGAATCTTTCCTGGGTAGTACCTGCATGTAGAGTTAATTATACTGATGTTATGTAATAATAGTATTGACATTCTCCTTGAAACACAGAGAATTATTTCTGAACTTTCTCATTTTTTTTATATTTTGAGGCACAAATCATGTTTACACAGTTGAAGTCATGAAGATCATCAAATGTCAATGTCCGTCTCAGGATAGAGTTTAGTTATCAAGATATTCCAATAGAAATTACAGTGAGATTCCATAAATCTGTGGGTTTCACATAACAGCAGGACAATCTTCATGAATAAATCAAGGCCTTAGAGATTCCTGGTGGTGCATAACATTATTCTCAGTAAACTTCTCCTGAATAAGCTGCGTTTGCAAACACTCTTATTTTCAGATTTTTACTGCTTTTCTTTTGTGAGTGAATTGAGGAAATCTTGGCCATTTCCTGTAAAACTAGGAATAAATTGAAGTGCAAAACAGATTCCTCTATGCTAAACTTAACATTCCTTAATAAGTATATGTAACGATTTGACGTTTCATTCCTCACTCAGGCAATATGCTACAGTTCCTGAGTGTAAAAGGCCGAGCTGGATTTTTAATTTACCGGTTTAACTTGGAAGTCAGTTCCCACCATGAAGTATGGAAGTGTTACCATATGTGACTCCCCAGCTTTTAGATATCAGTGGAACTTTTTTCACTAATTTACTTTAAAAAATTCAGAAAGAAGCAAATAAAATATTACTATTATAATAAAGGATTTATTTTTCTAATTCATTTCAATAGTAGTTGTACAACAATGTGTCATATAAGATTGTTGAAGTTAATTCCTGAAGCAAAAGTAAACAAACTAAAGCCAACACAAATAACTTTAGTGTATTTTACTAAAGAGGCAGCTATGCAGAGCCTCTTTTTTTTTCTCTCCTTTTTTTTAATCTTTTAATAGAATCTGCTCTCCATTAAACCAGAAACTCATTTTTGCTTCAGTTTTAAAAGAGTGCTATTAAAAACTTGTTTTGAAAGTTTGATTTAGGTTTCTATCCTGATTATCTCCCACTTCAGAAGTGGGATTTATGCATTTATATGTTACTCTGTTTGAGTTCTGATAAGAAAAGATGTTTTCATGAGTTGAGCTTTCTTGGGTGATGAAGTTATTTTCACAAATGTACATGTGATTTCACTAACGTACATGTGATTTAACATGTTATTCTGATTAAAGGTTGCACACTTAGGCTCTTACACGGCAAAAACCTCTTCCAGTTTTTGAACTGGCTATTTGAGAAGGAAGTTGGGAAACACCAGGAAACTCTGGGAATTTTCCTTCTGAGATGATCTGTTTCATCCTTCTTGCCCCCGTCTACTAGAGTAATAGATTTTCTGAAGTAACAATAGATGGGTTGTTACAGCAAATATTTCAGAAACCAGCAAGTCAAGTTTGAAATAGCTTATTGGTAGTTTACAAGATGAGTAAGTTACTGACAAGTGGCTAAATAGAAATGTCCTGTAATAGTTAATTCCTTACATTGTTTTCGATGCGCTGTATGTGGGTTAACGGGGTTGAACTTACACCATTTTATTATAAGCAAATAAAATGACTACCATTTAAAGTAAAATTAAATTGCTGTCTAAGCCAAGACAGTTACAAATGTTTACATATTTTGTTTGCCTTAATTACAGGATTTTTAACTTGAGGTTCCTATTAAGAGTCTTTATTTTCAGAAATTTGAGGGGGTCCATGCTTTGAAATTGCAATCTTTGTCAAAATTAGTTTTCCAAAAGTTACATAAAAGTCCAGAATGACTGTGCTATTGTGAATTTTGTCATTAGGACACTGAAGTGTATGAAGTTTTGACCAAGAATGTTTTTCAAGCCATTCAAC
Organism: Columba livia; assembly: GCF_036013475.1. Lineage (NCBI taxonomy): Eukaryota > Metazoa > Chordata > Aves > Columbiformes > Columbidae > Columba > Columba livia. The sequence goes on along the minus strand of NC_088602.1, from coordinate 141,564,516 downwards.
ATATCAGCTGTGTTTACAAGTTACCTCATGCTTTGTATTGTTGAGCCTAAAGTAGGTGGTTTTTAAGGTTGGGATTGCTGGTGGCTGGCAGGGACCTGGAGACTGGCTCATTTTTTTCTGTGCCAGACCAGGTCTGCTTTCAAATTTTTGAATTTTCTTGAAAATTTTCAGATTTCCACTTAGTCATGTCATTAACATTTGCCTGCTCTTCTACTAGATTAGTGGAGTTTATTATTTTTCAGTTCTACTTGGCTAAAGTGAGTGAAATCAACTGCCACAGCTAGTTTTGCTTTTAAACAAGTTGTGATTTTTCAAGTACAGGAGTACCTGTGGACACACAAACATGCAAAAGGCTTGAGTTGTAAAACATTGTTAGGACTGTTCGAACTATCTGTCCTGGACTTCCATTCTGCTGCTGTGTCAGGTCACAGCTGTGATGCCTGTGTATGCTAATATTTCCCATTCTTGATATTACAGGATTATGTCAGTGATTTTGCCCGCAGCCTTTTAAGCAAGTTTCCTAGAGTTAGGCACTCCATGTGTTACAGCTTTCAAAAGGCAGCCCTGCAGCCTGAAGTTTCTTTGGGATCAATGCAGAATCTCAAGATAATGCACAACTTTTCTGAGAAATTTCTGCATGGGATATTAGCCTTCTGGCTTGCATATTGCTAATGCAAAAAGTAGGTGATGGAAAGCAACATATTGTGTGCTTTCTCCCACAAATATGTGTATTTTCCATACTCAAAATCAATTTTATTGTTGACTGAATGGAAATGTCTAAATCAAGACAAAAAGTAACTAATCTTATGTGCTTTTCCCTGCAGTGATTTTGTCACCAGTCTAGAGCCTTGTTTATGTGGCTTCAGGCTTTTGAAGTTTTCCAGCATTGTTGTCCCAAAGGCTATAACTTGTCTTCTACATTGTTGAATCTTCCCAGCTCATCCTGTATTCTCTCAGTTGGAGTGGCTCATCAGTCACACCAGTAACTGGTACACCAAAAACTGGTGGTTACTTTCCCCTTCCTTTCCTGAGTTTCTTATGTGACCCAAGGAATTTATTTCTGAATCCATTCTCTGACTCCTGCTCCCCCTTTGAAAAAGTTTTGTCTCCCATAGATAACTATCAGTGATATCTAATTTAGGCTCCCTGTTGCTACACGGCTAGGCTGCTCCTGAGAGAAATGGTCTTATCCTGGCCCTGTCTATTAATTCCTATTCTTTTCCTGAAGTTGTAATAGTCATGCAGCCATCCAGCGAAGCCAGACCACAAAACTGATACAACTCGCTAAACAAAAAAATAAGCTGATCCATTTTCTGCCTTATTTAAATAATAACTTTGTAATACTAACCAATATGTATAAATGGTACAGAGGCAGATTCCATAGCTCATCAGAAATGGACACAAAATACACATTTCTATAGTAAAAATGGGATTTATTTTTCTCCCATTACAACAGGAACTAAAGGTACTAAGGGAATCTAAACACTGATTTCCTTTCTAGTTTGTAGTGAGGTAACACTTTGATGTTACAGTTATTTGACTAACAGGGAAATTTAGCCATTTAACTGCTAGGACCAACAAGAATAAGAAATTTAAATTTTATCTTGTTTTTACATTATTTTACTCTCGCACTAATAATGCACATAGCTAGCAGAGGTATTGCTATACACACTACTGAAGAGATGTGGAAAATGTCATTATTTCAGTGATTCATTTGGAAAGTTCATAGATTTTTTTTTTAAGACTGACGCTAGTAGAATAGAGATGCAAAAATACGTATATGCAACTTCTCTTTTGGTGTGTAGCTCTTCCTTGATTTCTTCTGCTTGTTTTTATGTTCACTATTTGTGTAACCTAGACTTCCCAGCTTCACACGATGTTTTTACTTTCACCTTTTTGTATAAGTACAATTATTTAAAGAAAAATAAAAAAACACTCCAAGTATAAAATTGTAAACAAAACAATATTACCATTTTCAACCAATTCTATAGAAGTCAAGTATCTTCTTGAACTTTTATATTAAATGAGTGCTATCTTGAAATGTTACATCTTTCACTGTGATAATAGATATGTCTTTTAAACAGAAATGTTAAAGTTCTGAACTTCTACATGTAAGGATATATTTCCATGGAAGCCCTGCTTACACTTTATTGTTGATAGGTTACTTACCATAGTTTGTAATAGAGCAACAAATTCTCTATTCCCATCCCCACCAAATTTGCCCAAACAAGTTCATCTAATAATCTGCAAAAAAAGTGAAAATGTGTTAACATCAACTTGAAATGAAATGTCTTGGATTTTTATTGCTATCATTATTATTTTTATGATAGTATTTAAAAAACTTGATTTCAGGTTTCAGTTTCTCCCAGTAAAGTGGTTCATTAGCTCTTTTATCTAACCTAAGTTTAGCATGTATAAACTACTTGCTAAATAAATATTGTTGCAATATTTTTGTTAGAGAGACAGTAATAGGAAAATGCTCTCTGCTACAAAGACATAGTATTAGTTGGTAATGCATTATCTATGGTAGCTATAATATAAAAGGTTAAAACATTGGCTGATAAGTTGTTAAACAATTCAAGCATTGTCCTCTTTGGAGTACTTTTAGTCCATTACGTTTCATGTATAGTTAATTTATCCCATTCAACCTATATTAAAGTGTCAGTTTTACACTGAATTCTGAGGTCATGGTTATGTGTGACCTTCTTGGAAAACAACAATGGAAGTGATTCACGATAAACAAGTGTGGAAAATGCTGTCCAGTGGATTTGCAGTACTCTGTGTTTTCAGTAATTTTATGACTGTATGAAGGTATAGTACTGTCCATCTAAAAGAACTTTTATTAAGTCTGTGAGACCGCAAATTTGAGACAATATTTCTGGTACTAAATTGCTTAGTGATTCATTGACATTTCTGACGAGTTTTTCAAAGGATTGAGTTGTAAAGTGTTTTTGAAAAGTGTGAAAAGTTCCTCACACGTTGTCATTCTGCGTGGATATGAATCACCAGCCAAGCCAAACTGCCCTCCTTGCACTTGGAAGCTGAATACAGAATGTGTTAAAAATTATGAACACATTTTGGTGTCTTTGCCTGTAATTTAAAAAGAAGCCAGTGAAGTTTGCTATCAAATGTGTTGTGTTGTAGAGGAAAAACGGAGCTCCTAGAATGTTTCAAAATTAGGCTACAGCAAGTGATGTGGTGTGCGGGGGAGGGGAGGAGAGTGTGGGGCAAGAAGCTAAAACCAAAAGCCATTAATCATGCACTGGACTTCAGAGAATTTTTTTTTTTTTTTAATCAAGTAAAACTAGCTCTGCAAGTAAACCAGCTGTAGAAATGAGCTTAAAGTCCGTGAAGACCAGAACCTACAAATCTGCCTCTGTCCCATAGGGTCAAAGGGCACTTCTCCTGCAGGCAGGGCTGCAGACAGTCCCATAAATGCAGGGCTGTTGCCCTGACAGAGAAGATTTTCATCCAGAGCAGGATGGCAAATGAGGGAAACTTTCTTCAAGCCTACACAAGGGAGCTGGGAAGAAAAGCTTGAAGTGCCCAAGTGTTCTCTCTGAAAGCATATACATCTAAGACACTCCTTCACAGTAATTTTTCAAAGCAATATCTCAGATTGTTTCGTCTGGCCTGCTAAATGATGTGACTTGAACAATTTAACAAATCAGACTGGGATTCTGCTCTTGGTCTGTGGAGACAGACACAGAAGCTTCGTTACATTAATTCAATTTTATTTTCAAGAAGACAGCACAAGTTAGTTGACAATAGGACCAGCAGATAGATGTTTGATAATAGTTAGATTTATGATTTTTTTTTCATTGAATTTTCATTGATAGTTGTTCTAAGCCATATTCTGATAGCCCCATGTAAATCAGTAGTGATACTTTCTATAGGCAATGATTGAAGTGTACCTGATTTTCTTTATATTTTAAGCAAAATGTAATAAACATTTGTTTCATATTATCATTTTTCATAGTCATACTACATTTTTCTTGACTGATCACTTAGGAAATCATAAATTAAATTTTATAAAAAACGTAGATATATAGACTCTCTTCCCCCACTCAGTACCAGACATATTTTAGATTAGATTGAGAAAAAGTAAAAATAGTTAGGCAACAGATAAACTAGCTATGCTGACAGCAGGAACCATCAACAGTGAAGGTGTGTGTGTGAACCAACACATGAAACGTATTATGGAAGAATAGTTTATGGACAGTCATATCAGTCTTGCCTAAATGTGTTATATAGAGATAGATTAAATATCTTATTAGAGGGCCAAGCCTTCCAAATATGTCTAATGAAATATGAACATGTTTTAGCAGGTTGTCAGTTGATTGAGATTTAATTTGAACGAAAAAACTGCATGTGGAGCAAAGATCAGCCAGTGTTTGAGCTAAATGCTCTGTATGCTGCTGGCACATACGAATGAGTCCTTTCTTCAGGAAAGCCACACTGGGAAGGCTTGGCTGTCCAGCATGCTGCACCATTGCATTCCTGCGTCACCCATAGCATGGAGTTCTCCCTGTCAAGAGTATGCACTTGATCTGCAAACAGATAATACGGGATGTGGAAAGGATATTCCTCTTCTTTTAGTTTCAAAATAGCCTTTCGTTGTGAGCTCTAACTTATTCAGAACCTTGTTATTTAAGAACCAAGGAATGGTCGCAGTGGATGAGACAAGAGGCCCCAGCATGTCATCTCCACATATGACCAGGAAGGGGGCCCTAGGAAAACAAAGAAGCAGCAGGGAGAGTAAAAAGTTGTTCTTCCTCCTGTGCTGCTTCTGGCATCATCTCATTGCCTAAGCCAGAGTTTGTATCTGGGTAATAGTCTTTGATGTTACTGATGGAATTGTTTTCTGAAATTTGCCCTTTTTGTTCCATTTCTATTTTGGCCTCCCCCAAAACATTTATGGCAATGACTTCCACAATTCTGCCTGATGATTTAACTTACTTCTCCTGTCATGTATGTAACACTGAATAATTGCTGCTGCTCTGCTTTCTCAAGCTTATCTATGACTTTATATACATTTATCATAGCCTTCTCATAATCTTTCTTTCCAGGTAAGGAAACACATTGGGTTTACTCCCTGTTTTTACTTTTTATACACAATTTCCATTGTCTGTTATCATCCTTATCTTGTTATTCAATTCCTTTTCTAGCTCTCCTATTTTCTCTCGAATCAATCAGTTTTTTAAAGGTCTTGTGACAGGATCACAAGGTGTCCTGTTTAAATACTGTCTCACAAAATTCAGAGTTGATTTCCTTCAGCATTTTTCCCCCTGTATTTTTATTTAAGAAATAAAAACTTGGGTAGGTTATTATGGTCCCACTGCAACACTCAATGATGTTCCTCTCCTTGTATGCTGAAAGCGTAGCTATCTGAGTGATCCACAGTCAGCGTAGGATGGAAAATTTTACTTGCAATTGAGTGTACACCCTTATGTCATGTTCCCTTAAATTCAAAAATTATCTTGTGAAAAAAAGTGTAGTGCCTGTTGCCATAATTATTTATGCTTTGTAGCAGATGTAATTCAAAACAGATTTCTGTGAATGAAGTGCAGAGGTGTCAGGTGGATTCAGGGAGTGGGGGATATGCTGCTTTGTTCTCTATCATGTATTATACAAAACAAATATGTACATATTGATGTGAGAAGATTGAAAGAGTAATATATTATCTTGGACTGAACAGGGTTTTAAGGTTAGCCTAAGAACAGTATATCTTCCTGGGAACTTGGTGGAAGACTGCTTTATATTTGAATTTTATTTTGGAAATGTTTCTTTTAACTTGGAACAAACGATGGCAGAAGATGAGAGCCATTCTAAACTCTATGACTTTCAAAGGATAGCTGAATAACGAGGATGTGTGTTCTCAGTATTGAGCAGGGTTTCATTTGCAGTGTTGTGGCCTAAATTGCACAGTGACACTCTTTAATTTCTAACATCTGTGGTTTTCAGATTTTCTGCTAGGTCACCTGAAGCAAGCAGTGGAGTACTGGTTTCTCACATCACAACAGAGATAAAACAATCCTAATAATCCTACTTTGGGAAGACAGAATGTACCTGATCAGAAATCTTAAGAAATTGCTATCTGCTAAATTCTTTGACTGTAAATGAATAAATTGCACACAGCTTTGTTTCTTAGCTTAGTGTACACAGTGGTTAGAACTGAAAGGCTAGTATAAACATGACAAATATATTAGATGAAAGGGGAGTATTCACAGACAAATTACTTTCACTTCAGGAATTACCAACCAATAATTCCTTCTATGTTTTGGAAGGTTCTTTTGTGCAACAGTTGTGAACTACCCAATCTACTTTAAACTGCTATCCCTGAATGTAGGCAAATGGGAAAACTGGAGTCAAGAAGAAAACTCAGCAAAAAGAGGAAATAGCTTTTGATGAATTTACTGGTAGTTTGGTGTATGTCCTAGTGGGAAAGCAGAAAACATAAATCTTTTATTTGGTCTGAGCAGGTTTGGGAATACAGTGTAGGCATTTATGAGAAACAAAAACACGGTATAGTGGAATGTAGTGTTTTAGTTATAGTGTAATGTAGCGTTTTAGTTTTTTTCCGAAGTCTAAGTCTTCTTAACCACCTGGTTGTCATGTATGTATTTCTAGAAGATTAATAGTGCAGGAATTAAGACATAACTGCAGGTTTGCAAGTGCTTAAGTGTTAAGATTTAATTCCCATGTCTCCTGATGATCTGTATTAATTGAAAACATTGCTGCATCAGAGTTATACCACCTGTTGAGATTAGTTAAAGCTGAAGCCTGTGGCCTCTGTCTTTGTAGCAGGGCTTATGATGCTGGACTTTGGGGGGTGGGGTGTTTTGGTTTTGGTGGAAACTCTCATCTTTCTTACCGATCTTTTTGAATAAATGCACCTTGAGATTATAGGGGCTTTTTTCCCTTTCCTTTTGTGTTTTTAAATAAGCTGGGGCATGTGGCTCTTTGTCCTGCTTAACACTCGTGTTTTGAGAGCCAAATAGACTAGGTCAGGAGGGGATGAACACAGAGGACTACTGAAGGCTTCAAGAACTGAAAGTTTGCTCAAAATGTAAAGCTTTGGGTGGTCTTCTCTGGATGACACACGGGAATGAACATTTGAAATGTGACTCATTTTCAAATCAATAAGAGCGGAAAGAAGGTGGCTCCACTTTATAAGTATTCTCAAGTTTTTCATTTTTAAAAGCAGCAGACAAGATTTTAATTTGCAGCAGATTCCTCTTCATAAGAGCACCAGTCCAACACAGAGTGTTCTGAGCTGAGGTTAAGCAGCTTGAAATAGTTAATTTTAGAAACCAGTGCAGTAATAATACTTTTGCCTATCCTTTTCCAGGTTCCTCTGCCTTCTCTTTCATCTACTGAATAATAAATGAGGGCTCTCAGAGATTTCCTCATATATGGAACTGAATATTTTCTATCAATTTATATACATTCCTTTTTGTATTTCAACAGATGAGTCTTTACTTTTTAAAATTTATTTAGATGCAGGAAAATAAAATGTAAGACTTATCTAATTTATTTTATTTTATTGTTAGTTTTACTTAAGATGTGAAAAATATGGTTCTAATGAGCTTACATAATGCGAAAAGTCAGTTTCCAGTGAACTGAATAAATGTTGTATACATAACACTGGAGAACAGAAAATATTGCAAATAGAACATCTCCCCTGAAGGACAGTGTTGATGCATGGTTGGTGAAAAAAGTGCTGCTTTTTTCTTTTGGAGAAAACTGGTGCTTTGAGTGTTTGGTTTCAAAAGAATGCAAAGTAAAAATTTCATGTTGTGGATAAATTCTCTTTTGAAATGCTAATGGGGAAAGAAGTAGCAGCATTAAAGACAGTGACTTCTGCCACAGAAGTCTCTTCTGGCAAATTGTCCAAGCTTTGGTGTCTGGAGGAAACAGCTGGTGCTCTAGGGCTGATGGCCAGCTTTACAACCACAGATCTGTATATCTCCGTTCCTAAAGCACAGGAGTTTAGTGGCTCAGAATAGATTCGTAACATCCAGTCACATGGAATGAAAATATGACTGAGCAAGACAAGGTGCAAAATTGTATCCCAGGACCATTTGAACCTAATTCTAACACAGAACTCATTTATTTTCAACCAGATGCAGTCTGGAATCATCTTTTACAATCAAATACTAAAAGATGAATTTTCAGAAAAATAAATGGTCTATTCATTTTCCTATTGAAAAAAGAAAAAAAGAGTATCCACCTTCTATATGACAGATTATTGATTAAAACATTTGTGAAGTAGGACCTGGTTTCAGTTCCTTTATCAGACAGAAAAGGTTGAAAGCCAGAACTTCCACCTACCGGGAGAGCACACTAAAAAAATACTAATAAATACTTAAAATCAATCATGAGAAAAAAGAAAAATGAGGACTTGGGAGGGGAGTGGTTTTTTTCTTTTTGAAAATCTTCAAAGTCTGTTTTTTGGGGGCTAACTGTTTAAAAGGTTTGTACACAAGTGATACATGTATTTTTTAGTCAAATAGATGGTAAAGCTAACTCAGAAATGTTCAAAAGTGAATCATTATACTAGAAATGTCATGAATGCTGAAGCATGTCAGGTCACTCAGAGAGCACTAATCAGGGCTGTAAACATATTATAAAACAGTAGGAGTGAAATTAGATTACATTCAGTTCATAGTGGTCATACCAAAAGCAACACTTGACACTTTCTGCAATTACTCATTTGTGTCACTTGCTGTAAATGTTTCTGATGTCATATAATAATAAATACGTTTGTGGGTACAGTAAGGGTTTTCCCAAAGGAAACCTTTCTTGATGTTATTGCAATAAGTTCCTAGGGCAAGAGTACCTTGAATACATAACTTTAAATTCAATGAAACAGTGTTGTTAGAAGCTGTTTTCCACAGACAGTTCTGGATTGACTCTCTCCCAGCTGGTAGTAATATGGTACGGGTCATCCCCCCGCCTCCATACTTTTTTCATTTTATTGCAAAGAAGATCTCACATTCTTACAATAGTTGTAGAGTTTCTATTTTCTTGCATTCTTCTGCAAGCACTTTTTATTGTTTAGCCTTACCCTATCCACATATCCACCTCAAATAAAAAAGAAGAAACTGCTGGAGGCAGTAAAAAAGTGAGTGAATGTGTGCATGGCAGATCAGAGATCATCTGTGCACAAATATGTCCTCTGGAATTTTTGATCAGGGTATTTACTGTGCTTAATCCTCAAAACTGATTTTGCTTTGCTCATCATTAGGTGTAAAAGTCATAGTGGGTAGCAGTAGATAGGAGTCAGTGAACAAAGCAAATTCAGGAGGTAAACACCAAGAAAAGGCTCAAAGGACAAGAATTTTCCAGAACTGCTTTTTCTAACCATGTGTGCAGTGGTGTCTCTTGAGGTTTTATCTTCGAACAGGCCAACGCAAGGTTCAGGTATATGCAATTGGCTGAAGTCAGAAATTCCATGGATTTGTCAGATGTCATCAAAAGCTTCTGGAGTGGGGGAAAAACACATCCTGATGTTAAGTCCTTTCCCTTCTTCACCTCAGCCTTACTACATCCTGTTGGTGAGGGGAAGAAGAGGTGAATGGAGTTAAGAATGCCCTTCAAAAGGTTGTTCCAAATCCCCAGTAAAACTTTTGCCTCTTCTGCTGTGACTTCTTCCATCATCTACTACCCCAGCAGGTGACTAAAAATTTTCATCCTTTAGTGAGGATAAGGACACATCCTTCCACCATTAGGATCTGCAGCTGCCCAGCTTTCCTCCCACCTAGCTGAACTGGATGACTGGCTGGTGGAGCCACTAGGGTTGCTCACCTTAGTTTACCCTACTGTGAATTCACAGCTGCAGTAAAGACACCAATGTTTCTGAAGGCTAATATCAAGAAACAACAGAAGAATGAGTATTTTTGTAACAATTTATGTTCAGTGCAAACAAAAGGTAAAGGCCGTGTTGTCATTAGCAATTCAACCTTGGTCCTCTAAAGAGGAGAAACCTGAAGTCTCCTATGTGCCCTTCAGTTTTCTGCTCCTCTCCCACAAAGGATGCTGGTGATGAGTACATAACATTAGAAATTCCCTAGTAGGCCAGACCATCCAGACAGATGCTGTTTAGACAGAATTATCTTGGCCACTTTCTGTGGTCCTTTGCCTTTGTGCTGCTCCACCATGCTGAATTACTAAAAATGTTAGAAAAGTACATCCTGCCTTTTTAGTAAAGTAACATTTGTACCCATTTATGAACCAGTTTTATGTAATCTATTTTTTAATTTTCTGATTCTTTGGACCTCCACAGCTTCATATAGCACCAAGTTTTAGGAGTTCACCTGAGCTTTTACCAATTTGCATATATAAGTTGATAAACTTGAAAAATATGTAACTCTGGATTTGAGCTTGCAAATAATAGCTTAGGTGGTTCTATTTTGACTTTTGCATTTTAAATGCATGTTAAAGCTTCTTTTTAATTTCAATTTAGTTCACTTTTCTTAAAGCAATGCCCTATGCCATGCAAAGTTTTCTGACTGTGATCATGATTTGAAGTTTAAACTAATTTTTAGGCCAGTGCTTTCAGCTACTACTCAAACATTTGTCATTCGTCTTAAAAATTCTTGTTTCTTTTGAGAATACTTTAGAAAAAGCTTCCAGCAGATATGGATATATTCTTTGTGTGACCATATGTATGAAGAGAGAATAACCTCTTTTAAATCCTCCTGTTAGCAGTGGAATAATAAATTGCCTATTTATTTTACCTCCCCAAAAAATAAATACATAATTTTCTTATGTATTCCCTAGGCCTCTGCTGATTAAAAGCTGTGTGATGTAAAACCCATCCAATTTTCTACCAACAGTTATTTACTCTTTTGTTACATTTTCATCAGGTCTGAAATAAGCCTACCAAGTCTTTACATCAGTTCTTTGAAATTCAGGCTGCTTTCATTTAGTGTTGTGTATGACATCAGGAGTTTAATTGAGGCAATGCAGTTAGAAATGTGTGTCAAAAACACAAAACCATTGTTCACCACTGTCAGTGGTAATTAGTTTTAGTGGTGGAAAAAAACTTTCATTCAAAGCTGAATTGCAATTTTTTCAAAAGTGAGAGTGGACAAATAGCAATAAGCATCCAGCAAAGTGAGTGATGACTTTGTCAAAATGGCACTTTTCCCACCACCCAGTGCAAATGTGTAGAGAAGAGCAGTAGTGCATGGCTTTTACAACAGTAAAGCCAAATAACCGCCTGAGATTCAAACTATTGAAGTCATCAAGAGAGGAGCACACTTCTTCAGAAAAAGACCCAGTGGTTTGCTTTTGACAGAAGTCAAAATGCAACCTTCTCTGATCGGAGCCACACTTTCACAGGGTGTTGTCTCTTGTGACATAGATAAGCTCAGAAAATGTGATCCACAGGATGGACCAGTTGTGTAGATCTGCTAAATTGTTTGGGAAATCATGCTCTAAGAGCCGGTTGCTGTGGGTAAGGCAGACTGAATTAAGATAGAATTATCTTGTAAAATGGCAAAAATTACTGAGAAAAAAAAAAAAAAGAAAATTATTAGGGACAAGTTCACAGCAGAGCACTTAGGCTCAAATGCAAGAATGATGAAGTGCATAAGTAAAGAGTGGAGAACAGGAGCCGCTTTATAGAAAAGGATACAGATGTTATTTCAGTATACAAGCAGAGCATTACTCAGCAATGTCACGCTAGTGCAAGAAAGCAAATACCATCTTGGGATGTATAAACAGGAATATAACTTTCAAGACACATAAGGTAATTGCAGTGTCCAGTTTTGGACAACGTTTCAGGAGAAAAATGAACAGATTAAGACTCTAATGGAGAGCAATGAAAATGATTAGCAAGCTAGACAATATCGCCTGTGAGAAATCAATTCTTCTACCCAGAGAAGGGAAGCTTGACAATGACTTTAAGGTTTTTAGAAGATGGACAAAATTTGTATAAGGAGAAAGGAAGTGATATACACTCCATTTCCTTGACAGACAGGATTTAAAATATGGTATATACCATAGCAAGATGGTTTTAGGAGAAATCTAATTTAAAACTTTCTCATCATAGGAGATGATCTAAACCAGACCATCTTGAAGGTCTTTGAGAGGAGGCTGAGAGTCTATATATCAGAAATGCCATTTGTATAAAGCATTCTGGCTTAGGAAAAGGGATTGATTAGATGCATTTCTGAAGCCCTAACCAGGTCCAGGATGGGATGACACTAGTGCAAAAAACATTTTTAATTGGGATGTGTCTGGCTTTTGTGAAGATTTTTGACTTAAACTCTACCAGGGGAAATTTAGGCTGGATATTAGAAAGAAATTCTTTACAGAGAGAGTGATCAGGCATTGGAATGGCCTGCCCAGGGAGGTAGTGGACTCACCGTCCCTAGAGGTTTTTA